>NW_028225419.1:0-476003 GCF_052327205.1 Somniosus microcephalus | reverse complement strand
GGGTAGGGGGAGGGGGGAAGAAGGGGAGGGGGAAGAAGGGGTAGTTGGGGCGGGTGGGAAGAAGGGGGAGGGGAAAAATGGGGAGGAGGGGGGAAGAATGGGGAGGAGGGGGGAAGAAGGGAAGAAGGGTGAGGGGGAGGGGGAAAGAAGGGGGAGGGGGAGGGGGGAAGAAGGGGGAGGGGTGAGGCGGGAAGAAGGGAAGAAGGGGGAGGGGGAGGGGGAGGGGGAAGAAGGGGGAAGGGGAGGGAGGAAGAAGGGGGAGGGGGGAAGAAGGGGGAGGGGGAAGAAAGGGGAAGGGGAGGGGAAAGAAGGGGGAAGGAGGGGGAGAGGGGGGGAGTCCCTGAGCCCTGCCCCCCGATCCCCCGATGTCCCGAACCCCGCCCCCCCGAGTCCTGATCTCACGAGGCCCGATCTCCCGAGCTCTGCCCCCCGATCTCCCGAGCACGGAGCTCCCAAGGCCCGATCTCCGATATCCCGAGCCCCGCCCCCCATCACCCGAGGCTTCCCCCGCCGATCTCCCGAGTCCCAATCCCCCGAGACCCGCCCCCCCTGAGCCCCGATCTGCCGAACCATGATCTCCCGAGCCCCGCCCCCCACCCGAGCCAGCTTCAAGCGCAGAGAGAGATGCCGCCGCGCAACCTACCACGTGAGGCCTGGCCGGACTCAAGTCGCGCGCCCTGACTCCTGCCCCACCCACCTTTACTAAGATGGTGGCGGTGGTGACGCTCGGCTCAGGCCCGCCCCCTACAGCGTGACGGGATGTACCTAGCTCGGGCGTGGCTGGGCAACAGAGTCCCAGGCTTACAGGCCTGGAAAAACGGTGAAGGGTAGGAAAATTCTAGATGTTAGAGAAAAGATTTACAAATTTATTAACTTTTTAAAAAAACAATTTGTGTTTTAAAAGCAACTTTTTTTTTGCTGGAAATGTAGATTTGAAAAGAAACACGCAGAAAGTGGGAAAAAGAAATGAAAAGTTTGGAATAAAGATGGCGGCGACTCACCTCGGTTCAGAATGATAAGGCCCGCCCACACACACACCGATTGGTTAACCGTCAGGTCACTGAACTGTAGGATTGGTCAATCATCACGTCACTCAACTGTAGGATGGCCCGCCCGCACAAACAATGAACCCGCCCCCACTCGATGCAAATGAGTGGATAATGAGAGGAATTTTGAACGTTTTTTGGATACCGTCGGCACAATTTTTGTCCGACCGTCAGCACAATTTTTGTCCGAGCAAAAAGTAAATACACCTACAAGAGTCCCCTAATGATAAGCTTTCTTTTGATATAACAAGTTCAAGTTCAAGTTCAGGTTCAAATGCTTTATTGGCATGAAAGTTTACAGAGAACCATATTGCCAAAGCTTACATAGCAAAAAGGTACAGTTTTCCAACATTCTGTAGGTGTCAATCGATTTGACATTTGTTGGGTATATACAATATTACTTTTAAACAATATTAATTTTAAACAATATTAATTTTAAACAGTCTTTCTACTTCATTTGGTACGTTCAATATTAATTTTAAACAGTCTTACTTTTAAACAGTCCTCAGGTTGTGACATGTTGTTACATATTTAGCCCCAAGGTATGGTCTGTCTCCTTCTCCTAGGATTAATCTAAATTTTGACAGATCATCCAATTCCTTGAAATCTGGGGTTGTTTGGCTTAGCTTGTTGAATAATATGTTTCTTGATGTGTTGAATTTTTCGCATTTTAGGAGGAAATGCATTTCTGTTTCAACCTCGCCAGCCAGACATTGATCGCATATTCTATTCTCTCTAGGCTGCCAGGATTTCTTGTATCTGCCTTTTTCAATTTCCAGTTGGTGGTCGCTTAGTCTGTACCTGGTGAGGGTCTGTCTCTGTTTTGTGTCTCTGATGGTCGTGAGGTAGTCTGCCAGTTTATATTCTCTTTTTAGGGCCCGGTAACATTCTAATCTGCTTTGGCTTTCGGTTATTTTGTTCCAATGTTCCAGGTAGGTTTCTTTGCATTTTTTAATGATTTGGTTCACTCGGATTGGTGTTTGGACGGCTGTGTTGGTCTGGGGCTGGTCAGGGTCCGGCTGAGTACTTAGTTTCAGTAGCAGCTGACTCAGGGGACTCTTTTCTGGGTTTAGCTCTTGGGTCTGAAAGGCTTTGAAATGAAGGGTGTCTGGGGAGCTAGATTTGAGGTGATTTAGGAAGTTTAGTGCTCGTTTTTGGATGTTTATTATCAGTGGGTATCTGCCTAGTCCGGCTCTGCATGCATTTGTTGGCGTTTTTCTTTGGGTGCGAAGGATGCTTCAGCAGAATTCTGCATGTAGGGCTTCTATTGTGTGTTTTTCCCATTTAGTGTAGCTTTGGTGATTTAGCGGGCCCCATACTTCACTACCGTACAGTGCAATGGGCAGGATTATGCTGTCAAAAATTTTGAGCCAGATTTTGATTGGGATTTGGATGTTGTAGAATTTTCTTTTTATTGCATATAGGGCTCTACGGGCTTTTTCTTTTAGTGTATTCACTGCTATGCTGAAGCTCCCTGATGCTGTAATAGTTAGACCAAGGTAGGTGTAGCTCATAGTGTGTCCTATAGTGGTATCACTGAGGGTAAACTGGTATTTGTTTTCCTGACATCTGGGTCTTTTCTGAAAAATCATGATGTTGGTTTTCTTTAGATTTACTGTTAGAGCCCAATTTTGGCAGTATTTGTCGAGTAGGTCTAGTTGTTGCTGTAATCCCTGTTCTGTGGGAGACAGCAGAACCAGGTCGTCCGCATAGAACAGGGACTTCACTTCTCCATCCAGGAGACGGAGACCTGGTGACTCGCTTTGCTCCAGCATGTCTGCTAATTCATTTATGTATATGTTGAACAGGGTCGGGCTCAAATTGCAGCCCTGCTGGACGCCTCTTCTCTGGGTGAAGAAATCGGTGCGTTTGTCTCCAATTTTGATCCCGCATTTTTTTTTCAGATACATTGATTTAATAAGGTCATAGACTTTGCCCCCTATTCCACACTGAAGAAGTTTATAATAGTATATAATAATAACATATGTGTAGGTATGCTCTATAACTTTTGATTGTATAGCTGGCCAGAGAGACAGACAGAGAGACAGACAGAGAGATAGACAGAGAGACAGACAGATAGACATATCCTTTTATATATATAGATATGTGATCGGGGCCGAGGTTATTATCTGAAATTGTTGAACTCTATTTTGAGCCCAGAGGGCTGTAGAGTGCACTGGTAATCCTGTGTTAAACATCCTCAACCAATGGGAGGAGTGCGGAGTGGGCGATGGTGGAAAGTCAGACAGTGAAGTGGAGCTGGTGGGTTTTTTCAAACGTTTCTGTGTATTTCTGGACTCTCTGTCAGATCTCTACTGTTCTACCTATTGAACTGTATGCAGAATACGGAACATAAAAAGTTCCTGAAATCTTCTGTTCTAATGGAAATGCACTATTCTGGCATCAGCCTAGGACAAAGAGTAACATTGCTGGTGTTAAAGAATCGAAGTACAGTAAACTCTCAAACATTGTTAAACAGATGGCAGGAGTGAGGCCGCATGCCCATTAAACTCAGACCAGTGACTGGGCGACTGTGCAACAAAGATATCAAGACAGACACCTGCCAATACCGCACACCAAGAGGGATGCACTGAGCACAACCAACAGTGGGGAAATTATCTAAATCACAACAACAGTAACAATCAAACAGACACACTCTAGAGAATTACTACCTGCAGAGAAGAGTCGACATTACTGTTGCCGATGAAGTGGAAAACCCTTAACGCTTCCATGTTGCCACTCTTGGCTCACTGTTTAAGCAGTGGAGTTAACTGATTTCAGATCAGTGGGTGGGAACCTGGGTTAAAATATGTTACAGCAGCAGATCTTTCAGGCGCGCTAAGCTTTCATGTCACTTCATTACAAACAACAATACGGAACCAATAGTTACTTCCCAGGAACATCTCGGGATCAGAACGGACTAACTGAATAGGTGGTGGAAGCTATTCCAACAATAGTGTTAAAAGAGAGTTGAACAGGATCTTGAGGATGAGGAACTTACAGGATTACCGTTAAAAAGCGGGAATATGGGACTAAACATGACTGCTTTTTCACAGAGCCAGGTACAGGTGTGAGGGGCCGAATGGCCTCCTTCTGTATTCTAAGTTTCTATGATTTTATGAACATCAGTGACCTGAGACTGTGGCAGGAAATGGGAGTCACAGAGGAACAGTAACACAGTTAAAGATGGTGCACGGAGTTAATAGTTGAACTTCCCAGGGACATCAATGATCCGAAACTGTGGAAGATAATGGGAAACACAGAACAACAGTAATGCAGTTAAACATGCTTCACGAAGTTAATAGTTGGACTTACTGGGAACACCAATGGCAGTGATGCCAGGGTAGTAAATCTTTTTTATGGCCCAGACTGTCCATAGCACTGGAAGAGTTAGTGGGAAATCCCGAAACATGATTCCGCTTTTGTCAGGAAAGGATGAACTTATCAGTGCTCGGTGCACCGCTCCCACTTAATCAATGGATTAGCGTATTCGAAGGAGCATCTTCTTTTTATTGGATTAAAAACTAGAGAGGGACGAGCAGATTCCCTGGGAACTGACATTAATTACAGTCATTAAACAAACAGGCCAAGTTAACCATTTCAGTCCAATATTTCTAACATTAAAAAAATACAATTAAACAGGCATTGCAAAAATGGAAAGTGACAAATGTCAACGATTAGATTTTTTGGAGAAAGATAGGATAGAAATTTAAATGTGAACCATGCAATCTGAGAGAAGGGACATGAAGTGTGAGCGGATTCATTGACAGAGTGCAGATTGTGTATGTCTTTAAATCACACTGGACCCTGTCTCTGTTAATATTGCACTCGACCATGTCTCTGTTTATGTTACACTATACGCTGTCTTGTTTATATTACACTAAACCCTGTCTGTATTTATATTACTCTAGGCCCTGACTCTGTTTATATTACACTAGACTCTGTCTCTGATTATATTACACTAGACCCTGTCTCTGTTTATATTACACAAGACCCAGTCTCTGTATATATTGCACTAGACTCTGCTTCTGTTTATATTACACTGGTTCCTGTCTCAGTATATATTACACTCGATCCTCTCTCTATAAAATACACTAAACCCTGTCTCTATTTATGTTACACTAGAATCTGTCTCTGTTTAAGTTGGACTACACCCTGTCTCTGTTTATATTACACTAGACTCTGTCTCTGTTTATATTACACTAGACGCTGTCTCTGTTTACATTTCACTAGACCCTGTCTCTGTTTATATTACACTGGACTCTGTCTATGTTTATATTACACTAGACGCTGTTTCTGTTTACATTTCACTAGACCCTGTCTCTGTTTATATTACACTAGTTCCCTGTCTTTTTTAGTATTACACTAGACCCTGTCTCTGTTTATATTACACAAGACCCTGTCACAGATTATATTACTCTAGACCCTGTCTCTGCATATATTACACTAGACACTGTCTCTGTTTATATTACACAAGACCCTGTCTTTTTTTGTATTAAACTAGACCCTGTCTCTGTTTATATTACACAAGACCCTGTCTCTGTTTATATTACACTAGACCCTGTCTCTGTTTATATTACACTAGACCCTGTCTCTGTTTATATTACACTAGATCCTGTCTCTTTTTACATTACACTAAATGCTGTCTCTGCTTATATTATGCTAGACGCTGTCTCTGTTTATATTACACTAGACACTGATTGTTTTTATATTACACTCGACCCTGTCTCTGTTTATATTACACTGGACCCTGTCTCATTAGTATTACACTAGACCCTGTCTCAGTATAAAATACACGAGACCCTGTCTCTGTTTATTTTACACTAGAACCTGTCTCTGTTTATATTTGACTAGACCCTGTCTCTGTTTATATTACACTAGACAGTGTCTCTGTTTATATTACACTAGACCCCATCTCTGTTTATATTACACTAGACCCCATCTCTGATTATATTACACTAGGCCCTGTCTCTGTTTATATTACACTGGACCATGTCTCTGTTTTTATTACAACAGACCCTGTCTCTGTTTATATTACACTAGATCCTGTCTTTGTTTATATTACACAAGATCCTGTTTCTGTTTATATTACACTAGACCCTGTCTCTGTTTATATTACACTGGAGCTTGTCTCTGTTTATTTTACAGTAGACTTTGTCTCTGATTATATTACACTCGACATTGTCTCATATTATATTACACTGGATCCTGTCTCCGTTTATACTACACTAGACCATGTCTCTGTTTATATTACACTAGACCCTGTCTCTATTTCTATTACATTAGACTCTGTCTCTCTTTATATTACACTAGACTCTGTCTCAGTTTATATTACACTAGACCCTATCTCTGTGTATATAACACTAGACCGTGTCCCTGTTTAAATTACTCTAGACCCTGTCTCTGTTTATATTGCACTCGACCCTCTCTCTGTTTATATTACAATAGACCTGTCTCTGTTTATATTACACTAGACCCTGTCACTGTTGATATTACACTAGACCCTGTCTCTGTTTGTATTACACTAGAACCTGTCTTTGTTTATATTACTCTAGACCCTGTCTCTGTTTATATTACATTGGACCCTATCTCTGTTTATATTACACTAGACCCTGTCTCTGATTATATTACACTAGACCCTGTCTCTGTTTATATTACACTAGAATCTGTATCTGTTTTTATTTCAACAGACCCTGTCTCTGTTTATATTACACTACACCCTCTCTCTGTTTATATTACACAAGAACCTGCCTCTGTTTGCATTATAATGGAGCCTGTCTCTGCTTATATTACACTAGACACTGTCCCTGTTTATATTACACTAGGCCCTGTCTCTGTTTATATTACACTAGACCCTTTCCCTCTTTATATTACACTAGACCCTGTCCCTTTTTATATTACACTAGAAACTGTCTCTGTTTATTTTACACTAGACCCTGTCTCTGTTTATATTACACTAGACACTGTCTCTGTTTATATTACACTAGACACTGTCTATGTTTATTTTACACTGGACATGGCCTCTGGTTATTTTTCAGTAGACAGGGTCTTTGGTTATATTACGCTAGACCCTGTCTCTGCTTATTTTGCATTAGTCCCTGTCTCAGTTTATATTACTCGAGACGCTGTCTCTGTTTGTATTACTCTTGACAGGGTCTCTGTTGATAATACACTAGACTCTGTCTCTGTTTATATTACACTAGACAGTGTATCTGTTTATATTACACTAGACAATGTCTCTGTTAACATTTCATTAGTTCCTTTCTCAGCTTATATTACACTAGATCCTGTCTCTGTTTATATTACACTGGATCCTGTCTCTGTTTATATTACACTAGAAGATCTCTCTGTGTATATTACACTGGAGTCTGTTTCTGTTTATATTACAGTAGGGTTTGTCTCTGATTATGTTACATTCGACGCTGTCTCATATTATATTACACTAGGTCCTGTCTCCGTTTATATTACACTGGAGCCTGTTTCTGTTTATATTACAGTAGACTTTGTCTCTGTTTAGTTTACATTCGACGCTGTCTCATATTATATTACACTAGATCCTGTATCCGTTTATATTACACTAGGCAATGTCTCTGTTAACATTTCATTAGTTCCTTTCTCAGCTTATATTACACTAGATCTTGTCTCTGTTTATATTACACTGGATCCTGTCTCTGTTTATATTACACTAGACGCTCTCTCTGTGTATATTACACTGGAGTCTGTCTCTGTTTATATTACAGTAGATTTTGTCTCTGATTATGTTACACTCGACGCTGTCTCATATTATATTACACTAGTCCTGTCTCTGTTTATACTACACTAGACACTGTCTCTGTTTATATTACACTAGACACTGTTTCTGTTTATATTACACTAGACCCTCTCACTGATGATATTACACGAGATCCTGTCTCTGTTTATATTATTCTAGACTCTGTCTCTGTTTATATTGCACTACACCCTCTCTCTGTTTACATTACACCAAAACCTGTCTCTGTTTGCATTATACTGGAGCCTGTCTCTGCTTATATTACACTAGACACTGTCTCTGTTTATATTACACTAGAACCTGTCTCTGTTTATATTACACTAGAAACTTTCTCTTTTTATTTTATACTAGGAACTGACTCAGTTTATATTACACTAGACCCTGTCTCTTTTTATATTACACGAGACACTGTCTCTGTTTATATTACACTAGGCACTGTCTATGTTTATATCACACTAGACATGGTCTCTGGTTATTTTACAGCAGACAGGGTCTCTGTCTATATTACACTAGACACGGTCTGTGCTTGTTATGCATTAGACCCTGTCTCAGTTTATATTACACTAGACCCTGTCTCTGTTTATATTAAACTAGATCTTTTCTCTGATTATATTACACTAGACCCTGTCTCTGTTTATATTACACTAGACTCTGCCTCTGTTTATATTACACTAGACTGTCTCAGTTTATATTACATTGAACCTATCTCTGTGTATATTACACTGGACCCTGTCCCTGTTTATATTACTCTAGACCCGCTCCCTCTGTTTAAAGTACAATAGACCCTGCCTCTTTTTATATTACACTAGACCCTGTCTCTGTTTATATTACACGAGACACTGTCTCTGTTTATATTACACTACACCCTGTCACTGTTGATATTACACTAGACCCTGTCTCTGTTTATATTACACTGCAGCCTGTCTTTGTTTATATTACAGTAGACCCTGTCTCTGTTTATATTACATTTGAACCCTGTCTCTGTTTATATTACACTAGACCCTGTTTCTGCTTTATTTTCAACAGACCCTCTCTCTGTTTATATTACACCAGAATCTGTCTCTGTTTGCATTATCCTGGAGCCTGCCTCTGCTTATATTACACTAGACACTGTCCCTGCTTACATTACATCAAACACTGTCGCTGTTTATATTACACTAGAACCTTTCTCTCTTTATATTACACTAGACTCTGTCTCTATTTATATTATATTAGAAACTGTCTCAGTTTATATTACACTAGACCCTGTCTCTGTTTATATTACACTAGACACTGTCTCTGTTTATATTACACTAGAGCCTGTCTTTTTTTATATTACTCTAGACCCTGTCTCTGTTTATATTACATTGGACGCTGTCTCTGTTTATATTACACTAGACCCTGTCTCTGATTATGTTACACTAGACCCTGTCTCTGTTTATATTACACTAGAACCTGTATCTGTTTTTATTTCAACAGACCCTGTCTCTGTTTATATTACACTACACCCTCTCTCTGTTTATATTACGCAAGAACCTGCCTCTGTTTGCATTATATTGGAGCCTGTCTCTGCTTATATTACACTAGACACTGTCCCTGTTTATATTACACTAGGCCTTGTCTCTGTTTATATTACACTAGACCCTTTCCCTCTTTATATTACACTAGACCCTGTCCCTTTTTATATTACACTAGAAACTGTCTCTGTTTATATTACACTAGACCTTGTCTCTGTTTATATTACACTCGACACTGTCTCTGTTTATATTACACTCGACACTGTCTATGTTTATTTTACACTGGACATGGCCTCTGGTTATTTTTCTGTAGACAGAGTCTTTGGTTATATTACGCTGGACCCTGTCTCTGCTTATTTTGCATTAGTCCCTGTCTCAGTTTATATTACTCGAGACGCTGTCTCTGTTTGTATTACTCTTGACAGGGTCTCTGTTGATAATACACTAGACTCTGTCTCTGTTTATATTACACTAGACAGTGTATCTGTTTATATTACACTGGACAATGTCTCTGTTAACATTTCATTAGTTCCTTTCTCAGCTTATATTACACTAGATCCTGTCTCTGTTTATATTACACTGGATCCTGTCTCTGTTTATATTACACTAGAAGATCTCTCTGTGTATATTACACTGGAGTCTGTTTCTGTATATATTACAGTAGACTGTGTCTCTGATTATGTTACATTCGACGCTGTCTCATATTATATTACACTAGGTCCTGTCTCCGTTTATATGACACTGGAGCCTGTTTCTGTTTATATTACAGTAGACATTGTCTCTGTTTATTTTACATTCGACGCTGTCTCATATTATATTACACTGGATCCTGTCTCCGTTTATATTACACTAGAAGATCTCTCTGTGTATATTACACTGGAGTCTGTTTCTGTATATATTACAGTAGACTGTGTCTCTGATTATGTTACACTCGACGCTGTCTCATATTATATTACACTAGTCCTGTCTCTGTTTATACTACACTAGACACTGTCTCTGTTTATATTACACTAGACACTGTTTCTGTTTATATTACACTAGACCCTCTCACTGATGATATTACACGAGATCCTGTCTCTGTTTATATTACTCTAGACACTGTCTCTGTTTATATTGCACTACGCCCTCTCTCTGTTTACATTACACCAGAACCTGTCTCTGTTTGCATTATACTGGAGCCTGTCTCTGCTTATATTACACTAGACACTGTCTCTGTTTATATTACACTAGACCCTGTCTCTGTTTATATTACACTAGAAACTTTCTCTTTTTATTTTATACTAGGAACTGACTCAGTTTATATTACACTAGACCGTGTCTCTTTTTAGATTACACTAGACACTGTCTCTGTTTATATTACACTAGGCACTGTCTATGTTTATATCACACTAGACATGGTCTCTGGTTATTTTGCAGCAGACAGGGTCTCTGTCTATATTACACTAGACACTGTCTGTGCTTGTTATGCATTAGAGCCTCTCTCAGTTTATATTACACTGGACCCTGTCTCTGTTTATATTACACTCGATCTTGTCTCTGATTATATTACACTAGATCCTGCTTCTGTTTATATTACACTAGACCCTGTCTCTTTTTATATTACACTGGAGCCTGCCTCTGTTTGTATTACAGTAGGCTTTGTCTCTGCTTATGTTACACTCGATGCTGTCTCATATTATATTGCACTAGATCCTGTCTCCATGTATATTACACTAGACCCTGACTCTGTTTATATTACACTAGACCCTGTCTCTGTTTATATTACACTAGACTCTGCCTCTGTTTATATTACACTAGACTGTCTCAGTTTATATTACATTGAACCTATCTCTGTGTATATTACACTAGACCCTGTCCCTGTTTATATTACTCTAGACCCGGTCCCTCTGTTTAAAGTACAATAGACCCTGCCTCTTTTTATATTACACTAGACCCTGTCTCTGTTTATATTACACTAGACACTGTCTCTGTTTATATTACACTACACCCTGTCACTGTTGATATTATACTAGACCCTCTCTCTGTTTATATTACACTGCAGCCTGTCTTTGTTTATATTACAGTAGACCCTGTCTCTGATTATATTACACTTGACCCTGTCTCTGTTTATATTACACTAGACCCTGTTTCTGCTTTATTTTCAACAGACCATCTCTCTGTTTATATTACACCAGAATCTGTCTCTGTTTGCATTATCCTGGAGCCTGCCTCTGCTTATATTACACTAGACACTGTCCCTGCTTACATTACATCAAACTGTCGCTGTTTATATTACACTAGAACCTTTCTCTCTTTATATTACACGAGACTCTGTCTCTATTTATATTACATTAGAAACTGTCTCAGTTTATATTACACTGGACCCTGTCTCTGTTTATATTACACTAGACACTGTCTCTGTTTATATTACACTAGACACTGTCTATGTTTATGTTACACTAGACATGGTCTCTGGTTAGATTACAGTAGACAGGGTCTCTGTTTGTATTACACTAGACACTGTCTCTGCTTATTTTGCACGAGACCCTGTCTCTGTTTATATTACACTGGAGCCTGTCTCTGTTTGTATTACAGTAGACTTTGTCTCTGATTATGTTACACTCGACGCTGTCTCATATTAGATTACACTAGATGCTGTCTCCGTTTATATTACACTAGACCCTGTCTCTCTTTATAATACACTAGACACTGTCTCTGTTTATATTACACTAGACTCTGTCTCAGTTTATATTACACTGGACCCTATCTCTGTGTACATTACACTAGACCCTGTCCCTGTTAATATTACACTAGAACCTGTCTCAGTTTATATTACACTAGACCCTATCTCTGTGTACATTACACTAGACCCTGTCCCTGTTTATATTACTCTAGACCCTGTCGCTGTTTATATTATACTAGACCCTCCCTCTGTTAAAAGTACAATAGACCCTGTCTCTGTTTATATTACACTAGACCCTGTCTCTGTTTATATTACACTAGACACTGTCTCTGTTTATATTACACTAGACCCTGTCACTGTTGATATTACACTAGACCCTGTTTCTGTTTATATTACACTGGAGCCTGTCTTTGTTTATATTACACTAGAGCCTGTATGTGTTATATTACACTAGAACCTGTCTCTGTTTATATTAATCTAGACCCCATCTCTGATTATATTACACTAGACCCTGTCTCTGTTTATATTACACTGGACCATGTCTCTGTTTTTATTACAACAGACCCTGTCTCTGTTTATATTACACTAGATCCTGTCTTTGTTTATATTACACAAGATCCTGTTGCTGTTTATATTACACTAGACCCTGTCTCTGTTTATATTACACTGGAGCTTGTCTCTGTTTATTTTACATTAGACTTTGTCTCTGATTATATTACACTCGACATTGTCTCATATTATATAACACTAGATCCTGTCTCCGTTTATATTACACTTGTCCATGTCTCCGTTTATATTACACTAGACCCTGTCTCTGCTTCTATTACACTAGACTCTGTCTCTCTTTATATTACACTAGACTCTGTCTCAGTTTATATTGCACTAGACCCTGTCTCTGTTTATATTACACTAGACCCTGTCTCTGTTTATAATATACTCGACTCTGTCTCTGTTTATACTACACTAGAACCTGCCTCTGTTTATATTATACTCGACTCTGTCTCTGTTAATATTAAACTAGAACCTGTCTCTGTTTATATTACACTAGACCTTGTCTCTGTTTATATTACACTAGACCGTGTCTCTCTTTATATTACACTGAAGCCTGTCTTTGTTTATATTACACTCGAGCTGTCTCTTATTATATTACACTAGACCCTGTCTCTGTTTATATTACACTGGACCCTGTTTCAGCAAATATTACACTAGATCCTGTCTCTATTTATATTACACTAGACCCTGTCTCTGTTCATATTACACTAGAACCTTTCTCTGTTTATATTACACTAGGCCCTGCTTCTGTTTATAATTTACTCGACTCTGTCTCTTTTTATATTACACTAGAACCTGTCTCAGTTTATATTACACTAGACACTGTGTCTGTTTATATTACACTCGACCCTGTCTTTGTTTATATTATACCAGTCACTGTCTCTGTTTATTTTACTCTAGACCCTGTCACTGTTTATATTACACTAGATCCTGACTCTGTTTATATTACACTAGACCCTGTCTCTGTTTATATTACACTAGACCCTGTCTCTGTTTATATTACACTAGACCCTGTCTCTGCTTATATTACACTAGATCCTGTCTCTGTTTACATTGCACTAAATGCTGTCTCTGCTTATATTATGCTAGACGCTGTCTCTGTTTATATTACACTAGACACTGATTGTTTTTATATTACACTCGACCCTGCCTCTGTTTATATTACACTGGACCCTGTCTCATTAGTATTACACTAGACCCTGTCTCAGTATAAAATACACGAGACCCTGTCTCTGTTTATTTTACACTAGAACCTGTCTCTGTTTATATTAGACTAGACCCTGTCTCTGTTTATATTACACTAGACAGTGTCTCTGTTTATATTACACTAGACCCCATCTCTGATTATACTACACTAGACCCTGTCTCTGTTTATATTACACTGGACCCTGTCTCTGTTTATATTACACTAGACCCTGTCTCTGTTTATATTACACTAGACACTGTCTCTGTTTATATTACACTAGACCCTGTTTCTGTTTATATTACACTGGAGCCTGTCTTTGTTTATATTACACTAGAGCCTGTATGTGTTTATATTACACTAGAACCTGTCTCTGTTTATATTAATCTAGACCCCATCTCTGATTATATTACACTAGACCCTGTCTCTGTTTATATTACACTGGACCATGTCTCTGTTTTTATTACAACAGACCCTGTCTCTGTTTATATTACACTAGATCCTGTCTTTGTTTATATTACACAAGATCCTGTTTCTGTTTATATTACACTAGACCCTGTCTCTGTTTATATTACACTGGAGCTTGTCTCTGTTTATTTTACATTAGACTTTGTCTCTGATTATATTACACTCGACATTGTCTCATATTATATAACACTAGATCCTGTCTCCGTTTATATTACACTTGTCCATGTCTCCGTTTATATTACACTAGACCCTGTCTCTGCTTCTATTACACTAGACTCTGTCTCTCTTTATATTACACTAGACTCTGTCTCAGTTTATATTGCACAAGACCCTGTCTCTGTTTATATTACACTAGACCCTGTCTCTGTTTATAATATACTCGACTCTGTCTCTGTTTATACTACACTAGAACCTGCCTCTATTTATATTATACTCGACTCTGTCTCTGTTAATATTAAACTAGAACCTGTCTCTGTTTATATTACACTAGACCTTGTCTCTGTTTATATTACACTAGACCGTGTCTCTCTTTATATTACAATAGACCCTACTCTGTTTATATTACACTAGACCGTGTCACTCTTTATATTACACTGAAGCCTGTCTTTGTTTTATTACACTCGAGCTGTCTCTTATTATATTACACTAGACCCTGTCTCTGTTTATATTACACTGGACCCTGTTTCAGCAAATATTACACTAGATCCTGTCTCTATTTATATTACACTAGACCCTGTCTCTGTTCATATTACACTAGAACCTTTCTCTGTTTATATTACACTAGGCCCTGCTTCTGTTTATAATTTACTCGACTCTGTCTCTATTTATATTACACTAGAACCTGTCTCAGTTTATATTACACTAGACCCTGTGTCTGTTTATATTACACTCGACCCTCTCTTTGTTTATATTATACCAGTCACTGTCTCTGTTTATTTTACTCTAGACCCTGTCACTGTTTATATTACACTAGATCCTGTCTCTGTTTATATTACACTAGACCCTGTCTCTGTTTATATTACACTAGACCCTGTCTCTGTTTATATTACACTAGACCCTGTCTCTGCTTATATTACACTAGATCCTGTCTCTGTTTACATTGCACTAAATGCTGTCTCTGCTTATATTATGCTAGACGCTGTCTCTGTTTATATTACACGAGACACTGATTGTTTTTATATTACACTCGACCCTGCCTCTGTTTATATTACACTGGACCCTGTCTCATTAGTATTACACTAGACCCTGTCTCAGTATAAAATACACGAGACCCTGTCTCTGTTTATTTTACACTAGAACCTGTCTCTGTTTATATTAGACTAGACCCTGTCTCTGTTTATATTACACTAGACAGTGTCTCTGTTTATATTACACTAGACCCCATCTCTGATTATACTACACTAGACCCTGTCTCTGTTTATATTACACTGGACCATGTCTCTGTTTTTATTACAACAGACCCTGTCTCTGTTTATATTACACTAGATCCTGTCTTTGTTTATATTACACAAGATCCTGTTTCTGTTTATATTACACTAGACCCTGTCTCTGTTTATATTACACTGGAGCTTGTCTCTGTTTATTTTACAGTAGACTTTGTCTCTGATTATATTACACTCGACATTGTCTCATATTATATTACACTAGATCCTGTCTCCGTTTATATTACACTAGACCATGTCTCTGTTTATATTGCACTAGACCCTGTCTCTGTTTCTATTACACTAGACTCTGTCTCTCTTTATATTACACTAGACTCTGTCTCAGTTTATATTACACTAGACCCTATCTCTGTGTATATTACACTAGACCGTGTCCCTGTTTATATTACTCTAGACCATGCCTCTGTTTATATTGCACTAGACCCTCACTCTGTTTATATTACAATAGACCTGTCTCTGTTTATATTACACTAGACCCTGTCTCTGTTCTATTACACTGGACACTGTCTCTGTTTATATTACACTAGACCCTGTCACTGTTGATATTACACTAGACCCTGTCTCTGTTTATATTACACTAGAGCCTGTCTTTGTTTATATAACTCTAGACCCTGTCTCTGTTGATATTACATTGGACCCTGTCTCTGTTTATATTACACTAGACCCTGTCTCTGATTATATTACTCTAGACCCTGTCTCTGTTTATATTACACTAGAACCTGTATCTGTTTTTATTTCAACAGACCCTGCCTCTGTTTATATTACACTACACCCTCTCTCTGTTTATATTACACCAGAACCTGCCTCTGTTTGCATTATATTGGAGCCTGTCTCTGCTTATATTACACCAGACACTGTCCCTGTTTATATTACACTAGGCCCTGTCTCTGTTTATATTACACTAGACCCTTTCCCTCTTTATATTACACTAGACCCTGTCCCTTTTTATATTACACTAGCAACTGTCTCTGTTTATATTACACTAGACCCTGTCTCTGTTCATATTACACTAGACACTGTCTCTGTTTATATTACACGAGACACTGTCTATGTTTATTTTACACTGGACATGGCCTCTGATTATTTTTCAGTAGACAGGGTCTTTGGTTATATTACACTAGATCCTGTCTCTGCTTATTTTGCATTAGTCCCTGTCTCAGTTTATATTACTCGAGACGCTGTCTCTGTTTGTATTACTCTTGACAGGGGCTCTGTTCATAATACACTAGACTCTGTCTCTGTTTATATTACACGAGACAGTGTATCTGTTTATATTACACTAGACAATGTCTCTGTTAACATTTCATTAGTTCCTTTCTCAGCTTATATTACACTAGATCCTGTCTCTGTTTATATTACACTGGATCCTGTCTCTGTTTATATTACACTAGACGCTCTCTCTGTGTATATTACACTGGAGTCTGTCTCTGTTTATATTACAGTAGACTTTGTCTCTGATTATGTTACATTCGACGCTGTCTCATAGTATATTACACTAGGTCCTGTCTCCGTTTATATTACACTGGAGCCTGTCTCTGTTTATATTACAGTAGACTTTGTCCCTGATTATTTTACATTCGACGCTGTCTCATATTATATTACACTAGATCCTGTCTCCATTTATATTAAACTAGACAATGTCTCTGTTAACATTTCATTAGTTCCTTTCTCAGCTTATATTACACTAGATCCTGTCTCTGTTTATATTACACTGGATCCTGTCTCTGTTTATATTACACTAGACGCTCTCTCTGTGAATATTACACTAGACACTGTTTCTGTTTATATTACAGTAGACCCTCTCACTGATGATATTACACGAGACCCTGTCTCTGTTTATATTACTCTAGACACTGTCTCTGTTTATATTACACTAGACCCTGTCTCTGTTTGTATTACACTAGAAACTGTCTCTTTTTATTTTATACTAGGAACTGACTCTGTTTATATTACACTAGACCCTGTCTCTTTTTATATTACACTAGACACTGTCTCTGTTTATATTACACTAGGTACTGTCTATGTTTATTTCACACTAGACATGGTCTCTGGTTATTTTACAGCAGACAGGGTCTCTGTCTATATTACACTAGACACTGTATGTGCTTGTTATGCATTAGACCCTGTCTCACTTTATATTACACTAGACCCTGTCTCTGTTTATATTACACTAGATCTTGTCTCTGATTATATTACACTATATCCTGCCTCTGTTTATATTACACTGGACCCTGTCTCTTTTTATATTACACTGGAGCCTGCCTCTGTTTGTATTACATCAGACTTTGCCTCTGCTTATGTTACACTCGACGCTGTCTCATATTATATTGCACTCGATCATGTCTCCATGTATATTACACTAGACCCTGACTCTGTTTATATTACACTAGACCCTGTCTCTGTTTATATTACACTAGACTCTGCCTCTGTTTATATTACACTAGACTGTCTCAGTTTATATTGCATTGAACCTATCTCTGTGTATATTACACTAGACACTGTCCCTGTTTATATTACTCTAGACTCGGTCCCTCTGTTTAAAGTACAATAGACCCTGCCTCTTTTTATATTACACTAGACCCTGTCTCTGTTTGTATTAAACTAGACACTGTCTCTGTTTATATTACACTAGACCCTGTCACTGTTGATATTACACTAGACCCTGTCTCTGTTTATATTACACTGGAGCCTGTCTTTGTTTATATTGCAATAGACCCTGTCCCTGATTATATTACACTTGACCCTGTCTCTGTTTATATTACACTCGACCCTGTTTCTGCTTTATTTTCAACAGACCCTCTCTCTGTTTATATTACACCAGAATCTGTCTCTGTTTGCATTGTCCTGGAGCCTGTCTCTGCTTATATTACACTAGACACTGACCCTGCTTATACTCCATCAAACACTGTCGCTGTTTATATTACACTAGACCCTTTCTCTCTTTATATTACACTAGACTCTGTCTCTATTTATATTACATTAGAAACTGTCTCTGTTTATATTACACTAGACTCTGTCTATGTTTATGTTACACTAGACAGGGTCTCTGTTTGTATTACACTAGACACTATCTCTGCTTATTTTGCACTAGACCCTGTCTCTGTTTATATTACACTGGAGCCTGTCTCTCTTTGTATTACAGTAGACTTTGTCTCTGATTATGTTACACTCGACGCTGTCTCATATTAGATTACACTAGATGCTGTCTCCGTTTATATTACACTAGACCCTCTCTCTGTTTATGATACACTAGACCCTGTCTCTGTTTATATGACACTAGACTCTGTCTCTGTTTATATAAGTCTAGACTCTGTCTCAGTTTATATTACACTCGACCCTATCTCTGTGTAGATTACACTAGACCCTGTCCCTGTTTATATTACTCTAGACCCTGTCGCTGTTTATATTACACTAGACCTCCCCTCTGTTAAAAGTACAATAGACCCTGTCTCTGTTTACATTACACGAGGCCGTGTCTCTGTTTATATTACACTAGACACTGTCTCTGTTTGTATTACACTAGACCCTGTCACTGTTGATATTACACTAGACCCTGTCTCTGTTTATTTTACACTGGAGCCTGTTTTTGTTTATATTACACTAGAGCCTGTATGTGTTTATATTACACTAGAACTTGTCTCTGTTTATATTACACTGGACCATGCCTCTTTTTATTACAACAGACCCTGTCTCTGTTTATATTACACGAGATCCTGTCTTCGTTTATATTACACAAGATCCTGTTTCTGTTTATATTTCACTAGACCCTGTCTATGTTTATATTACACTGGAGCTTGTCTCTGTTTATTTTACATTAGACTTTGTCTCTGATTATATTACACTCGACATTGTCTCATATTATATAACACTAGATCCTGTCTCAGTTTATATTAAACTAGACCATGTCTCTGTTTATATTACACTAGAACCTGTCTCTGTTTCTATTACACTAGACTCTGTCTCTCTTTATATTACACTAGACTCTGTCTCAGTTTATATTACACGAGACCCTATCTCTGTGTATATTACACTAGACCCTGTCCCTGTTTATATTTATCTAGACCCTGTCTCTGTTTATATTACACTAGACAATATCTCTGTTTATATTACAATAGACCTGTCCCTGTTTATATTACACTAGACCCTGTCTCTGTTCTAATACACTAGAGACTGTCTCTGTTTATATTACACTAGACCCTGTCACTGTTGATATTACACTAGACCCTGTCTCTGTTTATATTACACTAGAGCCTGTCTTTGTTTATATTACACTAGACCATGTCTCTGTTTATATTACATTGGAGCCTGTCTCTGTTTATATTACACTAGACCCTGTCTCTGATTATATTACACTAGACCCTGTCTCTGTTTATATTACACTAGAACCTGTCTCTGTTTTTATTTCAACAGACCCTGTCTCTGTTTATATTACACTACAACCTCTCTCTGTTTATATTACACCAGAACCTGTCTCTGTTTGCATTATATTGCAGCCTGTCTCTGCTTATATTACACTAGACACTGTCCCTGTTTATATTACACTCGACCCTGTCTCTGTTTATATTACACTAGACCCTTTCCCTCTTTATATTACACTAGACCCTGTCTCTTTTTATATTACACTAGAAACTGTCTCTGTTTATATTACACTAGACCCTGTCTCTGTTTATATTACACTAGACACTGTCTCTGTTTATATTACACTAGACACTGTCTATGTTTATGTTACACTAGACATGGTCTCTGGTTAGATTACAGTAGACAGGGTCTCTGCTTGTATTACACTAGACACTGTCTCTGCTTATTTTGCAATAGACCCTGTCTCTGTTTGTATTACACTGGATCCTGTCTCTGTTTGTATTACAGTAGACTTTGCCTCTGATTATATTACACTCGACGCTGTCCCATATTAGATTACACTAGATGCGGCCTCCGTTTATATTACACTAGACCCTGTCTCTGTTTATAATACACTTGACACTGTCTCTGTTTATATTACACTAGACTCTGTCTCTGTTTATATAAGTCTAGACTCTGTCTCAGTTTATATTACGCTAGACCCTATCTCTGTGTATATTGCACTAGACCCTGTCTCTGTTTATATTACACTAGACCCTGTCTCTGTTTATATTACACTAGACACTGTCTCTGTTTATATTACACTAGACCCTGTCACTGTTGATATTACACTAGGCCCTGTCTTTGTTTATATTACACTGGAGCCTGTCTTTGTTTATATTACACTAGAGCCTGCATGTGTTTATATTACACTAGAACCTGTCTCTGTTTATATTACTCTAGACCTTGTCTCTGGTTATATTACACTAGACCCTGTCTCTGTTTATATTTCACGAGACCCTGTTTCTGTTTTTATATCAACAGACCCTGTCTCTGTTTGTATTACACTACACCCTCTCTCTGTTTATATTACACCAGAACCTGTCTCTGTTTGCATTATACTGGAGCCTGTCGCTGCTTATATTACACTAGACACTGTCCCTGTTTATATTACACTAGGCCCTGTCTCTGTTTTTATTACACTAGACCCTGTCTCTGTTTATATTACACTAGAAACTGTCTCAGTTTATCTTTCTCTAGACCCTGTCTCTGTTTATATTACACTTAACACTGTCTCTGCTTATATTACACGAGACACTGTCTATGTTTATGTTACACTAGACCTGGTCTCTGTTTAATTTACAGTAGACAGGGTCCCTGATGATATTACACTAGACCCTGTCTCTGTTTCTATTACACTGGACACTGTCTCTGTTTATATTACACTAGGCACTGTCTATGTTTATATTACACTAGACATGGTCTCTGGTTATTTTACAGTAGACAGGATCGTTGTTTATATTACACTAGAACCTGTCTCTGCTTATTATGCATTAGACGCTGTCTCAGTTTATATTACACGAGACGCTGTCTCTGTTTGTATTACTCTTGACAGGGTCTCTGTTTATAATACACTAGACCCTGTCTCTGTTTATATTACACTAGACAGTGTATCTGTTTATATTACATTAGAGAATGTCCCTGTTATATTTCATTGGTCCCTTTCTCAGTTTATATTACACTAGATCCTGTCTCTGTTTATATTATACTAGATCCTGTCTCTGTTTATATTACACTAGACCCTGTCTCTGTTTATATCACACTAGACCCTGTCTCTGTTTTTATTTCAACAGACCCAGTCTCTATTTATATTACACCACACCCTCTCTCTATTTATATTACACCAGAACCTGTCTCTGTTTGCATTATACTGGAGACTGTCTCTGTGTATATTACACTAGACCCTGTCTCAATTTATAATACACTAGTAACTGTCTCTGTTTATATTACACTAGACACTGCCTATGTTTATATTACACTAGACTCGGTCTCTGTTTATATAAGTCTAGACTCTGTCTCAGTTTATATTACACCAGACCCTATCTCTGTGTATATTACACTAGATCCTCTCCCTGTTTATATTGCTCTAGACCCTGTCTCTGTTTATATTTCACTAGACACTGTCTCTGATTACATTACACTAGACCCTGTCACTGTTGATATTACACGAGACCCTGTTTCTGTTTATATTACACTGGAGCCTGTCTTTGTTTATATTACACTAGAGCCTGTATGTGTTTATATTACACTAGAACCTGTCTCTGTTTATATTACTCTAGACCCCATCTCTGTTTATATTACACTCGACACTGTTTCTGTTTTTATTTCAACAGACCCTGTCTCTGTTTGTATTACACTACACCCTCTCTCTGTTTATATGACACCAGAACCTGTCTCTGTTTGCATTATACTGGAGCCTGCCGCTGCTTATATTACACTAGACACTGTCCCTGTTTATATTACACTAGATCCTGTCTCTGTTTATATTACACTGGACCCTGTCTCTGTTTTTATTACACTAGTAACTGTCTCAGTTTATATTACTCTAGACCCTGTCTCTGTTTATATTACTCTAGACACTGTCTCTGTTTATATTACACTAGACACTGTCTATGTTTATGTTACACTGGACCTGGTCTCTGGTTAATTTACAGTAGACATGGTCCCTGTTTATATTACACTAGACCCTGTCTCTGTTTCTATTACACTGGACACTGCCTCTGTTTATATTACGCTAGGCACTGTCTATGTTTATATTACACTAGACATCATCTCTGGTTATTTTACAGTAGACAGGATCTTTGTTTATATTACACTAGAACCTGTCTCTGCTTATTTTGCATTAGACCCTGTCTCAGTTTATATTACACGAGACGCTGTCTCTGTTTGTATTACACTACACCCTCTCTCTGTTTCCATTACACCAGAACCTGTCTCTGTTTGCATTATACTGGAGCCTGTCTCTGCTTATATTACACTCGACACTGTCTCTGTTTATATTACACTAGACCCTGTCTCTGTTTATATTACACTAGAAACAGTCTCTTTTTATTTTACACTAGACACTGTCTACGTTTATGTTACACTAGACCTGGTCTCTGGTTAATTTACAGCAGACATGGTCCCTGTTTATATTACACTAGACCCTGTCTCTTTTTATATTACACTAGACACTGTCTCTGTTTATATTACACTAGGCACTGTCTATGTTTATATCACACCAGACACGGTCTCTGGTTATTTTACAGCAGAAAGGGTCACAGTTTATGTTACACTAGACCCTGTCTCTGTTTGTATTACACTAGATCTTGTCTCTGATTATATTACACTAGATCCTGCCTCTGTTTATATTACACTAGACCCATTCTCCTTTTATATTACACTGGAGCCTGCCTCTGTTTGTATTACAGTAGACTTTGTCTCTGCTTATGTTACACTCGACGCTGTCTCATATTATATTACACTAGATCCTGTCTCCATGTATATTACACTAGACCCTGACTCTGTTTATATTACACCAGACCCTGTCTCTGTTTATATTACACTAGATTCTGTCTCTGTTTATATTACACTACACTGTCTCAGTTTATATTACATTGAACCTATCTCTGTTTATATTACACTAGACCATGCCCCTGTTTATATTACTCAAGACCCTGTCCCTGTTTATATTACACTAGACCTTCCCTCTGTTTAAAGTACAATAGACCCTGTCTCTTTTTATATTACACTAGACCCTGTCTCTGTTTATCTTACACTAGACACTGTCTCTGTTTATATTACACTGGAGCCTGTCTTTTTTTATATTACAGTAGATCCTGTCTCTGATTATATTACACTTGACCCTGTCTCTGTTTATATTACACGAGACCCTGTTTCTGCTTAATTTTCAACAGACCCTCTCTCTGTTTATATTACACCAGAATCTGTCTCTGTTTGCATTATCCGGGAGCCTGTCTCTGCTTATATTACACTAGACACTGTCCCTGCTTATATTACATCAAACACTGTCGCTGTTTATATTACACTAGACCCTTACTCTCTGTATATTACACTAGACCCTGTCTCTATTTATATTACATTAGAAACTGTCTCAGTTTATATTACACTAGACCCTGTCTCTGTTTATATTACACTAGACACTGTCCCTGTTTATATCACTCGAGACCCTGTCCCTGTTTATATTACACTAGACCTTCCCTCTGTTTAAAGTACAATAGACCCTGTCTCTTTTTATATTACACTAGACCCTGTCTCTGTTTATATTACACTAGACTCTGTCTCTGTTCATATTACACTACACTGTCTCAGTTTATATTACATTGAACCTATCTCTGTTTATATTACACTAGAGCCTGTCTCTGTTTCTATTACACTGGAAACTGTCTCTGTTTAACTTACACTAGGCACTGTCTATGTCTATATTACACTAGACATGGTCTCTGGTTATTTTACAGTAGACAGGATCTTTGTTTATATTACACTAGAACCTGTCTCTGCTTAATATGCATTAGGCCCTGTCTCAGTTTATATTACAGGAGACACTGTCTCTGTTTGTATTACTCTTGACAGGGTCTCTGTTTATAATACACTAGACCCTGTCTCTGTTTATATTACACTCGACAGTGTATCTGTTTATGTTACACTAGACAATGTCACTGTTATATTTCATTGGTCCCTTTCTCAGCTTATATTACACTAGATCCTGTCTCTGTTTATATTATAATAGATCCTGTCTCTGTTTATATTAGACTAGACCCTGTCTCTGTTTATATCACACTAGACCCTGTCTCTGTTTTTATTTCAACAGACCCAGTCTCTGTTTATATTACACCACACCCTCTCTCTATTTATATTACACCAGAACCTGTCTCTGTTTGCATTATACTGGAGACTGTCTCTGTGTATATTACACAAGACCCTGTCTCAGTTTATAATACACTAGAAACTGTCTCTATTTATATTACACTAGACACTGCCTATGTTTATATTACACTAGACTCTGTCTCTGTTTATATAAGTCTAGACTCTGTCTCAGTTTATATTACACCAGACCCTATCTCTGTGTATATTACACTAGACCCTGTCCCTGTTTATATTACTCTAGACCCTGTCTCTGTTTAAATTACACTAGACACTGTCTCTGTTTACATTACACTAGACCCTGTCACTGTTGATATTACACTAGACCCTGTCTCTTTTTATATTACACTGGAGCCTGTCTTTGTTTATATTACACTAGAGCCTGTATGTGTTTATATTACACTAGAACCTGTCTCTGTTTATATTACTCTGGACCTTGTCTCTGGTTATATTACACTACACCCTCTCTCTGTTTATATTACACCAGAACCTGTCTCTGTTTGCATTATACTGTAGCCTGTCGCTGCTTATATTACACTAGACACTGTCCCTGTTTATATTACACTAGACCCTGTCTCTGTTTATATTACACTAGACCCTGTCTCTGTTTTTATTACACTAGTAACTGTCTCAGTTTTTATTACACTAGACACTGTCTATGTTTATATTACACTAGACACTGTCTCTGTTTATGTTACACTAGACCTGGTCTCTGGTTAATTTACAGTAGACATGGTCTCTGTTTATATTACACTAGACCCTGTCTCTGTTTCTATTACACTGGACACTGTCTCTGTTTATATTACGCTAGGCACTGTCTATTTTTACATTACACTTGACATCATCTCTGGTTATTTTACAGTAGACAGGATCTTTGTTTATATTACACTAGAACCTGTCTCTGCTTATTTTGCATTAGGACCTGTCTCAGTTTATATTACACGAGACACTGTCTCTGTTTGTATTACAGTAGACACTGTTTCTGTTTATATTACACTAGACCCTCTCACTGATGATATTACACGAGACCCTGTCTCTGTTTATATTACTCTAGACACTGTCTCTGTTTATATTTCAACAGACCGAGTCTCTGTTTATATTACACCACACCCTCTCTCTATTTATATTACACCAGAACCTGTCTCTGTTTGCATTATACTGGAGACTGTCTCTGTGTATATTACACTAGACCCTGTCTCAATTTATAATACAGTAGAAACTGTCTCTGTTTATATTACACTAGACACTGCCTATGTTTATATTACACTAGACTCGGTCTCTGTTTAAATAAGTCTAGACTCTGTCTCAATTTATATTACACCAGACCCTATCTCTGTGTATATTACACGAGACCCTGTCCCTGTTTATATTGCTCTAGACCCTGTCTCTGTTTATATTACACTAGACACTGTCTGTGATTATATTACACTAGACCCTGTCACTGTTGATATTACACTAGACCCTGTCTCTGTTTATATTACACTGGAGCCTGTCTTTGTTTATATTACACTAGAGCCTGTATGTGTTTATATTGCACTAGAACCTGTCTCTGTTTATATTACTCTAGACCCCATCTCTGTTTATATTACACTAGACACTGTTTCTGTTTTTATTTCAACAGACCCTGTCTCTGTTTGTATTACACTACACCCTCTCTCTGTTTATATGACACCAGAACCTGTCTCTGTTTGCATTATACTGGAGCCTGCCGCTGCTTTTATTACACTAGACACTGTCCCTGTTTATATTACACTAGACCCTGTCTCTGTTTATATTACACTAGACCCTGTCACTGTTTTTATTACACTAGTAACTGTCTCAGTTTATATTACTCTAGACCCTGTCTCTGTTTATATTTCACTAGACACTGTCTCTGTTTATATTACACTAGACACTGTCTATGTTTATGTTACACTAGACCTGGTCTCTGGTTAATTTACAGTAGACATGGTCCCTGTTTATATTACACTAGACCCTGTCTCTGTTTCTATTACACTGGACACTGCCTCTGTTTATATTACGCTAGGCACTGTGTATGTTTATATTACACTAGACATCATCTCTGGTTATTTTACAGTAGACAGGATCTTTGTTTATATTACACTAGAACCTGTCTCTGCTTATTTTGCATTAGACCCTGTCTCAGTTTATATTACACGAGTCGCTGTCTCTGTTTGTATTACACTAGACACTGTTTCTGTTTATATTACACTACACCCTCTCTCTGTTTACATTACACCAGAACCTGTCTCTGTTTGCATAATACTGGAGCCTGTCTCTGCTTATATTACACTCGACACTGTCTCTGTTTATATTACACTAGACCCTGTCTCTGTTTATATTACACTAGAAACTGTCTCTTTTTATATTACACTAGACACTGTCTACGTTTATGTTACGCTAGACCTGGTCTCTGGTTAATTTACAGTAGACATGGTCCCTGTTTATATTACACTAGACCCTGTCTCTTTTTATATTACACTAGACACTGTCTCTGTTTATATTACACTAGGCACTGTCTATGTTTATATCACACTAGACACGGTCTCTGGTTATTTTACAGCAGAAAGGGTCACAGTTTATGTTACACTAGACCCTGTCTCTGTTTGTATTACACTAGATCTTGTCTCTGATTATATTACACTAGATCCTGCCTCTGTTTATATTACACTAGACCCATTCTCTTTTTATATTACACTGGAGCCTGCCTCTGTTTGTATTACAGTAGACTTTGTCTCTGCTTATGTTACACTCGACGCTGTCTCATATTATATTACACTAGATCCTGTCTCCATGTATATTACACTAGACCCTGACTCTGTTTATATTACACCAGACCCTGTCTCTGTTTATATTACACTAGACTCTGTCTCTGTTTATATTACACTACACTGTCTCAGTTTATATTACATTGAACCTATCTCTGTTTATATTACACTAGACCATGCCCCTGTTTATATTACTCTAGACCCTGTCCCTGCTTATATTACACTAGACCTTCCCTCTGTTTAAAGTACAATAGACCCTGTCTCTTTTTATATTACACTAGACCCTGTCTCTGTTTATCTTACACTAGACACTGTCTCTGTTTATATTACACTGGAGCCTGTCTTTTTTTATATTACAGTAGATCCTGTCTCTGATTATATTACACTTGACCCTGTCTCTGTTTATATTACACTAGACCCTGTTTCTGCTTAATTTTCAACAGAACCTCTCTCTGTTTATATTACACCAGAATCTGTCTCTGTTTGCATTATCCGAGAGCCTGTCTCTGCTTATATTACACTAGACACTGTCCCTGCTTATATTACATCAAACACTGTCGCTGTTTATATTACACTAGACCCTTTCTCTCTGTATATTACACGAGACCCTGTTTCTATTTATATTACATTAGAAACTGTCTCAGTTTATATTACACTAGACACTGTCCCTGTTTATATCACTCTAGACCCTGTCCCTGTTTATATTACACTAGACCTTCCCTCTGTTTAAAGTACAATAGACCCTGTCTCTTTTTATATTACACTAGACCCTGTCTCTGTTTATATTACACTAGACTCTGTCTCTGTTCATATTACACTACACTGGTTATTTTACAGCAGACAGATTCTTTGTTTATATTACACGAGAACCTGTCTCTGCTTATTTTGCATTAGACCCTGTCTCAGTTTATATTACACGAGACGCTGTCTCTGTTTGTATTACAGTAGACACTGTTTCTGTTTATATTACACTAGACCCTCTCACTGATGATATTACACGAGACCCTGTCTCTGTTTATATTACTCTAGACACTGTCTCTGTTTATATTACACTACACCCTCTCTCTGTTTACATTACACCAGAACCTGTCTCTGTTTGCATTATACTGGAGCCTGTCTCTACTTATATTACACTCGACACTGTCACTGTTTATATTACACTAGACCCTGTCTCTGTTTATATTACACTAGAAACTGTCTCTATTTATTTTACACTAGACACTGTCTATGTTTATGTTACACTAGACCTGGTCTCTGGTTAATTTACAGTAGACATGGTCCCTGTTTATATTACACTAGACCCTGTCTCTTTTTATATTACACTAGACAGTGTCTCTGTTTATATTACACTAGACACTGTCTCTGTTTATATTACACTAGGCACTGTCTATGTTTATATCACACTAGACACGGTCTCCGGTTATGTTACAGCAGAAATGGTCTCAGTTTATATTACACTAGACCCTGTCTCTGTTTATATTACACTAGATCTTGTCTCTGATTATATTACACTAGATCCTGCCTCTATTTATATAACACTAGTCCCATTCTCTTTTTATATTACACTGGAGCCTGCCTCTGTTTGTATTACAGTAGACTTTGTCTCTGCTTATGTTACACTCGACGCTGTCTCATATTATATTACACTAGGTCCTGTCTCCAAGTATATTACACTAGACCATGCCCCTGTTTATATTACTCTAGACCCTGTCCCTGCTTATATTACACTAGACCTTCCCTCTGTTTAAAGTACAATAGACCCTGTCTCTTTTTATATTACACTAGACCCTGTCTCTGTTTATCTTACACTAGACACTGTCTCTGTTTATATTACACTGGAGCCTGTCTTTTTTTATATTACAGTAGATCCTGTCTCTGATTATATTACACTTGACCCTGTCTCTGTTTATATTACACTAGACCCTGTTTCTGCTTAATTTTCAACAGAACCTCTCTCTGTTTATATTACACCAGAATCTGTCTCTGTTTGCATTATCCGAGAGCCTGTCTCTGCTTATATTACACTAGACACTGTCCCTGCTTATATTACATCAAACACTGTCGCTGTTTATATTACACTAGACCCTTTCTCTCTGTATATTACACGAGACCCTGTTTCTATTTATATTACATTAGAAACTGTCTCAGTTTATATTACACTAGACACTGTCCCTGTTTATATCACTCTAGACCCTGTCCCTGTTTATATTACACTAGACCTTCCCTCTGTTTAAAGTACAATAGACCCTGTCTCTTTTTATATTACACTAGACCCTGTCTCTGTTTATATTACACTAGACTCTGTCTCTGTTCATATTACACTACACTGGTTATTTTACAGCAGACAGATTCTTTGTTTATATTACACGAGAACCTGTCTCTGCTTATTTTGCATTAGACCCTGTCTCAGTTTATATTACACGAGACGCTGTCTCTGTTTGTATTACAGTAGACACTGTTTCTGTTTATATTACACTAGACCCTCTCACTGATGATATTACACGAGACCCTGTCTCTGTTTATATTACTCTAGACACTGTCTCTGTTTATATTACACTACACCCTCTCTCTGTTTACATTACACCAGAACCTGTCTCTGTTTGCATTATACTGGAGCCTGTCTCTACTTATATTACACTCGACACTGTCACTGTTTATATTACACTAGACCCTGTCTCTGTTTATATTACACTAGAAACTGTCTCTATTTATTTTACACTAGACACTGTCTATGTTTATGTTACACTAGACCTGGTCTCTGGTTAATTTACAGTAGACATGGTCCCTGTTTATATTACACTAGACCCTGTCTCTTTTTATATTACACTAGACAGTGTCTCTGTTTATATTACACTAGACACTGTCTCTGTTTATATTACACTAGGCACTGTCTATGTTTATATCACACTAGACACGGTCTCCGGTTATGTTACAGCAGAAATGGTCTCAGTTTATATTACACTAGACCCTGTCTCTGTTTATATTACACTAGATCTTGTCTCTGATTATATTACACTAGATCCTGCCTCTATTTATATAACACTAGTCCCATTCTCTTTTTATATTACACTGGAGCCTGCCTCTGTTTGTATTACAGTAGACTTTGTCTCTGCTTATGTTACACTCGACGCTGTCTCATATTATATTACACTAGGTCCTGTCTCCAAGTATATTACACTAGACCCTGACTCTGTTTATATTACACTAGACCCTGTCTCTGTTTATATTACACTAGACTCTGTCTCTGTTTATATTACACTACACTGTCTCAGTTTATATTACATTGAACCTATCTCTGTTTATATTACACTAGACCCTGTCCCTGTTTATATTACGCTAGACCCTGTCCCTGTTTATATTACACAAGACCTTCCCTCTGTTTAAAGTACAATAGACCCTGTCTCTTTTTATATTACACTAGACCCTGTCTCTGTTTATCTTACACTAGACACTGTCTCTGTTTATATTATACTGGAGCCTGTCTTTTTTTATATTACAGGAGATCCTGTCTCTGATTATATTACACTTGACCCTGTCTCTGTTTATATTACACGAGACCCTGTTTCTGCTTAATTTTCAACAGACCCTCTCTCTGTTTATATTACACCAGAATCTGTCTCTGTTTGCATTATCCGGGAGCCTGTCTCTGCTTATATTACACTAGACACTGTCCCTGCTTATATTACATCAAACACTGTCGCTGTTTATATTACACTAGACCCTTACTCTCTGTATATTACACTAGACCCTGTCTCTATTTATATTACATTAGAAACTGTCTCAGTTTATATTACACTAGACCCTGTCTCTGTTTATATTACACTAGACCCTGTTTCTGCTTAATATTCAACAGACCCTCTCTCTGTTTATAGTACACCAGAATCTGTCTCTGTTTGCATTATCCTGGAGCCTGTCTCTGCTTATATTACACTAGACACTGTCCCTGCTTATATTACATCAAACACTGTCGCTGTTTATATAACACTAGACCCTTTCTCTCTTTATATTACACTAGACCCTGTCTCTATTTATATTACATTAGAAACTGTCTCAGTTTATATTACACTAGACCCTGTCTCTGTTTATATTACACTAGACACTCTCTCTGTTTATATTACACTAGACACTGTCTATGTTTATTTTACACTAGACATGGTCTCTGGTTAGTTTACAGTAGACAGCGCCTCTGTTTGTATTACACTAGACACTGTCTCTGCTTATTTTGCACGAGACCCTGTCTCTGTTTATATTACACTGGAGCCTGTCTCTGTTTGTATTGCAGTAGACTTTGTCTCTGATTATGTTACACTGGACGCTGTCTCATATTAGATTACACTAGATGCTATCTCCGTTTATATTACACTAGACCCTGTCTCTGTTTATGATACACTAGACACTGTCTCTGTTTATATTACACTAGACTCTGTCTCTGTTTATATAAGTCTAGACTCTGTCTCAGTTTATATTGCACTAGACCCTATCTCTGTGTATATTACACTAGACACTGTCCCTGTTTATATTACTCTAGACCCTGTCTCTGTTTATATTACACTGGACCCTCCCTCTGTTAAAAGTACAATAGACCCTGTCTCTGTTTATATTACACTCGACCCTGTCTCTGTTTATAATATACTAGACACTGTCTCTGTTTATATTTCACTAGACCCTGTCACTGTTGATATTACACGAGACCCTGTCTCTGTTTATATTACACTGGAGCCTGTCTTTTTTTATATTACACCAGAGCCTGTATGTGTTTATATTACACTAGAACCTGTCTCTGTTTATATTACTCTAGACCTTGTCTCTGGTTATATTACACTAGACCCTGTCTCTGTTTATATTACACTAGAGCCTGTTTCTGTTTTTATATCAACAGACCCTGTCTCTGTTTGTATTACACTACACCCTCTCTCTGTTTATATTACACCAGAACCTGTCTCTGTTTGCATTATACTGGATCCTGTCGCTGCTTATATTACACTAGACACTGTACCTGTTTATATTACACTAGACCCTGTCTCTGTTTATATTACACTAGACAATGTATCTGTTTATATTACACTAGACAATGTCCCTATTATATTTCATTGATCCCTTTCTCAGCTTATGTTACACTAGATCCTGTCTCTGTTTATATTGTACTAGATCCTGTCTCTGTTTATATTACACTAGACCCTGTCTCTGTTTATATTACACTAGATCCTGTCTCTGTTTATATTACACTAGACCCTGTCTCTTTTTATATTACTCTAGACCCTGTCTCTGTTTTTATTTCAACAGACCCAGTCTCTGTTTATATTAAACAACACCTTCTCTCTGTTTATATTACACCAGAACCTGTCTCTGTTTGCATTATACTGGAGACTGTCTCTGTGTATATTACACTAGACCCTGTCTCTGTTAATAATACACTAGAAACTGTCTCTGTTTATATTACACTAGACACTGTCTATGTTTATATTACACTAGACACTGTCTCTGTTTATATTACACTAGACCCTGTCACTGTTGTTATTACACTAGACCCTTTCTCTGTTCATATTACACTGGAGCCTGTCTTTGTTTATATTACACTAGAGCCTGTATGTGTTTATATTACACTAGAACCTGTCTCTGTTTATATTACTCTGGACCTTGTCTCTGGTTATATTACACTAGACCCTGTCTCTGTTTATATTACACTACACACTGTTTCTGTTTTTATTTCAACAGAACCTGTCTCTGTTTGTATTACACTACACCCTCTCTCTGTTTGTATTACACCAGAACCTGTCTCTGTTTGCATTATACTGGAGCCTGTCGCTGCTTATATTACACTAGACACTGTCCCTGTTTATATTACACCAGACCCTGTCTCTGTTTATATTACACTAGAGCCTGTCTCTGTTTATATTACACTAGAAACTGTCTCAGTTTATATTACTCTAGACCGTGTCTCTGTTTATATTACACTAGAAACTGTCTATGTTTATGTTACACTAGACCTGGTCTCTGGTTAATTTACAGTAGACATGGTCCCTGTTTATATTACACTAGACCCTGTCTCTGTTTCTATTACACTGGACACTGTCTCTGTTTATATTACGCTAGGCACTGTCTATGTTTATATTACACTAGACATCATCTCTGGTTATTTTACAGCAGACAGATTCTTTGTTTATATTACACGAGAACCTGTCTCTGCTTATTTTGCATTAGACCCTGTCTCAGTTTATATTACACGAGACGCTGTCTCTGTTTGTATTACAGTAGACACTGTTTCTGTTTATATTACACTAGACCCTCTCACTGATGATATTACACGAGACCCTGTCTCTGTTTATATTACTCTAGACACTGTCTCTGTTTATATTACACTACACCCTCTCTCTGTTTACATTACACCAGAACCTGTCTCTGTTTGCATTATACTGGAGCCTGTCTCTACTTATATTACACTCGACACTGTCACTGTTTATATTACACTAGACCCTGTCTCTGTTTATATTACACTAGAAACTGTCTCTATTTATTTTACACTAGACACTGTCTATGTTTATGTTACACTAGACCTGGTCTCTGGTTAATTTACAGTAGACATGGTCCCTGTTTATATTACACTAGACCCTGTCTCTTTTTATATTACACTAGACAGTGTCTCTGTTTATATTACACTAGACACTGTCTCTGTTTATATTACACTAGGCACTGTCTATGTTTATATCACACTAGACACGGTCTCCGGTTATGTTACAGCAGAAATGGTCTCAGTTTATATTACACTAGACCCTGTCTCTGTTTATATTACACTAGATCTTGTCTCTGATTATATTACACTAGATCCTGCCTCTATTTATATAACACTAGTCCCATTCTCTTTTTATATTACACTGGAGCCTGCCTCTGTTTGTATTACAGTAGACTTTGTCTCTGCTTATGTTACACTCGACGCTGTCTCATATTATATTACACTAGGTCCTGTCTCCAAGTATATTACACTAGACCCTGACTCTGTTTATATTACACTAGACCCTGTCTCTGTTTATATTACACTAGACTCTGTCTCTGTTTATATTACACTACACTGTCTCAGTTTATATTACATTGAACCTATCTCTGTTTATATTACACTAGACCCTGTCCCTGTTTATATTACGCTAGACCCTGTCCCTGTTTATATTACACAAGACCTTCCCTCTGTTTAAAGTACAATAGACCCTGTCTCTTTTTATATTACACTAGACCCTGTCTCTGTTTATCTTACACTAGACACTGTCTCTGTTTATATTATACTGGAGCCTGTCTTTTTTTATATTACAGTAGATCCTGTCTCTGATTATATTACACTTGACCCTGTCTCTGTTTATATTACACTAGACCCTGTTTCTGCTTAATATTCAACAGACCCTCTCTCTGTTTATAGTACACCAGAATCTGTCTCTGTTTGCATTATCCTGGAGCCTGTCTCTGCTTATATTACACTAGACACTGTCCCTGCTTATATTACATCAAACACTGTCGCTGTTTATATAACACTAGACCCTTTCTCTCTTTATATTACACTAGACCCTGTCTCTATTTATATTACATTAGAAACTGTCTCAGTTTATATTACACTAGACCCTGTCTCTGTTTATATTACACTAGACACTCTCTCTGTTTATATTACACTAGACACTGTCTATGTTTATTTTACACTAGACATGGTCTCTGGTTAGTTTACAGTAGACAGCGCCTCTGTTTGTATTACACTAGACACTGTCTCTGCTTATTTTGCACGAGACCCTGTCTCTGTTTATATTACACTGGAGCCTGTCTCTGTTTGTATTGCAGTAGACTTTGTCTCTGATTATGTTACACTGGACGCTGTCTCATATTAGATTACACTAGATGCTATCTCCGTTTATATTACACTAGACCCTGTCTCTGTTTATGATACACTAGACACTGTCTCTGTTTATATTACACTAGACTCTGTCTCTGTTTATATAAGTCTAGACTCTGTCTCAGTTTATATTGCACTAGACCCTATCTCTGTGTATATTACACTAGACACTGTCCCTGTTTATATTACTCTAGACCCTGTCTCTGTTTATATTACACTAGACCCTCCCTCTGTTAAAAGTACAATAGACCCTGTCTCTGTTTATATTACACTCGACCCTGTCTCTGTTTATAATATACTAGACACTGTCTCTGTTTATATTTCACTAGACCCTGTCACTGTTGATATTACACGAGACCCTGTCTCTGTTTATATTACACTGGAGCCTGTCTTTTTTTATATTACACCAGAGCCTGTATGTGTTTATATTACACTAGAACCTGTCTCTGTTTATATTACTCTAGACCTTGTCTCTGGTTATATTACACTAGACCCTGTCTCTGTTTATATTACACTAGAGCCTGTTTCTGTTTTTATATCAACAGACCCTGTCTCTGTTTGTATTACACTACACCCTCTCTCTGTTTATATTACACCAGAACCTGTCTCTGTTTGCATTATACTGGATCCTGTCGCTGCTTATATTACACTAGACACTGTACCTGTTTATATTACACTAGACCCTGTCTCTGTTTATATTACACTAGACAATGTATCTGTTTATATTACACTAGACAATGTCCCTGTTATATTTCATTGGTCCCTTTCTCAGCTTATGTTACACTAGATCCTGTCTCTGTTTATATTGTACTAGACCCTGTCTCTGTTTATATTACACTAGAGCCTGTTTCTGTTTTTATATCAACAGACCCTGTCTCTGTTTGTATTACACTACACCCTCTCTCTGTTTATATTACACCAGAACCTGTCTCTGTTTGCATTATACTGGATCCTGTCGCTGCTTATATTACACTAGACACTGTACCTGTTTATATTACACTAGACCCTGTCTCTGTTTATATTACACTAGACAATGTATCTGTTTATATTACACTAGACAATGTCCCTGTTATATTTCATTGGTCCCTTTCTCAGCTTATGTTACACTAGATCCTGTCTCTGTTTATATTGTACTAGATCCTGTCTCTGTTTATATTACACTAGACCCTGTCTCTGTTTATATTACACTAGATCCTGTCTCTGTTTATATTACACTAGACCCTGTCTCTTTTTATATTACTCTAGACCCTGTCTCTGTTTTTATTTCAACAGACCCAGTCTCTGTTTATATTACACAACACCTTCTCTCTGTTTATATTACACCAGAACCTGTCTCTGTTTGCATTATACTGGAGACTGTCTCTGTGTATATTACACTAGACCCTGTCTCTGTTAATAATACACTAGAAACTGTCTCTGTTTATATTAAACTAGACACTGTCTATGTTTATATTACACTAGACACTGTCTCTGTTTATATTACACTAGACCCTGTCACTGTTGTTATTACACTAGACCCTTTCTCTGTTCATATTACACTGGAGCCTGTCTTTGTTTATATTACACTAGAGCCTGTATGTGTTTATATTACACTAGAACCTGTCTCTGTTTATATTACTCTGGACCTTGTCTCTGGTTATATTACACTAGACCCTGTCTCTGTTTATATTACACTACACACTGTTTCTGTTTTTATTTCAACAGAACCTGTCTCTGTTTGTATTACACTACACCCTCTCTCTGTTTGTATTACACCAGAACCTGTCTCTGTTTTCATTATACTGGAGCCTGTCGCTGCTTATATTACACTAGACACTGTCCCTGTTTATATTACACCAGACCCTGTCTCTGTTTATATTACACTAGAGCCTGTCTCTGTTTATATTACACTAGAAACTGTCTCAGTTTATATTACTCTAGACCGTGTCTCTGTTTATATTACACTAGACACTGTCTCTGTTTATATTACACGAGACACTGTCTATGTTTATGTTACACTAGACCTGGCCTCTGGTTAATTTACAGTAGACATGGTCCCTGTTTATATTACACTAGAACCTGTCTCTGTTTCTATTACACTGGACACTGTCTCTGTTTATATTACACTAGGCACTGTCTATGTTTATATTACACGAGTCATCGTCTCTGGTTATTTTACAGTAGACAGGATCTTTGTTTATATTACACTAGACCCTGTCTCTGTTTATATTACACTAGACAATGTCCCTGTAAATATTTCATTGGTGCCTTTCTCAGCTTATATTACACTAGATCTTGTCTCTGTTTATATTATACTAGATCCTGTCTCGGTTTATATTACACTAGACCCTGTCTCTGTTTATATTACACTAGATCCTGTCTCTGGTTATATTACACTAGACCCTGTCTCTGTTTATATTACACTCGACCCTGACTCTGTTTTTATTTCAACAGACCCAGTCTCTGTTTATATTACACTACACCCTCTCTCTGTTTATATTACACCAGAACCTGTCTCTGTTTGCATTAAACTGGAGACAGTCTCTGTGTATATTACACTAGACCCTGTCTCTGTTTAAAATACACAAGAAACTGTCTCTGTTTATATTACACTAGACACTGTCTATGTTTATTTTACACTAGACATGGTCTCTGGTTATTTTTCAGTAGACAGTGTCTTTGTTTATATTACACTAGACCCTGTCTCTGCTTATTTTGCATTAGACCATGTCTCAGTTTATATTACATGAGACGCTGTCCCTGTTTGCATTAGTCTTGACAGGGTCTCTGTTTATAGTACACTAGACCCTGTCTCTGTTGATATTACACTTGACAGTGTATCTGTTTATATTACACTAGACAATGCCTCTGTTAACATTTCATTAGTCCCTTTCTCAGCTTATATTACACTAGATCCTATCTCTGTTTATATTACACTGGACTCTCTCTCTCTCTGTATATTACACTGGAGCCTGTCTCTGTTTATATTACAGTAGACTTTGTCTCTGATTATATTACACTCGACACTGTCTCATATTATATTACACTAGATCCTGTCTCCGTTTATATTACACTAGACCCTGTCTCTGTTTATATTACACTAGACCCTGTCTCTGTTTATATTACACTAGACGCTCTCTCTGTGTATATTACACTGGAGTCTGTCTCTGTTTATATTACAGTAGACTTTGTCTCTGATTATATTACATTCGACGCTGCCTCATATTATATTACAGTAGGTCCTGTCTCCGTTTATATTACACTGGAGCCTGTCTCTGTTTATATTACAGTAGACTTTGTCTCTGATTATTTTACATTCGACACTGTCTCATATTATATTACAGTATATCCTGGCTCCGTTTATATTACACTGGAGCCTGTGTCTGTTTATATTACAGTAGATTTTGTCTCTGGTTATGTTACACTCGACGCTGTCTCATATTATATTACACTAGATCCTGCCTCTGTTTATACTACACTAGACACTGTCTCTGTTTATATTACACTAGACACTGTTTCTGTTTATATTACACTAGACCCTCTCACAGATGATATTACACGAGACCCTGTCTCTGTTTATATTACTCTAGACACTGTCTCTGTTTATATTACACCAGAACCTGTCTCTCATTGCATTATACTGGAGCCTGTCTCTGCTTATATTACACTCGACACTGTCTCTGTTTATATTACACTAGACCCTGTCTCTGTTTATATTACACTAGAACTGTCTCTTTTTAATTTACACTAGAAACTGACTCAGTTTATATTACACTAGACCCTGTCTCTTTTTATATTACACTAGACACTGTCTCTGTTTGTATTACACTAGGCACTGTCTATTTTTATATCACACTAGACATGGTCTCTGGTTATTTTACAGCAGAAAGGGTCTCTGTTTATGTTACACTAGACACTGTCTGTGCTTGTTATGCATTAGACCCTGTCTCAGTTTATATTACACTAGACCCTGTCTCTGTTTATATTACACTAGATCTTGTCTCTGATTATATTACACTAGATCCTGCCTCTGTTTATATTACACTAGACCCATTCTCTTTTTATATTACACTGGAGCCTGCCTCTCTTTGTATTACAGTAGACTTTGTCTCTGCTTATGTTACACTCGACGCTGCCTCATAATTTATTACACTAGATCCTGTCTCCATGTATATTACACTAGACCCTGACTCTGTTTATATTCCACCAGGACCTGTCTCTGTTTATATTACACTAGACTCTGTCTCTGTTTATATTACACTACACTGTCTCAGTTTATATTACATTGAACCTATCTCTGTGTATATTACAGTAGACCCTGTCCCTGTTTATATTACTCTAGACCTTGTCCCTGTTTATATTACACTAGACCTTCCCTCTGTTTAAAGTACAATAGACCCTGTCTCTTTTTATATTACACTAGACCCTGTCTCTGTTTATATTACACTAGACACTGTCTCTGTTTATATTACACTAGCCCCTGTCACTGTTGATATTACACTAGACCCTGTCTCTGTTTATATTACACTGGAGCCTGTCTTTGTTTATATTACAGTAGACCCTGTCTCTGATTATATTAGACTTGACCCTGTCTCTGTTTATATTACACTCGACCCTGTTTCTGCTTTACTTTCGACAGACCCTCTCTCTGTGTATATTACTCCAGAATCTGTCTCTGTTTGCATTATCCTGGAGCTTGTCTCTGCTTATATTACACTAGACACTGTCCCTGCTTATATTACATCAAACACTGTCGCTGTTTATATTACACTAGACCCTTTCTCTCTTTATATTCCACTAGACCCTGTCTCTATTTATATTACATTAGAAACTGTCTCAGTTTATATTACACTAGACCCTGTCTCTGTTTATATTACACTAGACACTGTCTCTGTTTATATCACACGAGACACTGTCTATGTTTATGTTACACTAGACATGGTCTCTGGTTAGATTACAGTAGCCAGGGTCTATGTTTGTATTACACTAGACACTGTCTCTGCTTATTTTGCACTAGACCATGTCTCTGTTTATATTACACTGGAGCGTGTCTCTGTTTGTATTACAGTAGACTTTGTCTCTGATTATGTTACACTCGACGCTGTCTCATATTAGATTACACTAGATGCTGTCTCCGTTTATTTTACACTGGACCCTGTCTCTGTTTATAATACACCAGACACTGTCTCTGTTTATATTACACTAGTCTCTGTCTCTGTTTATATAAGTCTAGGCTCTGTCTCAGTTTATATTACACTAGATCCTATCTCTGTCTATATTACACTAGACCCTGTCCCTGTTTATATTACTCTAGACCCTGTCTCTATTTATATTACACTAGGCCCTCCCTCTGTTAAAATTACAAAAGACCCTGTCTCTGTTTATATTACACTCGACCCTGTCTCTGTTTATACTTTACTAGACACTGTCTCTGTTTATATTACACTAGACCCTGTCACTGTTGATATTACACTAGACCCTGTCTCTGTTTATATTACACTGGAGACTGTCTTTGTTTATATTACACTAGAGCCTGTATGTGTTTATATTACACTAGAACCTGTCTCTGTTTATATTACTCTGGACCTTGTCTCTGGTTATATTACACTAGACCCTGTCTCTGTTTATATTACACTAGACCCTGTTTCTGTTTTTATATCAACAGACCCTGTCTTTGTTTCTTTACACTACACCCTCTCTCTGTTTATATTACACCAGAACCTGTCTCTGTTTGCATTATACTGGAGCCTGTCGCTGCTTATATTGCACTAGACACTGTCCCTGTTTATATTACACTAGACCCTGTCTCTGTTTATATTACACTAGACCCTGTCTCTGTTTATATTACACTAGAAACTGTCTCAGTTTATATTACTCTAGACCCTGTCTCTATTTATATTACACTAGACACTGTCTCTGTTTATATTACACTAGACACTGTCTATGTTTATGTTACACTAGACCTGGTCTCTGGTTAATTTACAGTAGACAGGGTCCCTTTTTATATTACACTAGACCCTGTCTCTGCTCCTATTGTACTGGACACTGTCTCTGTTTATATTACACTAGGCACTGTCTATATTTATATTACACTAGACATGGTCTCTGGTTATTTTACAGTAGACAGGATCTTTGTTTTTATTACAGTAGAACCTGTCTCTGCTTATTTTGCATTAGACCCTGTCTCAGTTTATATTACACGAGACGCTGTCTCTGTTTGTATTACTCTTGACAGGGTCTCTGTTTATAATACACTAGACCCTGTCTCTGATTATATTACACTAGACAGTGTATCTGTTTATGTTACACTAGACAATGTCCCTGTTATATTTCATTCATCCCTTTCTCAGCTTATATTACTCTAGATTCTGTCTCTGTTTATATTATGCTAGATCCTGTCTCTGCTTATATTACACTAGACCCTGTCTCTGTTTATATTACACTAGTTCCTGTCTCTGATTATATTACACTAGACCCTGTCTCTGTTTATATTACACAACACCCACTCTCTGTTTATATTACACCAGAACCTGTCTCTGTTTGCATTATACTGGAGGCTGTCTCTGTGTATATTACACTAGACCCTGTCTCTGTTTATAATACACTAGAAACTGTCTCTGTTTATATTACACTAGACACTGTCTATGTTTATATTACACTAGACTCTGTCCCTGTTTATATTACTCTAGCCCCTGTCTCTGTTTATATTACACTAGACCCTCCCTCTGTTAAAAGTACAATAGACCCTGTCTCTGTTTATACTACTCTAGACCCTGTCTCTGTTTATATTACACTAGAGACTGTCTCTGTTTATATTACACTAGACCCTGTCACTGTTGATATTACACTAGACCCTGTCTCTGTTTATATTACACTAGACCATTTCTCTCTTTATATTACACTAGAGCCTGAATGTGTTTATATTACACTAGAACCTGTCTCTGTTTATATTACTCTGGACCTTGTCTCTGGTTATATTACACTAGAACCTGTCTCTGTTTATATTACAGTAGACACTGTTTCTGCTTTTATTTCAACAGACCCTGTCTCTGTTTGTATTACACGACACCCTCTCTCTGTTTATATTACACCAGAACCTGTCTCTCTTTGCATTATACTGGAGCCTGTCGCTGCTTATATTACACTAGACACTGTCCCTTTTTATATTACACCAGACCCTGTCTCTGTTTATATTACACTAGACACTGTCTCTGTTTATATTACACTAGCCACTGTCTATGTTTATGTAACACTAGACCTGGTCTCTGGTTAATTTACAGTAGAGAGTATCTTTGTTTATATTACACTAGAACCTGTCTCTGCTTATTTTGCATTAGACCCTGTCTCAGTTTATATTACACTAGATCCTGTCTCTGTTTATATTACACTAGATCCTGTCTCTGTTTATTTTACACTAGACCCTGTCTCTGTTTATATTACACTAGATCCTGTCTCTGGTTATATTACACTAGACCCTGTCTCTGTTTATATTACACTAGACCCTGTCTCTGTTTTTATTTCAACAGACCCAGTCTCTGTTTATATTACACTACACCCTCTCTCTGTTTATATTACACCAGAACCTGTCTCTGTTTGCATTATACTGGAGACAGTCTCTGTGTATATTACACTAGACCCTGTCTCTGTTTATAATACACTAGACACTGTCTCTGTTTATATTACACTAGACACTGTCTATGTTTATTTTACACTAGACATGGTCTCTGGTTTTTTTTCAGTAGACAGGGTCTTTGTTTATATTACACTAGACCCTATCTCTGCTAATTTTGCGTTAGACCATGTCTCAGTTTATATTACACGAGACGGTGTCTCTGTTTGCATTGCTCTTGACAGGGTCTCTGTTTATATTACACTAGACAATGTCTCTGTTAACATTTCATTAGTCCCTTTCTCAGCTTAAATTACACTAGATCCTATCTCTGTTTATATTACACTAGGCTCTCTCTCTCTGTATATTACACTGGAGCCTGTCTCTGTTTATATTACAGTAGACTTTGTCTCTGATTATGTTACACTCGACACTGTCTCATATTATATTACACTAGATCCTGTCTCCGTTTATATTACACTAGACCCTGTCTCTGTTTATATTACACTAGACCCTGTCTCTGTTTATATTACACTAGACTCTGTCTCTGTTTATATTACACTACACTGTCTCAGTTTATATTACATTGAACCTATCTCTGTATATATTACACTCGACCCTGTCCCTGTTTTTATTACTCTAGACCCTGTCCCGGTTTATATTACACTAGACCTTCCCTCTGTTTAAAGTACAATTGACCCTGTCTCTTTTTATATTACTCTAGACCCTGTCTCTGTTTATATTACACTAGACACTGTCTCTGTTTATATTACACTAGACCCTGTCACTGTAAACATTACACTAGACTCTGTCTCTGTTTATATTACACTGGAGCCTGTCTTTGTTTATATTACAGTAGACCCTGTCTCTGATTATATTACACTTGACCCTGTCTCTGTTTATATTACACTAGACCCTGTTTCTGCTTTATTTTCAACAGACCCTCTCTCTGTTTATATTACACCAGAATCTGTCTCTGTTTGCATTATCCTGGAGCCTGCCTCTGCTTATATTACACTAGACACTGTCCCTGATTATATTACATCATACACTGTCGCTGTTTATATTACACTAGACCCTTTCTCTCTTTATATTACACGAGACCCTGTCTCTATTTATATAGCATTAGAAATTGTCTCAGTTTATATTACACTAGTCCCTGTCCCTGTTTATATTACACTAGACCCTGTCTCTGTTTATATTACACTAGGTCCTGTCTCTGTTTATATTACACTAGACCCTGTCTCTGTTTATATTACACTAGACACTGTCTCTGTTTATATTACACTAGACACTTTCTCTGTTTATATTACATGAGACACTGTCTCTGTTTATATTACACTAGACCCTGTCTCTGTTTATATTACACTAGGTCCTGTCTCTGTTTATATTACACTCGACCCTGTCTCTGTTTATATTACACTAGACACTGTCTCTGTTTATATTACACTAGACACTGTCTCTGTGTATGTTACACTAGACACTGTCTCTGTTTATATTACACTAGACACTGTCTCTGTTTATTTTACACTAGACATGGTCTCTGGTTAGATTACAGTAGACAGGGTCTCTGTTTGTATTACACTAGACACTGTCTCTGCTTATTTTGCACTAGACCCTGTCTCTGTTTATATTACACTGGAGCCTGTCTCTGTTTCTATTACAGTAGACTTTGTCTCTGATTATGTTACACTCGACGCTGTCTCATATTAGATTACAGTAGATGCTGTCTCCGATTATATTACACTATACCCTGTCTCTGTTTATAATACACTAGACACTGTCTCTGTTTATATTACACTAGACTCTGTCTCTGTTTATATAAGTCTAGACTCTGTCTCAGTTTATATTACACTAGACCCTATCTCTGTGTATATTACACTAGACCCTGTCCCTGTTTATATTACTCTAGACCCTGTCTCTGTTTATATTACACTAGACCCTCCCTCTTTTAAAAGTACAATAGACCCTGTCTCTGTTTATATTACTCTAGACCCTGTCTCTGTTTATATTACACTAGAGACTGTCTCTGTTTATATTACACTAGACCCTGTCACTGTTGATATTACACTAGACCCTGTCTCTGCTTATATTACACTGGAGCCTGTCTTTGTTTATATTACACTAGAGCCTGTATGTGTTTATATTACACTAGAACCTGTCTCTGTTTATATTACTCTGGACCTTGTCTCTGGTTATATTACACTAGACCCTGTCTCTGTTTATATTACACTAGACACTGTTTCTGTTTTTATTTCAACAGACCCTGTCTCTGTTTGTATTACACGACACCCTCTCTCTGTTTATATTACACCAGAACCTGTCTCTGTTTGCATTATACTGGAGTCTGTCGCTGCTTATATTACACTAGACACTGTCCCTGTTTATATTACACTAGACCCTGTCTCTGTTTATATTACACTAGACCCTGTCTCTGTTTATATTACACTAGAAACTGTCTCATTTTATATTACTGTAGGCCCTGTCTCTGTTTATATTACACTAGACACTGTCTCTGTTTATATTACACTAGACACTGTCTATGTTTATGTTACACTAGACCTGGTCTCTGGTTAATTTACAGTAGACATGGTCCTCTTTATATTACACTAGACCCTGTCTCTGTTTCTATTACACTGGACACTGTCTCTGTTTATATTACACTAGATCCTGTCTCTGTTTATATTACACTAGATCCTGTCTCTGGTTATATTACACTAGACCCTGTCTCTGTTTATATTACATTAGACCCTGTCTCTGTTTATATTACACTAGACACCGCCTATGTTTATTTTACACTAGACATGGTCTCTGGTTATTTTTCAGTAGACAGGGTCTTTGTTTATATTACACTAGACCCTTTCTCTGCTTATTTTGCATTAGACCATGTCTCAGTTTATATTACACGAGACGCTGTCTCTGTTTGCATTACTCTTGACAGGGTCTCTGTTTATAATATAATAGACCCTGTCTCTGTTGATATTACACTAGACAGTTTATCTGTTTATATTACACGAGACAATTTCTCTGTTAACATTTCATTAGTCCCTTTCTCAGCTTATATTACACTAGATCCTGTCTCTGTTTATATTACACTAGATCCTGTCTATGTTTATATTACACTAGACCCTGTCTCTGTTTATATTACACTGGAGCCTGACTCTGTTTCTATTACAGTAGACTTTGTCTCTGATTATGTTACACTCGACGCTGTCTCATGTTATATTACACTAGATCCTGTCTCCGTTTATATTACACTGGAGCCTGTCTCTTTTTATATTACAGTAGACTTTGTCTCTGATTATGTTACACTCGACGCTGTCTCTTGTTATATTACATTAGATCCTGTCTCCGTTTATATTACACTAGATCCTGTCTCTATTTATATTACACTAGACCCTGTCTCTGTTTATATTACTCTAGACCCTGTGTCTGATTATATAACACTAGACCCTCCCTCTGTTAAACGTACAATATACCCTTTTCTCTGTTTATATTATACTAGACCCTGTCTCTGTTTATATTACACCAGACACTGTCTCTGTTTATATTACACTAGACCCTGTCGCTGTTGATATTACACTAGACCCTCCCTCTGTTAAAAGTAAAATAGACCCTGTCTCTGTTTATATTACACTAGACCCTGTCTCTGTTTATATTACACTAGAGACTGTCGCTGTTTATATTACACTAGAACCAGTCACTGTTGATATTACACTAGACCCTGTCTCTGTTTATATTACACTGGAGCCTGTCTTTGTTTATATTGCACTAGAGCCTGTATGTATTTATATTACACTAGAACCTGTCTCTGTTTATATTACTCTGGACCTTTTCTCTGGTTATATTACACTAGATACTGTCTCTGTTTATATTACAGTAGACACTGTTTCTGCTTTTATTTCAACAGACCCTGTCTCTGTTTGTATTACACGACACCCTCTCTCTGTTTATATTACACCAGAACCTGTCTCTGTTTGCATTATACTGGAGCCTGTCGCTGCTTATAATAAACTAGACACTGTCCCTGTTTATATTACACTAGACCCTGTTTCTGTTTATCTTACACTAGACCCTGTCTCTGTTTATATTACACTAGACACTGTCTCTGTTTATATTACACTAGCCACGGTCTATGTTTATGTAACACTAGACCTGGTCTCTGGTTAATTTACAGCAGACAGTATCATTGTTTATATTACACTAGAACCTGTCTCTGCTTATTTTGCATTAGACCCTGTCTCAGTTTATATTACACTAGATCCTGTCTCTGTTTATATTACACTAGATCCTGTCTCTGTTTATATTACACTAGACCCTGTCTCTGTTTATATTACACTAGATCCTGTCTCTGGTTATATTACACTAGAGCCTGTCTCTGTTTATATTACACTAGACCCTGTCTCTGTTTTTATTTCAACAGACCCAGTCTCTGTTTATATTACACTACACCCTCTCTCTGTTTATATTACACCAGAACCTGTCTCTGTTTGCATTATACTGGAGACAGTCTCTGTGTATATTACACTAGACCCTGTCTCTGTTTATAATACACTAGACACTGTCTCTGTTTATATTACACTAGACACTGTCTATGTTTATTTTGCACTAGACATGGTCTCTGGTTTTTTTTCAGTAGACAGGGTCTTTGTTTATATTACACTAGACCCTGTCTCTGCTAATTTTGCATTAGACCATGTCTCAGTTTATATTACACGAGACGGTGTCTCTGTTTGCATTGCTCTTGACAGGGTCTCTGTTTATATTACACTAGACAATGTCTCTGTTAACATTTCATTAGTCCCTTTCTCAGCTTAAATTACACTAGATCCTATCTCTGTTTATATTACACTAGGCTCTCTCCCTCTGTATATTACACTGGAGCCTGTCTCTGTTTATATTACAGTAGACATTGTCTCTGATTATATTACACTCGACAGTGTCTCATATTATATTACACTAGATCCTGTCTCCGTTTATATTACACTAGACCCTGTCTCTGTTTATATTACACTAGACTCTGTCTCTGTTTATATTACACAAGACTCTGTCTCTCTTTATATTACACTACACTGTCTCAGTTTATATTACATTGAACCTATCTCTGTGTATATTACACTCGACCCTGTCCCTGTTTTCATTACTCTAGACCCTGTCCCGGTTTATATTACACTAGACCTTCCCTCTGTTTAAAGTACAATAGACCCTGTCTCTTTTTATATTACACTAGACCCTGTCTCTGTTTATATTACACTTGACCCTGTCTCTGTTTATATTACACTAGACCCTGTTTCTGCTTTATTTTCAACAGACCCTCTCTCTGTTTATATTACACCAGAATCTGTCTCTGTTTGCATTATCCTGGAGCCTGCCTCTGCTTATATTACACGAGACACTGTCCCTGCTTATATTACATCAAACACTGTCGCTATTTATATTACACTAGACCCTTTCTCTCTTTATATTACACTAGACCCTGTCTCTATTTATATAACATTAGAAACTGTCTCAGTTTATATTACACTAGTCCCTGTCCCTGTTTATATTACACTAGACATGGTCTCTGGTTAGATTACAGTAGACAGGTTCTCTGTTTGTATTACACTAGACACTGTCTCTGCTTATTTTGCACTAGACCCTGTCTCTGTTTATATTACACTGGAGCCTGTCTCTGTTTCTATTACAGTAGACTTTGTCTCTGATTATGTTACACTCGACGCTGTCTCATATTAGATTACACTAGATGCTGTCTCCGTTTATATTACACTATACCCTGTCTCTGTTTATAATACACTAGACACTGTCTCTGTTTATATTACACTAGACTCTGTCTCTGTTTATATAAGTCTAGACTCTGTCTCAGTTTATATTACACTAGACCCTATCTCTGTGTATATTACACTAGACCCTGTCCCTGTTTATATTACTCTAGACCCTGTCTCTGTTTATATTACACTAGACCCTCCCTCTGTTAAAAGTACAATAGACCCTGTTTCTGTTTATATTACTCTAGACCCTGTCTCTGTTTATATTACACTAGAGACTGTCTCTGTTTATATTACACTAGACCCTGTCACTGTTGATATTACACTAGACCCTGTCTCTGCTTATATTACACCAGAGCCTGTCTCTGTTTGCATTATACTGGAGTCTGTCGCTGCTTAAATTACACTAGACACTGTCCCTGTTTATATTACACTAGACCCTGTCTCTGTTTATATTACACTAGACCCTGTCTCTGTTTATATTACACTAGAAACTGTCTCTCTTTATATTACACTAGACACTGTCTATGTTTATGTTACACTAGACCTGGTCTCTGGTTAATTTACAGTAGACATGGTCCCTCTTTATATTACACTAGACCCTGTCTCTGTTTCTATTACACTGGACACTGTCTCTGTTTATATTACACTAGATCCTGTCTCTGTTTATATTACACTAGATCCTGTCTCTGGTTATATTACATTAGACCCTGTCTATGTTTATATTACACTATGGTGTGGAGATGCCGGAGTTGGACTGGGGTGGACAAATGTAAAAAGTCACACAACACCAGGTTCTAGTCCAACAGCTTTATTTGAAATCACAAGCTTTCGGAGCGCTGCTCCTTCTTCACCTGAAGAAGGAGCAGCGCTCCGAAAGCTTGTGATTTCAAATAAAGCTGTTGGACTAGAACCTGGTGTTGTGTGACTTTTTACATATATTACACTAGACACCGCCTTTGTTTATTTTACACTAGACATGGTCTCTGGTTATTTTTCAGTAGACAGGGTCTTTGTTTATATTACACTAGACCCTTTCTCTGCTTATTTTGCATTAGACCATGTCTCAGTTTATATTACACGAGACGCTGTCTCTGTTTGCATTACTCTTGACAGGGTCTCTGTTTATAATACAATAGACCCTGTCTCTGTTGATATTACACTAGACAGTGTATCTGTTTATATTACACGAGACAATTTATCTGTTAACATTTCATTAGTCCCTTTCTCAGCTTATATTACACTAGATCCTGTCTCTGTTTATATTACACTAGATCCTGTCTATGTTTATATTACACTAGACCCTGTCTCTGTTTATATTACACTGGAGCCTGTCTCTGTTTCTATTGCAGTAGACTTTGTCTCTGATTATATTACACTCGACGCTGTCTCATGTTATATTACACTAGATCCTGTCTCCGTTTATATTACACTGGAGCCTGTCTCTGCTTATATTACAGTAGACTTTTTTCTCTGATTATGTTACACTCGGCGCTGTCTCTTATTATATTACACTAGATCCTGTCTCCGTTTATATTACACTAGATCCTGTCTCTGTTTATATTACACTAGACCCTGTCTCTGTTTATATTACACTAGACTCTGTCTCTCTTTATATTACACTAGACCCTGTCTCTGTTTATATTACTCTAGACCCTGTGTCTGATTATATTACACTAGACCCTCCCTCTGTTAAACGTACAATAGACCCTTGTCTCTCTTTATATTACACTAGACACTGTCTCTGTTTATATTACACCAGACACTGTCTCTGTTTATATTACACTAGACCCTGTCGCTGTTGATATTACACTAGACCCTGTCTCTGTTTATATTACACTGCAGCCTGTCTTTGTTTATATTACACTAGACCCTGTCTCTGTTTATATTACACTAGACCCTGTCTCTGTTTATATTACTCTAGACCCTGTCTCTGATTATATTACACTAGACCCTGTCTCCGTTTATATTACATTAGACCCTGTTTCTGTTTTTATTTCAACTGACCCTGTCTCTGTTTATATCACACTAAACCCTCTCTCTCTTTATATTACACCAGAACCTGTCTCTGTTTGCATTTTACTGGAGCCTGTCTCTGCTTATATTACACTAGACACTGTTCCTGTTTATATTACACTCGACCCTGTCTCTGTTTATATTACACTAGAGACTGTCTCTGTTTTTATTACACCAGAGACTGTCTATGTTTATGTTACACTAGACATGGTCTCTGGTTATTTTTCAGTAGACAGGGTCCCTCTTTATATAACACTAGACCCTGTCTCTGTTTATATTACGCTAGACACTGTCTCTGTTTATATTACACTAGACACTGTCTATGTTTATATTACACTAGACATGGTCTCTGGTTATTTTACAGTAGACAGGATCTTTGTTTATATTACACTAGAACCTGTCTCTGCTTATATTGCATTAGACTCTGTCTCAGTTTATATTACACGAGACGCTGTCTCTGTTTGTATTACTCTTGACAGGGTCTCTGTTTATAATACACTAAACCCTGTCTCATTTTATATTACACTAGGCAGTGTATCTGTTTATATTACTCTAGACAATGTCTCTGTTAACATTTCATCAGTCCCTTTCTCTGCTTATATTACACTAGATCCTGTCTCTGTTTATATAACACTAGATCCTGTCTCTGTTTATATTACACTAGATCCTGTCTCTGTTTATATTACACTGGAGCCTGTCTCTGTTTATATTACAGTAGACTTTGTCTCTGATTATGTTACACTCGACATTGTCTCATGTTATATTACACTAGATCCTGTCTCCGTTTATATTACACTGGAGCCTGTCTCTGTTTATATTACAGTAGATTCAGTCTCTGATTATGTTGCACTCGACGCTGTCCCATATTATATTACACTAGATCCTGTCTCCGTTTATATTACACTAGACCCTGTCTCTGATTGTATTACACTAGACCTGTCTCTGTTTATATTACACTAGACTCCGTCTCTCTTTATATTACACTAGACTCTGTCTCAGTTTATATTATACTAGACACTATCTCTGTGTAAATTACACTAGACCCTCTCCCTGTTTATATTACTCTAGACCCTTTCTCTGTTTATATTACACTAGACCCTCCCTCTGTTTAAATTACAATAGACCCTGTCTCTGTTTATATTACACTGGAGCCTGTCTTTGTTTATATTACACTAGACGCTGTCTCTGTTTATATTACAGTAGACCCTGTCTCTGTTTATATTACTCTAGACCCTGTCTCTGATTATATTACACTAGACCCTATCTCTGTTTATATTACACTAGACCCTGATTCTGTTTTTAATTCAACAGACCCTGTCTCTGTTTATATTACACTACACCCTCTCTCTGTTTATATTACACCAGAACCTGTCTCTGTTTGCATTATACTGGAGCCTGTCTCTGCTTATATTACACTAGACACTGTCCCTGTTTATATTACACGAGACCCTGTCTCTTTTTATATTACACTATAACTGTCTCAGTTTATATTACACTAGACCGTGTCTCTGTTTATATTACAGCAGAACCTGTCTCTGTTTGCATTAAACTGGAGCCTGTCTCCGTTTATATTACACTAGACCCTGTCTCTGTTTATATTACACTAGACTCTGTCTCTGTTTATATTACACAAGACTCTGTCTCTCTTTATATTACACTACACTGTCTCAGTTTATATTACATTGAACCTATCTCTGTGTATATTACACTCGACCCTGTCCCTGTTTTCATTACTCTAGACCCTGTCCCGGTTTATATTACACTAGACCTTCCCTCTGTTTAAAGTACAATAGACCCTGTCTCTTTTTATATTACACTAGACCCTGTCTCTGTTTATATTACACTTGACCCTGTCTCTGTTTATATTACACTAGACCCTGTTTCTGCTTTATTTTCAACAGACCCTCTCTCTGTTTATATTACACCAGAATCTGTCTCTGTTTGCATTATCCTGGAGCCTGCCTCTGCTTATATTACACGAGACACTGTCCCTGCTTATATTACATCAAACACTGTCGCTATTTATATTACACTAGACCCTTTCTCTCTTTATATTACACTAGACCCTGTCTCTATTTATATAACATTAGAAACTGTCTCAGTTTATATTACACTAGTCCCTGTCCCTGTTTATATTACACTAGACATGGTCTCTGGTTAGATTACAGTAGACAGGGTCTCTGTTTGTATTACACTAGACACTGTCTCTGCTTATTTTGCACTAGACCCTGTCTCTGTTTATATTACACTGGAGCCTGTCTCTGTTTCTATTACAGTAGACTTTGTCTCTGATTATGTTACACTCGACGCTGTCTCATATTAGATTACACTAGATGCTGTCTCCGTTTATATTACACTATACCCTGTCTCTGTTTATAATACACTAGACACTGTCTCTGTTTATATTACACTAGACTCTGTCTCTGTTTATATAAGTCTAGACTCTGTCTCAGTTTATATTACACTAGACCCTATCTCTGTGTATATTACACTAGACCCTGTCCCTGTTTATATTACTCTAGACCCTGTCTCTGTTTATATTACACTAGACCCTCCCTCTGTTAAAAGTACAATAGACCCTGTTTCTGTTTATATTACTCTAGACCCTGTCTCTGTTTATATTACACTAGAGACTGTCTCTGTTTATATTACACTAGACCCTGTCACTGTTGATATTACACTAGACCCTGTCTCTGCTTATATTACACCAGAGCCTGTCTCTGTTTGCATTATACTGGAGTCTGTCGCTGCTTAAATTACACTAGACACTGTCCCTGTTTATATTACACTAGACCCTGTCTCTGTTTATATTACACTGGAGCCTGTCTTTGTTTATATTACAGTAGACCCTGTCTCTGATTATATTACACTTGACCCTGTCTCTGTTTATATTACACTAGACCCTGTTTCTGCTTTATTTTCAACAGACCCTCTCTCTGTTTATATTACACCAGAATCTGTCTCTGTTTGCATTATCCTGGAGCCTGCCTCTGCTTATATTACACGAGACACTGTCCCTGCTTATATTACATCAAACACTGTCGCTATTTATATTACACTAGACCCTTTCTCTCTTTATATTACACTAGACCCTGTCTCTATTTATATAACATTAGAAACTGTCTCAGTTTATATTACACTAGTCCCTGTCCCTGTTTATATTACACTAGACATGGTCTCTGGTTAGATTACAGTAGACAGGTTCTCTGTTTGTATTACACTAGACACTGTCTCTGCTTATTTTGCACTAGACCCTGTCTCTGTTTATATTACACTGGAGCCTGTCTCTGTTTCTATTACAGTAGACTTTGTCTCTGATTATGTTACACTCGACGCTGTCTCATATTAGATTACACTAGATGCTGTCTCCGTTTATATTACACTATACCCTGTCTCTGTTTATAATACACTAGACACTGTCTCTGTTTATATTACACTAGACTCTGTCTCTGTTTATATAAGTCTAGACTCTGTCTCAGTTTATATTACACTAGACCCTATCTCTGTGTATATTACACTAGACCCTGTCCCTGTTTATATTACTCTAGACCCTGTCTCTGTTTATATTACACTAGACCCTCCCTCTGTTAAAAGTACAATAGACCCTGTTTCTGTTTATATTACTCTAGACCCTGTCTCTGTTTATATTACACTAGAGACTGTCTCTGTTTATATTACATTAGACCCTGTCACTGTTGATATTACACTAGACCCTGTCTCTGCTTATATTACACCAGAGCCTGTCTCTGTTTGCATTATACTGGAGTCTGTCGCTGCTTAAATTACACTAGACACTGTCCCTGTTTATATTACACTAGACCCTGTCTCTGTTTATATTACACTAGACCCTGTCTCTGTTTATATTACACTAGAAACTGTCTCTCTTTATATTACACTAGACACTGTCTATGTTTATGTTACACTAGACCTGGTCTCTGGTTAATTTACAGTAGACATGGTCCCTCTTTATATTACACTAGACCCTGTCTCTGTTTCTATTACACTGGACACTGTCTCTGTTTATATTACACTAGATCCTGTCTCTGTTTATATTACACTAGATCCTGTCTCTGGTTATATTACATTAGACCCTGTCTATGTTTATATTACACTATGGTGTGGAGATGCCGGAGTTGGACTGGGGTGGACAAATGTAAAAAGTCACACAACACCAGGTTCTAGTCCAACAGCTTTATTTGAAATCACAAGCTTTCGGAGCGCTGCTCCTTCTTCACCTGAAGAAGGAGCAGCGCTCCGAAAGCTTGTGATTTCAAATAAAGCTGTTGGACTAGAACCTGGTGTTGTGTGACTTTTTACATATATTACACTAGACACCGCCTTTGTTTATTTTACACTAGACATGGTCTCTGGTTATTTTTCAGTAGACAGGGTCTTTGTTTATATTACACTAGACCCTTTCTCTGCTTATTTTGCATTAGACCATGTCTCAGTTTATATTACACGAGACGCTGTCTCTGTTTGCATTACTCTTGACAGGGTCTCTGTTTATAATACAATAGACCCTGTCTCTGTTGATATTACTCTAGACAGTGTATCTGTTTATATTACACGAGACAATTTATCTGTTAACATTTCATTAGTCCCTTTCTCAGCTTATATTACACTAGATCCTGTCTCTGTTTATATTACACTAGATCCTGTCTATGTTTATATTACACTAGACCCTGTCTCTGTTTATATTACACTGGAGCCTGTCTCTGTTTCTATTGCAGTAGACTTTGTCTCTGATTATATTACACTCGACGCTGTCTCATGTTATATTACACTAGATCCTGTCTCCGTTTATATTACACTGGAGCCTGTCTCTGCTTATATTACAGTAGACTTTTTTCTCTGATTATGTTACACTCGGCGCTGTCTCTTATTATATTACACTAGATCCTGTCTCCGTTTATATTACACTAGATCCTGTCTCTGTTTATATTACACTAGACCCTGTCTCTGTTTATATTACACTAGACTCTGTCTCTCTTTATATTACACTAGACCCTGTCTCTGTTTATATTACTCTAGACCCTGTGTCTGATTATATTACACTAGACCCTCCCTCTGTTAAACGTACAATAGACCCTTGTCTCTCTTTATATTACACTAGACACTGTCTCTGTTTATATTACACCAGACACTGTCTCTGTTTATATTACACTAGACCCTGTCGCTGTTGATATTACACTAGACCCTGTCTCTGTTTATATTACACTGCAGCCTGTCTTTGTTTATATTACACTAGACCCTGTCTCTGTTTATATTACACTAGATCCTGTCTCTGTTTATATTACTCTAGACCCTGTCTCTGATTATATTACACTAGACCCTGTCTCTGTTTATATTACATTAGACCCTGTTTCTGTTTTTATTTCAACTGACCCTGTCTCTGTTTATATCACACTAAACCCTCTCTCTCTTTATATTACACCAGAACCTGTCTCTGTTTGCATTTTACTGGAGCCTGTCTCTGCTTATATTACACTAGACACTGTTCCTGTTTATATTACACTCGACCCTGTCTCTGTTTATATTACACTAGAGACTGTCTCTGTTTTTATTACACCAGAGACTGTCTATGTTTATGTTACACTAGACATGGTCTCTGGTTATTTTTCAGTAGACAGGGTCCCTCTTTATATAACACTAGACCCTGTCTCTGTTTATATTACGCTAGACACTGTCTCTGTTTATATTACACTAGACACTGTCTATGTTTATATTACACTAGACATGGTCTCTGGTTATTTTACAGTAGACAGGATCTTTGTTTATATTACACTAGAACCTGTCTCTGCTTATATTGCATTAGACTCTGTCTCAGTTTATATTACACGAGACGCTGTCTCTGTTTGTATTACTCTTGACAGGGTCTCTGTTTATAATACACTAAACCCTGTCTCATTTTATATTACACTAGGCAGTGTATCTGTTTATATTACTCTAGACAATGTCTCTGTTAACATTTCATCAGTCCCTTTCTCTGCTTATATTACACTAGATCCTGTCTCTGTTTATATAACACTAGATCCTGTCTCTGTTTATATTACACTAGATCCTGTCTCTGTTTATATTACACTGGAGCCTGTCTCTGTTTATATTACAGTAGACTTTGTCTCTGATTATGTTACACTCGACATTGTCTCATGTTATATTACACTAGATCCTGTCTCCGTTTATATTACACTGGAGCCTGTCTCTGTTTATATTACAGTAGATTCAGTCTCTGATTATGTTGCACTCGACGCTGTCCCATATTATATTACACTAGATCCTGTCTCCGTTTATATTACACTAGACCCTGTCTCTGATTGTATTACACTAGACCTGTCTCTGTTTATATTACACTAGACTCCGTCTCTCTTTATATTACACTAGACTCTGTCTCAGTTTATATTATACTAGACACTATCTCTGTGTAAATTACACTAGACCCTCTCCCTGTTTATATTACTCTAGACCCTTTCTCTGTTTATATTACACTAGACCCTCCCTCTGTTTAAATTACAATAGACCCTGTCTCTGTTTATATTACACTGGAGCCTGTCTTTGTTTATATTACACTAGACGCTGTCTCTGTTTATATTACAGTAGACCCTGTCTCTGTTTATATTACTCTAGACCCTGTCTCTGATTATATTACACTAGACCCTATCTCTGTTTATATTACACTAGACCCTGATTCTGTTTTTAATTCAACAGACCCTGTCTCTGTTTATATTACACTACACCCTCTCTCTGTTTATATTACACCAGAACCTGTCTCTGTTTGCATTATACTGGAGCCTGTCTCTGCTTATATTACACTAGACACTGTCCCTGTTTATATTACACGAGACCCTGTCTCTTTTTATATTACACTATAACTGTCTCAGTTTATATTACACTAGACCGTGTCTCTGTTTATATTACAGCAGAACCTGTCTCTGTTTGCATTAAACTGGAGCCTGTCTCTGCCTATATTACACCAGACACTGTCCCTGTTTATATTAACTTAGACCCTGTCTCTGTTTATATTACACTTGACCCTTTCCCTCTTTATATTACACTAGACCCTGTCTCTTCTTATATTACACTGGAAACAGTCTGTGTATATAACACTGGACCCTGTCTCTGTTTATATTACACTAGAAACTGTCTCTGTTTATATTACACGAGACACTGTCTATGTTTATTTTACACTAGACATGGTCTCTGGTTATTTTTCAGTAGACAGGGTCTTTGTTTATATTACACTAGATCCTGTCTCTGCTTATTTTGCATTAGACCCTGTCTCAGTATATATTACACGAGACGCTGTCTCTGTTTGTATTACTCTTGACAGGGTCTCTGTTTATAATACACTCGACCCTGTCTCTGTTGATATCACACTAGACAGTGTATCTGTTTATATTACACTAGACAATGTCTCTGTTAACATTTCATTAGTCCCTTTCTCAGCTTATATTACACTATATCCTGTCTCTGTTTATATTACACTAGATCCTGTCTCTGTTTATATTCCACTAGACTCTCTCTCTCTGTATATTACACTGGAGCCTGTCTCTGTTTATATTACAGTAGACTTTGTCGCTGATTATGTTACGTTCGACGCTGTCTCATATTATATTACACTAGATCCTGTCTCCGTTTATATTACACTGGAGCCTGTCTCTGTTTATATAACAGTAGATTTTGTCTCTGATATGTTACACTCGATGCTGTCTCATATTATATTACACTATATCCTGTCTCTGTTTATATTAGACTAGACAATGTCTCTGTTTATATTACATTAGACCCTGTCTCTGTTTATATTACACTAGACCCTGTCACTGTTTGCATTATACTGGAGCCTGTCTCTGCTTATTTTACACTCGACACTGTCCCTGTTTATATTACACTAGACCCTGTCTCTGTTTATATTACACTAGATCTTGTCTCTGTTTGTATTACACTAGATCCTGCCTCTGTTTATATTACACTAGACCCTGTCTCTTTTTATATTACACTGGAGCCTCTCTCTGTTTGTATTACATTAGACTTTGTCTTTGCTTATTTTACACTCGACGCTGTCTCATATTATATTATACTAGATCCTGTCTCCATGTATATTACACTAGACCCTGTCTCTGTTTACATTACACTAGACCCTGTCTATGTTTATATTACACTAGACTCTGTCTCTGTTTATATTACACGAGACTGTCTCAGTTTATGTTACATTGAACCTATCTCGGTGTATATTACACTAAACCCTGTCCCTGTTTATATTACTCCAGATCCCGTCTCTGTTTATATTACACTAGACCTTCCCTCTGTTTAAAGTGCAATAGACCCTGTCTCTGTTTATATTACACCAGACACTGTCGCTGTTTATATTACACTAGACCCTGTCGCTGTTGATATTCCACTAGACCCTGCCTCTGTTTATATTACACTGGAGCCTGTCTTTGTTTATATTACACTAGTCCCTGTCTCTGTTTATATTACTCTCGATCCTGTCTCTGATTATATTACACTAGACCCTGTCTCTGTTTATATTACACTAGACCCTGTTTCTGTTTTATTTTCAACAGACCCTCTCTCTGTTTATATTACACCAGAACCTGTCTCTGTTTGCATTATACTGGAGCCTGTCTCTGCTTATATTACACTAGACACTGTCCCTGCTTATATTACACTAGACCCTGTCTCTGTTTATATTACACTAGACTCTGTCTCTATTTATATTACATTAGAAACTGTCTCAGTTTATATTACACTAGACCCTGTCTCTGTTGATATTACACTAGACACTGTCTCTGTTTATATTACACTAGACACTGTCTATGCTTATGTTACACCAGACATGGTCTCTGGTTAGTTTACAGTAGACAGTGTCTCTGTTTATATTACACTAGACACTGTCTCTGCATATTTTGCACTAGACCCTGTCTCTGTTTATATTGCACTGGAGCCTGTCTCTATTTGTATTACAGTAGACTTTGTCTCTGATTATGTTACACTCGACGCTGTCTCATATTAGATTACACTAGATCCTGTCTCCGTTTATATTACACTAGACCCTGTCTCTGTATAAAATACACTAGACAGTGTATCTGTTTATATTACACCAGACAATGTCTCTGTTAATATTTCATTGGTCCCTTTCTCAGCTTATATTACACTAGATCCTGACTCTCTTTATATTACACTAGATCCTGTCTCTGTTTATATTACACTAGACCATGTCTCTGTTTATATTACACTGGACCCTGTCTCTGTTTATATTACACTAGACCCTCTCTCTGTTTATATTACAATAGACCCTGTCTCTGTTTATATTACACTAGAGCCTGTCTTTTTTATATTACACTAGACCCTGTTTCTATTTATATTACATTGGACCCTGTCTCTGCTTATATTACACTAGACCCTGTCTCTGTTTTTATTTCTACAGACCCTGTCTCTCTTTATATTACACTGCACCCTCTCTCTGTTTATATTACACCAGAACCTGTCTCTGTTTGCATTATACTGGAGCCCGTCTCTGCCTATATTACACTAGACATTGTCCCTGTTTATATTAATTTAGACCCTGTCTCTGTTTATATTACACTTGACCCTTTCCCTCTTTATATTACACTAGACCCTGTCTCTGTTTATATTACACTAGAAACTGTCTCTGTTTATATTATACTAGACACTGCCTATGTTTATTTTACACTTGACATGGTCTCTGGTTATTTTTCAGTAGACAGGGTCTTTGTTTATATTACACTTTACCCTGTCTCTGCTTATTTTGCATTAGACCCTGTCTCAGTTTATATTACACGAGACGCTGTCTCTGTTTGTATTACTCTTGACAGGATCTCTGTTTATAATACACTAGACCCTGTCTCTGTTGATATTACACTAGACAGTGTATCTGTTTATATTACACTAGACAATGTCTCTGTTAACATTTCATTCGTCCCTTTCTCAGCTTATATAACACTAGGTCCTGTCTCTGTTTATATTACACTAGATCCTGTCTCTGTTTATATTACACTAGACTTCTCTCTCTGTATATTACACTGGAGCCTGTCTCTGTTTATATTACAGTAGACTTTGTCTCTGATTATGTTACATTCGACGCTGTCTCATATTATATTACACTAGATCCTGTCTCCGTTTATATTACACTGGAGCCTGTCTCTGTTTATATTACAGTAGATTTTGTCTCTGATATGTTACACTCGATGTTGTCTCATATTATATTACACTAGATCCTGTCTCTGTTTATAATAGACTAGACCCTGTCTCTGTTTATATTACACTAGGCCCTGTCTCTTTTTATATTACACTAGACACAGTCTCTGTTTGCATTATACTGGAGCCTGTCTCTGCTTATTTTACACTCGACACTGTCCGTGTTTATATTGCACTAGACCCTGTCTCTGTTTATATTACACTAGAAACTGTCTCTTTTTATTTTACTCTAGAAACTGACTCAGTTTATATTTCACTAGACCCTGTCTCTGCTTATTTTGCATTAGACCCTGTCTCAGTTTATATTACACTAGATCCTGCCTCTGTTTATATTACACTAGACCCTGTCTCTTTTTATATTACACTTGATCCTCTCTCTGTTTGTATTACAGTAGACTTTGTCTCTGATTATGTTACACTCGACGCTGTCTAATATTATATTACACGAGATCCTGTCTCCGTGTATATTACACTAGATCCTGTCTCTGTTTATATTACACTAGACCCAGTCTCTGTTTATATTACACTTGACTCTGTCTCTGTTTATATTACACTAGACTGTCTCAGCTTATATTATATTGACCCTATCTCTGTGTATATTACACTAGACCCTCTCCCTGATTATATTACTCTAGACCCTGTCTCTGTTTATATTTCACTAGACCTTCCCTCTGTTTAAAGTACAATAGACCCTGTCTCTGTTTATATTACACTAGACCCTGTCTCTGTTTATATTACACTTAGACACTGTCTCTGTTTATATTACACTAGACCCTGTCACTGTTGATATTGCACGAGACCCTATCTCTGTTTATATTACACTGGAGCCTGTCCTCGTTTATATTACACTAGACCCTGTCACTGTTTATATTACACTAGACCCTGTCTCTGTTTATATTGCTCTAGACCCTGTCTCTGATTATATTACACAAGACCCTGTCTCTGTTTATATTACACTAGACCCTGTTTCTGTTTTTATTTCAACAGACGCTGTCTCTGTATATATTACACTACATCCTCTCTCTGTTTATATTACACCAGAAACTGTCTCTGTTTGCATTATACTGGAGCCTGTCTCTGCTTATATTACACTAGTCACTGTCCCTGTTTAGAGTACACGAGACCCTGTCTCTGTTTAAATTACACTAGACCCTTTCTCTCTTTATATTACACTAGAACCTGTCTCTATTTATATTACAATAGAAAGTGTTTCAGTTTATATTACACTAGATCCTGTCTCTGTTTATATTACACTAGACACTGTCTATGTTTATGTTACACTAGACATGGTCTCTGGTTAGTTTACAGTATACAGGGTTTCCGTTTATATTACACTAGACACTGTCTCTGCTTATTTTGCATTAGACCCTGTCTCAGTTTATATTACACTAGACCCTGGCTCTGTTTATATTACACGACATCCTGTCGCTGTTTATATTACACTAGATCCTGTCTCTGTTAATATTACACTAGACACTGTCTCTGTTTACATTACACTGGAGCCAGTCTCTGTTTGTATTACAGTAGACTTTGTCTCTGATTATGTTGCACTCGACGCTCTCTCATATTAGATTACACTAGATCCTGTCTCCATTTATATTACACTAGACCCTGTCTCTGTTTATAATACACTAGACCCTGTCTCTGTTTATATTACACTAGACTCTGTCTCTGTTTATATTACACTAGACTCTGTCTCAATTTATATTACACTGGACCCTATCTCTGTGTATATTACACAATCCCTGTCCCTGTTTATATTATTCTAGACCCTGTCTCTGATTATATTACACTAGACCCTCCCTCTGTTAAGAGTACAATAGACCCTGTCTCTGTTTATATTAAACTAGAACCTGTCTCTGTTTATATTACACTAGACACTGTCTCTGTTTATATTACACGGGACCCTGTCACTGTTGATATTACACTAGACCCTGTCTCTGTTAATATTACACTGGAGCCTGTCTTTGTTTATATTACACTAGACCCTGTCTCTGTTTATATTACACTAGACCCTGTCTCTGTTTATATTACTCTAGACCCTGTCTCTGATTATATTACACGAGACCCTCTCTCTGTTTATATTACACTAGACCCTGTTTCTGTTTTTATTTCAACAGACCCTGTCTCTGTTTATATTACACTAAACCCTCTCTCTGTTTATATTACACCAGAACCTGTCTCTGTTTGCATTATACTGGAGCCTGTCTCTGCTTATATTACACTAGACACTGTCCCTGTTTATATTACACAAGACCCTGTCTCTTTTTATATTACACTAGAAACTGTCTCTGTTTCTATTACACTAGACCGTGTCTCTGTTTATATTACACTAGACTCTGTCTCTGTTTATATTACACTAGACACTGTCTATGTTTATGTTACACTAGACATGGTCTCTGGCTATTTTACAGTAGACAGAGTGTCTGTTTATATTACACTAGACCCTGTCTCTGCTTATTTTGCATTAGACCCTGTCTCAGTTTATACTACACGAGACGCTGTCTCTGTTTGTATTACTCTTGACAGGGTCTCTTTTTATAATGCACTAGAACCTGTCTCTGTTTATATTACACTAGACAGTGTATCTGTTTATATTACACGAGACAATGTCTCTGTTAACATTTCATTAGTCCCTTTCTCAGCTTATATTACACTAGATCCTGTCTCTGTTTATATTACACTAGATCCTGTCTCTGTTTATATTACACTAGATCCTGTCTCTGTTTATATTAAACAGGAGTCTGTCTCTGTTTATATTACACTAGACTTTGTCTCTGATTATTTTACACTCGACGCTGTCTCATATTATATTACACTAGATCCTGTCTCCGTTTATATTACACTGGAGCCTGACTCTCTTTATATTACAGTAGATTTTGCCTCTGATTATTTTACACTCGACGCTGTCTCATATTATATTACACTAGATCCTGTCTCTGTTTATACTACACTAGTCTCTGTCTCTGTTTATATTACACTGGACCCTCTCACTGTTGATATTACACGAGACCCTGTCTCTGTTTATTTTGCACTAGAGCCTGTCTCTATTTATGTTACACTAGACCCTATCTCTATTTATACTACACAAGAACCTGTCTCTGTTTATATTACAGTGGACCCAGTCTCAGTTTATATTACACTAGACCCTGTGTCTGTTTATATTACACTAGACCCTAACTCTGTTTAGTTTATACTAGACCCTCTCTCTCTTTATATTACACTAGACCCTTTCTCTGCTTATAGTTCACGATACCCTGCTTCTGTTTATATTATACTCGAATCTGTCTGTTTTTATATTGCACTAGACACTGTCCCTGTTTATATTACACTAGACCCTGTCTCTGTTTATATTACACTAGAACCTTTCTCTCTTTATATTACACTAGACCCTGTCTCTTTATAGATTACCCTAGAACCTGTCTCAGTTTATATTACACTAGACCCTGCCTCTGTTTTTATTACACTAGACACTGTGTATATTTATATAACACTACACAGGGTCTCTGTTTATATTACAGTAGACAGTGTGTCTGTATATATTACATTAGACATGGTCGCTGTTTATAGTACACTAGACCCTGTCTCATTTTATATTACACTAGACAGTGTATTTGTTTGTATTACCCTAGACAATGTCTCTGTTTACATTTCTCTAGTCCCTTTCTCAGTTTTTAATTACACAAGACCCGCTCTCTTTTCATATTACACTCGAGCATGTCTGTTTATATTACACTAGTCCCTGTCTCTGTTTATTTTGCACTGGACCCTTTCTCTGTTTATATTACACTGGACGCTTTCTCTGTTTATATTACACTAGCTCCTGGCTCTGTTTATATTACACTAGAGCCTGTCTCTGATGAATATGTGGCTAGAGTAATGTTGCCAGGGGTAGTGTTTCAAATTCCTGGGACATTGGAAACTGTTCTGGGGGAGGTGGGACCAGTTCAAACTGACGGTTTGCACCTGGGCAGGGCCGGGACCAATGTCCGAGGGGGAGTGTTTGCTAATGATCTGGGGGAGGGTTTAAAGTAAAATGGCAGGGTGTTGGGAACCTGTGCAGGGGGATAGAGGAAAGGGAAACAAGGATAAACGCAAAAGTTGAGAAGGAGAAGAACAAAAGTGGCAGTCAGAGAAAACAACTGTTTAAATCAAACATGGCCACAGTAAATAATAATTCTAAGATGTCTAAGAGCGTTAAAAAAACAAGCCTGAAGGCCTTGTGTCTTAATGCGAGGAGCATTCGTAATAAGGTGGATGAATTAGCTGTGCAATTAGAGGTAAACGGATATGATATGATTGGGATTACGGAAACATGGCTCCAGGGTGGCCAAGGCTGGGAATTCAACATCCAGGGGTATTCAATATTCAGGAAAGAAAGGCAAAAAGGAAAGGGAGGTGGGGTAGCATTGCTGGTTAAAGAATGGATTAACACAATTGTAAGGAAGGATATTAGCTCTGATGATGTGGAATCTGTATGGATAGAGCTGAGAAATACCAAGGAGCAGAAAACGTTAGTGGGAGTGGTATATAGACCTCCAAACAGTAATGCGGAAGTTGGGGATGGCATTAAAAGGGAAATTCGAGAAGTGTGCAATAAGGGCACAATAGTCATCATGGGTGACTTTAATCTACATAAAGATTGGGCTAAATAAATTAGTAACAATACTGTGGAGGACGAATTCCTGCAGTGTTTATGGGATGGTTTCCTGGACCAATATGTCGAGGAACCAACCAGAGATCAGGCCATCTTAGACTGGGTATTATGTAACGAGAAAGGATTAATTAGCAATCTTGTTATACGAGACCCCTTGGGTCGGAGCGATCATAGTATGATCAAATTCTTCATTAAGATGGAGAATGAAATAGTTGACTCAGAGACTAGTGTCCTCAATTAAAATAAAGGAAAATACGATGGTCTGAGGCGCGAATTGGGTAGGATTGATTGGGGAATGTCACTCAAAGAGTTGACGGTGGATAGGCAATGGCAAACATTCAAAGACCGCATGGATGAACTACAGAATTTGTTCATCCCAGTTTGGCAAAAAAATAAAACAAAAAAGGTGACTCAACCATGGCTAACAAGGGAAATTAAGGATAACATAAGGTCCGAGGAGAGGACATATAAATTGGCCAGAAAAGCTGTAAACCTGAGGATTTGGAGCAGTTTAGGATTCAACAATGGAGGACAAAGGGATTAAATGAGAAGGGGAAAATTGAATATGAGAGTAAGCTTGCAGGGAACATAAAAACTGACTGTAAAAGCTTAAATAGATGTGTGAAGAGAAATAGATTGGTGATGTCAAGCGTAGCTCCCTTGCAGACAGAATCAGGAGATTTTATAATGGGGAACAAAGAAATGGCAGACCAATTAAGTTCGTATTTTGGTTCTGTCTTCACAAAGGAGGACACAAATAACCTCCCAGAGATGTCGGGGAACATAGGGTCTGATGAAAAGGAGGAACTGAAATAAATCTGTATTTTTAGGGAAATGGTGTTAGGGAAATTGATGGGACTGAAGGCCGATAAATCCCCAGGGCCTGATAATCTACATCCTAGGGTACTTAAGGAAGTGGCCCTAGAAGTAGTAGATGCATTGCTGGTCATCTTCCAACATTCGATGGAATCTAAAACAGTAACCATGGATTGGAGGGTAGCTAATGTTACCCCACTATTCAAAAAGGTGGTAGAGAGAAAACGGGGAATCACAGACCGGTAAGCCTGACATTGGTAGTCGGGAAAATGCTGGAGTCCATTATAAAAGATGTAATTGCAGAGCACTTGGAAAAGAGTGACAGGATCGGACAAAGTCAACATGGATTTACAAAAGGTAAATAGTGCTTGATTAATCTACTGGAATTTTTTGAGGATGTAACTGGTAAAATAGATAAGGGAGAACCATGAATGGGGTGTATTTGGACTTTCAGAAAGCTTTTGATAAGGTCCCGCATAAGAGATTAGCGTGTAAAGTTAAGGCACATGGTATTGGGGGCAAGGTATTGACTTGGATAGAGAACTGGTTGGCAGACAGAAAGCAAAGAGCTGGAATAAACGGTTCTTTTTCTGAGTGGCAGGCAGTGACTAGTGGGGTACTGCAGGGATCGGTCCTTTGACCCCAGCTATTCACAATATATATTAATGATCTAGACAAGGGAACTTGATTTAATATCTCCAAATTTGCAGACGACACAAAGCTGGGTGGGCGTGTGTGCTGTGAGGAGAATGCCGAGAAACTCCAGGATGATTTCGACAGGTTGGGTGATGGGAAAGGCATGGCAGATGCAATATAACGTGGATAAATGTTAGGGTATCCACTTTGGTGGCAAAAACAGGAAGGCAGATTATTATTTGAATGGCAATAGATTGGGAGAAGGAGAAGTGCAACGAGACCTGGGTGTCCTTGTGCACCAGTCGCTGAAGGTAAGCATGCAGGTGCAGCAGGTGGTTAAGATGGCTAATGGTATGTTGGCCTTTGTAGTGAGAGGGTTGGAGTACAGGAACAAGGGTGTCTTGCTGCAGTTGTGCAGGGCCTTGGTGAGACCACATCTTGAGAACTGTGTGCAGTATTGGTCGCCTTACCTGAGGAAGGATGTTCTTGCCATGGAAGGAGTTCAGCGAAGATTCACCAGGCTGATCACTGGGATGGCAGGAATGACGTATGAGGAGAGATTAGGAGGATTGGGCTTGTACTCGCTGGCATTTAGAAGAATGAGAGGGGACCTCATTGAAACTTATAAAATTCTGACAGGACTGGACAGACTAGATGCAGGAAATATGTTCCCGATGGTCGGGGAGTCCAGAACCAGGGGTCACAGTCAAAGGTAAGGGGTAGGCCATTTAGGACAGAAATGAGGAGGAATTTCTTCACCCAGAGTGTGGTGAAACTGTGGAATTATCTACCACAGAAGGCAGTAGAAGCCAATTCATTAAATATATTCAAGAAAGAGTTGGATATATTTCTTAAGGCTAAAGGGATCCAGGGGTATGGGGAGATAGCAGGGACTGGGTACTGAAATTGGATGATCAGCCATGATTGCATTGAATGGCGGAACAGGCTCGAGGGGCCGACTGGCCTACTCCTGCTCCTATCTTCTATGTTTATATTACACTAGACACTGTCTCTGTTTATATTGCACTATGCCCTTTCTCAGTTTATATTACACTAGACCCTCTCTGTTTATATTACACTAGGCCCTGTCTCTGTTTATATTACAGTAGACCCTGTCTCTGTTTATATTATACTCGACTCTGTCTCTGTTTATATTACACTAGAACCTGTCTCAGTTTATATTATACTAGATCCTGTCTCTGCTTATATTACACTAGACACTGTCTCTGTTTATATTACACTAGACACTGTCTATTTATATATTACACTTGACAGGGTCTCTATTTATAGTACACTAGACCCTGTCTGTGTTTATGTTACACTCGACCCTGTCTCTATTTATATTACACTAGACCCTGTCTCTGTTTATATTACACTAGACCCTGTCTCTGTTTATAGTACACTAGTCCCTGTCTCTATTTATATTTCACTAGAGCCTGTCTCTGTTTATATTACACTAGACCCTGATTCTGCTTATATTACACTCGACCGTGTCTCTGTTTATGTTACACTGGACCCTGTCTGAGTAAATATTTCACTAGATCCTGTCTCTGCATTAAATACAATACGCCCTGTCTCTGTTTATATTCCACCAGAACCTGTCCCATTGTATATTACACTAGACCCTGTCTCTGTTTATATTACACTAGACCCTGTCTCTGTTTATAGCAACATAGAAACATAGAGGATAGGAGCAGGAGTAGGCCATTCAGCCCCTCGAGCCTGCACCGCCATTCAATGAGATCATGGCTGATCATCCAAATTCAGAACCCTGTCCCTGCCTTCTCCCCATATCCCTTGGTCCCTTTAGCCTTAAGAAATATATCCAACTCCTTCTTGAATATATTTAATGAACTGGCCTCCACCGTCCTCTGTGGCAGAGAATTCCAGAGGTTCACCACTCTCTGGGTGAAGAAATTCCTCCTCATTTCAGTCGTAAATGGCTTACACCTTATCCTTAGACTATGATCCCTGGTTCTGGACTCACCGGCCATCAGAAACATCCTTTCTGCATCTAGTCTGTCCTGGCCTTACAGAATTGTATAGGTTTCGAGGAGATCCCTTCTCAATCTTTTAAACTCCAGTGAGTACAAGCCCAATCGACACAATCTCTCCTCATACGTCATTCCTGCCATCCCAGGTATCAGCCTGGTGAATCTTCATTGCACTCCTTCCATGGCAAGAACGTCCTTCCTCAGATAAGGTGACTGAAACTGCACACAATACTCAAGGTGCGGTATCACCAAGGCGCTGTACAACTGCAGCAAGACATCCTTGTTCCTGTACTCGAACCCTCTTGCTACGAAGGCCAACATACCATTTACCTTCTTAACAGCCTACTGCACCTGCATGCTTACCTTCAGCGACTGGTGCACAAGAACACCCAGGTCTCTTTGCACTTCCCCTTCTCCTAATCTGTTACCATTCATATAATAGTCTGTCTTCCTGTTTTTGCCACCAAAGCGGACAACCTCGCATTTATCCACATTATCGTGCATTTGCCATGTTTCTGCCCAATCACCCAACCTGTCCAAATCGTACTGGAATTTCACGGCATCCTCCTCACAGCATACCCTCCCACCGAGTTTGTGCCTTCTGCAAATTTGGAGGTATTACATCCAATTCCCTCGACCAGATCATTAATATATATTGTGAACAGCTGGGGCCCTAGGACCGATCCTTGCAGTGTCCCACTAGTCACTGCCTGCTACTCAGAAAATGACCCGTTTATTCCAACACTTTGCTTTTTATCCACCAACCAGTTCTCTATCCAAGTCAATACCTTACCCCCAATCCCACGTGCCTTAATTTTGCACGCAAATCTCTTATGCGGGACCTTATCGAAAGCCGAAAGCCTTCTGAAAGTCCACATACACCACATCCACCAGTTCTCCCTTATCTATTTACCAGTTACATCCTAAAAAAATTCCAGTGGTTTAGTCAAGCACGATTTACCTTTTGTAAATCCATGTTGAATTTGTCCGATCCATCACTGCTTTCCAAGTGCTCTGCTGTTACATCTTTTATAATGGACTCTAGCATTTTCCCCACTACCGATTTCAGGCATACTGGTCTATAATTCCCCACTTTTTCTCTACCACCTTTTTTGAATAATGGGGTAACATTAGCTACCCTCCAAACCATGGGTACTCTTCCAGAGTCTATTGAGTACTGGAAGATGACCAGCAATGCATCTACTATTTCTAGGGCCACTTCCTTAAGTACCCTAGGATGTAGATTATCAGGCCCTGGGGATTTATCGGCCTTCAGTCCCATCAATTTTCCTAACACCATTTCCCTACAAACACTGAATACTTTCAGTTCTACTCTTTCATCAGACCCTATGTTCCCCGGCCTCTCTGGGAGGTTATTCGTGTCCTCCTTTGTGAAGACAGAACCAAAATATGTATTTAGTTGGAATGCCATTTCTTTGTTCCCCATTGCGAATTCCCCTGATTCTGACTGCAAGGGACCTACGCTTGACTTCACCAATCTTTTTCTCTTCACATATCAATAAAAGCTTTTACAGTCAGTTTTTATGTTCCCTGTAAGCTTACTCTCATATTCTATTTTCCACTTCTTAATTAATCCCTTTGTCCTCCTTTGTTGAATCCTAAACTGCACCCAATCCTCAGGATTATTGCTTTCTCTGGCCAATTTATATGTCCTCTCCTTGGCTTTTATGCTATCCCGAATTTCCCTTGTTAGCCACGGTTGAGTCTCCTTTTTTGTTTTATTTTTATGCCAAACTGGGATGAACAAATTCTGTAGTTCATCCATTCAGTCTTTGAATGTTTGCCATTGCCTATCCACCATCAACCCTTTGAGTGACATTCCCCAATCAATCCTACCCAACTCGCTCCTCAGACCATCATAGTTTCCTTTATTTAAATTGAGGACCCTAATCTCTGAGTCAACTACTGCATTCTCCATCTTAATGAAGAATTCGATCATATTATGACCACTCCGACCCAAGGGGCCTCGTACAACAAGATTGCTAATTAATCCTTTTTCGTTACATAATACCCAGTCTAAGATGGCCTGATGCCTGGTTGGTTCCTCAACATATTGGTCCAGGAAACCATCCCATAAACACTCCAGGAATTCCTCCTCCACAGTATTGTTACTAATTTGGTTAGCCCAACCTATACGTAGATTAAAGTCACCCATGATGACTGCTGTGCCCATATTGCATGCTTCTTTAATTTCTCTTTTAATGCCATCCCCAACCTCCGCCTTACTGTTTGGCCATCTATATACCACTCCCACTAACGTTTTATGCCCTTTAGTATTTCTCAATTCTACCCATACAGATTCCACGTCATCAGAGCTAATATCCTTCCTTACAATTGTGTTAATCCCTTCTTTAACCAATAATGCTACCCCACCTCCGTTTCATTTTTGCATATCTTTCCTGAATATCGAATACCCCTGGATGTTGAATTCCCAGCCTTGGCCATCCTTGTGCCACGTTTCCGTAATCCCAACCAAATCATATTCATTTACCTCTAATTGCGCAGCCAATTCATCCACCTTATTATGAATGCTCCTCGCATTAAGACACAAAGCCTTCAGGCTTGTTTTTTTAAATGCTCTTAGACCTATTAGAATTATTACTTACTGTGGCCACGCTTGATTTAAAGTGTTGATTTCTCTGACTGCCACTTTTGTTTTTCTCCTTCCTATCTTTTGCTTTAATCCTTGTTTCCCTTTCCTCTGTCTCCCTGCTCAGGTTCCCAACCCCCTGCCATTTTAGTTTAAACCCTCCCCCAGAGCACTAGGAAATGCTCCCCTTAGGACATCGGTTCCAGCCCTGCCCAGGTGCAACCCGTCCGGTTTGAACTGTTCCCACCTCCCCTAGAATCAGTTCCAATGTCCCAGGAACTTGAATCCCTCCCCATTTCACCATTCCCCTAGCCGCGTATTCATCTGAAATATCCTTCTATTTCTACACTCACTAGCACGTGGCATTGGTAGCAATCCTGAGATTACTACCTTTGAGGTCCTATTTTTTAATTTACCTCCTAACTCCCTATATTCCGCTTTTAGGACCTCATCCCGCTTTTTACCTATGTTGTTGGTGCCTATGTGCACCACGACAACTGGCTGTTCACCCTCCCCATCCAAGATGTTCTGCAGCCGCTCTGAGACATCCTTGACCCTTGCACCAGGGAGGCAACACACCACCCTGGAGTCTCGTTTGTGACCGCAGAAACGCCGATCTATTTCCCTCGCAATAGAATCCCCTATTACTATAGCTCTACCCCTCGTTTTCCTCCCGTGCTGTGCAGCAGAGCCACCCCTGGTGCCAGGAAGTTGGCTGCTGCTGCTTTCCTCTGATAAATCATCCCCCCCAACAGCACTCAAAGTGGTGTGTCTGTTTGAGAGGGGGATGTCCACAGGGGAACCCTGCTCTACCTGCCTGCGCCTTGTACTCTGCCTGTTGGTCACCCATTCCGTTTCTTCCTGTCCAACCTCTACCTGCGGTGTGTCCAACTCTGTAAACATGCTATTCACGACGTCCCGAGCATCGTGAATGCTCCAGTTTGCATCCAGTCGCAGCCCCCGCGCCGCAATGCACTAGACACTGTCTATGATTATATTACACGACACAGGATCTCTTTTTATATTACACGAGGCAGGGTCTCTGTTTATATTACACTAGACATGGTCTCTGATATAGTACACTGGACTCTGTCTCAGTTTATATTACACGAGACAGTGTATCACTTAAAATTACACTAGAAAATGTATCTGTTTATATTTCACTAGTCCCTTTCTCAGTTTTAACTACACTAGTCCCTCTCTCTTTTTATATTACACTCGACCCTGTCTGTTTATATTGCACTAGTCCCTGTCTCTGTTTATTTTGCTCTAGACCCTGTCTCTGTTTATATTACACTGGACGCTATCTCTGTTTATAATGCACTAGAACCTGTCTTTGTGTATATTACACTAGACCCTATCTCAGTTTATACTACGTTAGAGCCTGTCTCTGTTTATATTACACTAGACCCTGTCTCTGTTTCTATTACACTAGGCTCTTTCTCCGTTTATAGTACACTAGACCCTCTCTGTTAATATTACACTAGACACGGTCTCTGTTTATATTACACAAGGCCCTGTCTCTGTTTATATGACACTCGTCCCTGTCTCTGTTTATTTTGCACTGGACCCTGTCTCTGCTTATATTAAACTGGACGCTGTCTCTGTTTATATTACACTAGACACTGTCTCTGTTTATATTACAATAAAGCCTGTCTCTGTTTATATTACACTAGACCCTGTCTCAGTTTATATTAAACTAGAGCCTGTCTCTGTTTATATTACACTAGACCCTGTCACTGTTTATATTATACTCGACTCTCTCTCTGTTTCTATTACACTCGAACTTGTCTCAGTTTATATTACACTAGACCCTGTCTCTGTTTATATTACACTAGACCCTGTCTCTGTTTATATTACACTAGACACTTTCTATGTATATATTACACTAGACACGGTCTCTGTTTATATCACTCATGACAGGATCTATGTTTATAATACACTAGACATGGTCTCTGGTTATAGTACACTGGACCCTGCCTCTTGTTGTATTACACTAGACCCTGCATCTGTTTACATTACATTAGACAATGTCACATGGTCCTTCGAGGTTCAGCATAATGACTTGTAGGAGACATTTAATAAAATTAAAATGCTGATATATGAAATATGTCCAAGTATAACTTCAATGGAAAAGTTTCAGAATTTTAAAATAGATGTAATTGCATTGGAAGACACTGAGAGAAATTTCTGTGGGCGTGGCTTCATTTTGACAGCTTTTGTGGGCGTGTCCTCCACGTGAAGAGGCGGTACGCTGCTGTCCTGGCCCTCCTGAGGTCATACAATGCTCAGAACTCTGCAGCGCTGAGAAACCAGTCTCCAATCTGGACCTCACACTGGCTACGTTCGTTTTCTTTTTGTAGATCAGTGGCGTAGCCCATGTCTACGCTGCCCAACCGCCATTTTTCAGCCAATGTCCTCTCCCCCCACAAACTCCGTTCCCTGCTTACCGAATGCTTCTCTCTCCCTGGCTTCTGTCTGAGGATTAAATTAGAATGTTGAAAACCTTGGCCTTCTGTTTGACCCTGAGATGAGTTACCAATCACCTACCTGGTCCATCACCAAGATCGCCTATTTCCACCTCCGGAACATCACCCATCTCCGCCGCTGTCTCAGCTCATCTGCTGCTGAAACCCTCAAACTTGCCTTTGCTGCCTCAAGACTTGACTATCTATTGGTCTTCTGATCCGGCCTCATAACTTGCATTTTTGAGAGCTTGAACTCATCCAAAACGCGAGAGTTCACATCCTAACTCACACCAAGACCCATTCACCCACCATCCTAACTCACACTATCCCCCATTCACCCATCATCCTAACTCACACCCACCCCCATTCACCCATCATCCTAACTCACACTAACACCCATTCACCCATCATCCTAACTCACACTAACCCCCATTCACCCGTCATCCTAACACTAAACCCATTCACCCATCATTCTAGCTCACACCAAGACACCTTCACCCATCATCCGAACTCACACCAGGAGCCATTCACCCATCATGCTAACTCACACCAAGACCGATTCACACATCATCCTAATTCACAAAAAGCCCCAACCACGTAGCATAAAAACTCACAAAAAGCCCCATTCACCTGTCATCCAAACTTACACTAAGCCCCATTCACCCATCATCCTTACTCAACCAAAACCCAACTCACACATCATCCTAACTCACACCAGGCCACAGTCGCCCATCATCCTAACTCACACCAGGCCCCAGTCGCCCATCATCCTAACTCACTCCATAAGGCCCATTCACGCATCAACCTAACTCACACCAGGCCCCAGTCGCCCTTCATCCTAACTTACACCCAGACCCATTCACCCATCATCCTAACTTACACACAAGACCCATTCACCCATCATCATTACTCACACCAAGACCCATTCACCCATCATCATTACTCACACCAAGACCCATTCACCCGTCATCCTAACTCAGACCAAGCCCCATTCACTCATCAACCTAACACGCACTAAGCCCCATTCACCAATCATCCTAACTCACACCAAGACCCATTCAACCATCATCCTAACACACACCAAGCACCAGTCGCCCATCGTACTAACTCACACCAAGACCCATTCACACATCATCCTAACTCACACCAAGGCCCATTCAACGATCATCCTTACTCACACCAAAACCCATTCACCCATCATCCTAACTCACACCAAGGCCCAGTCACGCATCATCGTTACTCACACCCAAACCCATTCACCCATTATCCTAACTCACACCAAGACCCGTTCAGCCACCATGCTAACTCACACCAAACCACATTGACCCATCATCCGAACTCACACCAAGACCCAATTCACCCATCGTCCGAACTCACACACAGACGCATTCACCCATCATCCTCACTCACACCCAGACCCATTCACCCATCATCCTAACTTGCACTAAGCCCCATTCACTCATCATCCTAACTCACACCAAGCCCCATTCACCCATCATCCTAACTCACACCAAGACCCAATTCACTCATCATTCTAACTCACACCAAGCCACATTTACCCATAATCCTGACTCACACCAAGCTCCATTCTCCCATCATCCTAACTTGCACTAAGCCCCATTCACCCAGCATCCTAACTCACACCAAACCCCATTCACCCATCATACTAACACACACCAAACCACATTTACCCATAATCCTGACTCACACCAAGACCCATTCATCCATCATCCTAACTCACACCAAGCTCCATTCTCCCATCATCCTAACTCACACCAAACCCCATTCACCCAACATCCTAACTCAAACCAAGCCCAATTCACCCAACATCCTAACTCACACCAAGACCCAATTCACCGATCGTCCGAACTCACACCCAGACGCATTCACCCATCATCATTACTCACACCCAGACCCATTCACCCATCATCCTAACTCACACAGAGACCCGTTCACCCATAATGCTAACTCACACCAAACCACATTGACCCGTCATCCGAACTCACACCAAGACCCAATTCACCCATCGTCCGAACTCGCACCCAGATGCATTCACCCATCATCCTAACTCATACCCAGACCCATTCACCCATCATCCTAACTTGCACTAAGCCCCATTCACCCAGCATCCTAACTCACACCAAACCCCATTCACCCATCATCCTAACACACACCAAATCACATTTACCCATAATCCTGACTCACACCAAGACCCATTCATCAATCATCCTAACTGACACCAACCTCCATTCTCCCATCATCCTAACTCACACCAAGCCCATTTACCCATCATCCTAACTCACACCAAGCCCCATTCACACAACATCCTAACTCACATCAAGCCCCATTCACCCAACATCCTAACTCACACCAAGACCCATTCACCCATCATCCTAACTCACACCAAGACCCATTCACCCACCATCCTAATTCACACCAAGACCCATTCACCCATCATCCTAACTCACACCAAGACCCATTCACCCATCATCCTAACTCACACCAAGACCCAATTCACCCATCAACCTAACTCACAAAAAGCGCCATTCACCCATCATCCTAAATCACACTAAGCCGATTCACCCATCATCCTATCTCACACCAAGCCCATTCACCCATCATCCTAACTCACACCAAACCACATTCACCCATCATCCTATCTCGCTCAAATCCCCATGCACCCATCATCCTAACTCACACCAAGGCACATTCACCCATCATCCTAACCCAAACCAAGCCCATTATCCCATCATCCTAACTCACACCAAGCCCCATTCACCCATCATCCTGTGCTCGCTGATGTACATTGGCTCCCAATCCATTAACACCTTGATTTTCAAATTCTCCCCCTTGATTTCAAATCCCTGAATGGCCGCACCCCTCCCTATCTCTATTATCTCCTCCAGCCCTACAACTCTCCATGATCTCTGCACTGCCCCAATTCTGCCCTCATGTGCATCCCCGATTTTCATCGCTTCACCATTGGTGGCTGTGCCTTGAGATGCCAAGGCACTAAGCTTTGGAATTCCCTTATCTCTCCGCCTCTGTCCCGCTCTCCTCCTTTAAGACGCTCCTCTTTGACCAAGCTTTTTAATCACCTCTCCAAATATCTCCTTACGTGGCTTTGTGTCAAATCTTCTTTTATTTATGTTCCTGTGAAGCGCCTTGGAAGGCTTTACTCGGTTAAAAGTGGTTCATGAATCAAAGTTATTGCTAATTAATGCAATTTAAAGTTTATCAATTGTTATACCTAGGCTTCACCAACCCCTTCACGTGAGATATGAAGCAACCATCATTTCAGCTGAAACGAGGTTTAGTCTACATCTGAAAGCCGCTGTTTTTCTGTTCATAGGTGTCGAAATGTTGCTTTAGTGGGAGGCTGAATAATAACAATCGAGAATTACATGGGTGGCATAACTTTAATTTGGGGAGGGCTGCAATCAGAACCCCAGACTGTGAGATTAGTGACAAGCTGACAAGGCTCCCTGTCACTGAACAACATGGAAATTACAGCACGGGGAACAGGCCCTTCGGCCCTTGTTGTCAGTGTTAGCCCTCTACAACTGCACTATTCCTAATCCCGCTTTCCAGCTCTGTGTCCATATCCCTTTTTCCCCCTTTCTTCAACCACATATCCAACCAATTCTTCAATGTTGGCACACTCTCTGCTCCAATCAATAAGAAAGGACTGTATTGATACGGGACCTTTATTAACCTCAGTCATTCCAAAGCGCTTCACTGCCAATGAAGTACTTTTGAAGTGTAGACACTCTCGCCCCTTGAGTCAGAATGTTGTGAGCTCGAGCCCCGCACTCCAGAGACTTGAGCCCCATAATTAAGAGCCCACATGTCCGGTGCCAATACTTGATTTGATTGGGAGTGATGAAAGTCTGGGGAATCATTGCTAGATCAAGAAACGTCAATCGATTCGGAGTGATAACAATGTTTGGAATATTTGAAAGGTCGAGAAACATTAATCGATTGCAAGCTGTCCATTGTTTCAGAAAATTGAGTGGTGGGGAACAATCAATAGATCGAAAACATTACTGGATTCAGAAACATCTATTGTCTGGAAAACACAACGAAGGACGAAAGTATTGAGAAATAACACTTGTTCATAATATGGCGACCTTGAAAATATCAGTGTGTCTGGAAATCTCTCTCTCTTCATCTGTCGCAATTTCTGTCAGTTGGTGCAGAAACAGTTTATTACTCGTGACAGCGGGAATGGGAACTGCACAGAATCCACATTAGTAATCTCTAGATTATGGAAGAGAGCCTCTTATACAAGGGGAGGGGGCCAATCAGGAATCATTCAAATCGGAGCCACTCACTGGAAAGCACATCGCCAATAACACTTCAATATTAATTACTATTTGTGAAGCACTTTGGGACATTAAGAAATGATTTGAAGCTTTGAAGCCTAGAAAATGGCATCTTATTTCAGTCTTTATATCCCTATACCAGTTCTCCACGACCCTAAAGAATCGCACAGCAAAAATACAACCTTCTGAGAAATAGGATTCTTTTCATCTCATGTCATAGAGCACTGACTCTATAATCTTGTCAAAAATTATGATTCAAATCACCATGTACAGCAACTTCACTGACTCAGCGCTGTCTGTATGATGTACCATGCCCACTCAAACCATATAGCTCCATCGCGGTGAACCCTTACCACCAACCTGAGCACATCTCAGTGAAGCACTGACCTCACCCGCCCATCTCGTGAACAATTTATTCCGTGGATGAATGGACTCAATGGAAAGACTCTGGGGAGAGCGGTTAAAGGGGTTAAGGCCATTTTAATTTGCGACCACAATGTGCGAAATCCACAGGACATATTTCACTGTGGCAATGATTACAATGAATATATGGCGGGAAATAAAGTCACAGTTCATGCTCTTTTTATCCACTCTGTTCAGAATATTCTGACCACAACAGTCTCACAGAGGAGCAAGTATTTTGGTGGGGAAGTGAGATGATGAGGTACCCATTGATCTGCTATGTTCCCGATGTGGTTGAAGCAATTCGGGTGTGGATATGTTGAGTTCTTTGTTGTATATGAAGGACCACATGCTCCAAATATTATACTTGTCTCCTCTCATCCCAGTCACGTGTTTGCTTTATATCTTTGAGATGAATATTCCCCATCACCAGAGAAGGAGCATCAGTACCGCATGGATTACTTCAGGCTTCTCCTGTTGAAATTCATCTCTCTGGTTATGGATGCCATAGGGATTGAAATGATGCAGAAAATCAGGAAGGACTGAAGGCACCATACTGATACAAATGTAAATGGGCTGCTTCATGTCAGATAGTAGACCATCAAAAAGATGAGAATGTTGCACGGCAGTATACATGCCCAATCTATCCATCCTTCCAATCATCCATCCACCACTCCGTTCATCCAACTATATCTACCTATCTCTCTATCTCTCTCTCTATCTATCTATCTATCTATCTATCAATCTATCTATCTATCTATCTATCTATCTGTCTCTCTGTCTATCTGTCTGTCTGTCTATCTATCTATCTATCTGTCTATCTATCTATCTATCTATCTATCTATCTGTCTGTCTGTCTCTCTGTCTATTACAGGGTTGTGATGTGCTGGACAGATCCTCCAACTGACTGTTGCGACTAGCAGGGTATCCGAGACGTTGGTTAAAGTTTCTTTGTTAAGTGATGGGAAGAGTTTCTCACGATATTATAAAATAGGATCAGAGAGTATTAAATTGGTCCACATACCATTTAATTAAATTATTGTCAAATAATTACAATTCTAGATAATTCAGTCCATTTATTCAGCACAGCATAAAGTGCTGGAGAGAGATTTTAATGACTCCATACCCACACTCTAATGAGATGAGTGGGAATCACAAAGTAAATAAAATAGAGGTGGAATTGCCTTGAACCCGCTGCACTTCCTTGAATATTCTCAGACTTCTGCGCCTGATTTAAACTAAAGGCTCCCTTATCGGCAGCGGGTGGAGGCGGAGCTGAGCGGCAGAGCGACTACAAGAGGCTCCAGAGGCCCAGGTAGGCCCCAGTGCGGCATCGGCAGCGGGTGGAGGCGGAGCTGAGCGGCAGAGCGACTACAAGAGGGCCCAGGTAGGCCCCAGTGCGGCATCGGCAGCGGGTGGAGGCGGAGCTGAGCGGCAGAGCGACTACAAGAGGGCCCAGGTAGGCCCCAGTGCGGCATCGGCAGCGGGTGGAGGCGGAGCTGAGCGGCAGAGCGACTACAAGAGGGCCCAGGTAGGCCCCAGTGCGGCATCGGCAGCGGGTGGAGGCGGAGCTGAGCGGCAGAGCGACTACAAGAGGGCCCAGGTAGGCCCCAGTGCGGCATCGGCAGCGGGTGGAGGCGGAGCTGAGCGGCGGCGCAGAGCGACTACAAGAGGCCCAGGTAGGCCCCAGTGCGGCATCGGCAGCGGGTGGAGGCGGAGCTGAGCGGCAGAGCGACTACAAGAGGGCCCAGGTAGGCCCCAGTGCGGCATCGGCAGCGGGTGGAGGCGGAGCTGAGCGGCCAGAGCGACTACAAGAGGGCCCAGGTAGGCCCCAGTGCGGCATCGGCAGCGGGTGGAGCGGAGCTGAGCGGCAGAGCGACTACAAGAGGGCCAGGTAGGCCCCAGTGCGGCATCGGCAGCGGGTGGAGGCGGAGCTGAGCGGCAGAGCGACTACAAGAGGGCCCAGGTAGGCCCCAGTGCGGCATCGGCAGCGGGTGGAGCGGAGCTGAGCGGCAGAGCGACTACAAGAGGGCCCAGGTAGGCCCCAGTGCGGCATCGGCAGCGGGTGGAGGCGGAGCTGAGCGGCAGAGCGACTACAAGAGGGCCCAGGTAGGCCCCAGTGCGGCATCGGCAGCGGGTGGAGGCGGAGCTGAGCGGCAGAGCGACTACAAGAGGGCCCAGGTAGGCCCCAGTGCGGCATCGGCAGCGGGTGGAGGCGGAGCTGAGCGGCAGAGCGACTACAAGAGGGCCCAGGTAGGCCCCAGTGCGGCATCGGCAGCGGGTGGAGGCGGAGCTGAGCGGCAGAGCGACTACAAGAGGGCCCAGGTAGGCCCCAGTGCGGCATCGGCAGCGGGTGGAGCGGAGCTGAGCGGCAAGCGACTACAAGAGGGCCCAGGTAGGCCCCAGTGCGGCATCGGCAGCGGGTGGAGGCGGAGCTGAGCGGCAGAGCGACTACAAGAGGCCAGGAGCGCCCAGTGCGGCACAGGCAGCGGGTGGAGGCGGAGCTGAGCGGCAGAGCGACTACAAGAGGGCCCAGGTAGGCCCCAGTGCGGCATCGGCAGCGGGTGGAGGCGGAGCTGAGCGGCAGAGCGACTACAAGAGGGCCCAGTAGGCCCCAGTGCGGCATCGGCAGCGGGTGGAGCGGAGCTGAGCGGCAGAGCGACTACAAGAGGGCCAGGTAGGCCCCAGTGCGGCATCGGCAGCGGGTGGAGGCGGAGCTGAGCGGCAGAGCGACTACAAGAGGGCCCAGGTAGGCCCCAGTGCGGCATCGGCAGCGGGTGGAGGCGGAGCTGAGCGGCAGAGCGACTACAAGAGGGCCCAGGTAGGCCCCAGTGCGGCATCGGCAGCGGGTGGAGGCGGAGCTGAGCGGCAGAGCGACTACATAGAGGGCCCCAGGTAGGCCCCAGTGCGGCATCGGCAGCGGGTGAGGGCGGAGCTGAGCGGCAGAGCGACTACAAGAGGGCCCAGGTAGGCCCCAGTGCGGCATCGGCAGCGGGTGGAGGCGGAGCTGAGCGGCAGAGCGACTACAAGAGGGCCCAGGTAGGCCCCAGGTGCGGCATCGGCAGCGGGTGGAGGCGGAGCTGAGCGGCAGAGCGACTACAAGAGGGCCCAGGTAGGCCCCAGTGCGGCATCGGCAGCGGGTGGAGGCGGAGCTGAGCGGCAGAGCGACTACAAGAGGGCCCAGGTAGGCCCCAGTGCGGCATCGGCAGCGGGTGGAGGCGGAGCTGAGCGGCAGAGCGACTACAAGAGGGCCCAGGTAGGCCCCAGTGCGGCATCGGCAGCGGGTTGGAGGCCGGAGCTGAGCGGCAGAGCGACTACAAGAGGGCCCAGGTAGGCCCCAGTGCGGCATCGGCAGCGGGTGGAGCGGAGCTGAGCGGCAGAGCGACTACAAGAGGGCCCAGGTAGGCCCCCAGTGCCGGCATCGGCAGCGGGTGGAGGCGGAGCTGAGCGGCAGAGCGACTACAAGAGGGCCCAGGTAGGCCCCAGTGCGGCATCGGCAGCGGGTGGAGGCGGAGCTGAGCGGCAGAGCGACTACAAGAGGGCCCAGGTAGGCCCCAGTGCGGCATCGGCAGCGGTGGAGGCGGGAGCTGAGGGCAGAGCGACTACAAGAGGGCCCAGGTAGGCCCCCAGTGCGGCATCGGCAGCGGGTGGAGGCGGAGCTGAGCGCAGAGCGACTACAAGAGGGCCCAGGTAGGCCCCAGTGCGGCATCGGCAGGGGGTGGAGGGGAGCTGAGCGGCAGAGCGACTACAAGAGCCCAGTTAGGCCCCCCACCCCAGGTAGGCCCCCAGTGCGGCACGGGGGCGCAGCGGTGTGGAGGAGGCGGAAGCTGAGCGGCAGAGCGACTATACAGAGGGGCCCAGGTAGGCCCCAGTGCGGCATCGTCAGCGGGTGGAGCGGAGCTGAAGCGCAGAGCGGACTACAAGAGGGCCCAGGTAGGCCCCAGTGCGGCATCGGCAGCGGTGGTGGAGCGGAGCTGAGCGGCAGAGCGACTACAAGAGGGGCCCAGGTAGGCCCGGAGCTGAGCGGCAGAGCGACTACAAGAGGGCCCAGGTAGGCCCCAGTGCGGCAGCGGGTGGAGGCGGAGCTGAGCGGCAGAGCGACTACAAGAGGGCCCAGGTAGGCCCCAGTGCGGCAGCGGGTGGAGGCGGAGCTGAGCGGCAGAGCGACTACAAGAGGGCCCAGGTAGGCCCCAGTGCGGCAGCGGGTGGAGGCGGAGCTGAGCGGCAGAGCGACTACAAGAGGGCCCAGGTAGGCCCCAGTGCGGCAGCGGGTGGAGGCGGAGCTGAGCGGCAGAGCGACTACAAGAGGGCCCAGGTAGGCCCCAGTGCGGCAGCGGGTGGAGGCGGAGCTGAGCGGCAGAGCGACTACAAGAGGGCCCAGGTAGGCCCCAGTGCGGCAGCGGGTGGAGGCGGAGCTGAGCGGCAGAGCGACTACAAGAGGGCCCAGGGCCCAGGTAGGCCCCAGTGCGGCATCGGCAGCGGGTGGAGGCGGAGCTGAGCGGCAGAGCGACTACAAGAGGGCCCAGGTAGGCCCCAGTGCGGCATCGGCAGCGGGTGGAGGCGGAGCTGAGCGGCAGAGCGACTACAAGAGGGCCCAGGTAGGCCCCAGTGCGGCATCGGCAGCGGGTGGAGGCGGAGCTGAGCGGCAGAGCGACTACAAGAGGGCCCAGGTAGGCCCCAGTGCGGCATCGGCAGCGGGTGGAGGCGGAGCTGAGCGGCAGAGCGACTACAAGAGGGCCCAGGTAGGCCCCAGTGCGGCATCGGCAGCGGGTGGAGGCGGAGCTGAGCGGCAGAGCGACTACAAGAGGGCCCAGGTAGGCCCCAGTGCGGCATCGGCAGCGGGTGGAGGCGGAGCTGAGCGGCAGAGCGACTACAAGAGGGCCCAGGTAGGCCCCAGTGCGGCATCGGCAGCGGGTGGAGGCGGAGCTGAGCGGCAGAGCGAGACTACAAGAGGGCCCAGGTAGGCCCCAGTGCGGCATCGGCAGCGGGTGGAGGCGGAGCTGAGCGGCAGAGCGACTACAAGAGGGCCCAGGTAGGCCCCAGTGCGGCATCGGCAGCGGGTGGAGGCGGAGCTGAGCGGCAGAGCGACTACAAGAGGGCCCAGGTAGGCCCCAGTGCGGCATCGGCAGCGGGTGGAGGCGGAGCTGAGCGGCAGAGCGACTACAAGAGGGCCCAGGTAGGCCCCAGTGCGGCATCGGCAGCGGGTGGAGGCGGAGCTGAGCGGCAGAGCGACTACAAGAGGGCCCAGGTAGGCCCCAGTGCGGCATCGGCAGCGGGTGGAGGCGGAGCTGAGCGGCAGAGCGACTACAAGAGGGCCCAGGTAGGCCCCAGTGCGGCATCGGCAGCGGGTGGAGGCGGAGCTGAGCGGCAGAGCGACTACAAGAGGGCCCAGGTAGGCCCCAGTGCGGCATCGGCAGCGGGTGGAGGCGGAGCTGAGCGGCAGAGCGACTACAAGAGGGCCCAGGTAGGCCCCAGTGCGGCATCGGCAGCGGGTGGAGGCGGAGCTGAGCGGCAGAGCGACTACAAGAGGGCCCAGGTAGGCCCCAGTGCGGCATCGGCAGCGGGTGGAGGCGGAGCTGAGCGGCAGAGCGACTACAAGAGGGCCCAGGTAGGCCCCAGTGCGGCATCGGCAGCGGGTGGAGGCGGAGCTGAGCGGCAGAGCGACTACAAGAGGGCCCAGGTAGGCCCCAGTGCGGCATCGGCAGCGGGTGGAGGCGGAGCTGAGCGGCAGAGCGACTACAAGAGGGCCCAGGTAGGCCCCAGTGCGGCATCGGCAGCGGGTGGAGGCGGAGCTGAGCGGCAGAGCGACTACAAGAGGGCCCAGGTAGGCCCCAGTGCGGCATCGGCAGCGGGTGGAGGCGGAGCTGAGCGGCAGAGCGACTACAAGAGGGCCCAGGTAGGCCCCAGTGCGGCATCGGCAGCGGGTGGAGGCGGAGCTGAGCGGCAGAGCGACTACAAGAGGGCCCAGGTAGGCCCCAGTGCGGCATCGGCAGCGGGTGGAGGCGGAGCTGAGCGGCAGAGCGACTACAAGAGGGCCCAGGTAGGCCCCAGTGCGGCATCGGCAGCGGGTGGAGGCGGAGCTGAGCGGCAGAGCGACTACAAGAGGGCCCAGGTAGGCCCCAGTGCGGCATCGGCAGCGGGTGGAGGCGGAGCTGAGCGGCAGAGCGACTACAAGAGGGCCCAGGTAGGCCCCAGTGCGGCATCGGCAGCGGGTGGAGGCGGAGCTGAGCGGCAGAGCGACTACAAGAGGGCCCAGGTAGGCCCCAGTGCGGCATCGGCAGCGGGTGGAGGCGGAGCTGAGCGGCAGAGCGACTACAAGAGGGCCCAGGTAGGCCCCAGTGCGGCATCGGCAGCGGGTGGAGGCGGAGCTGAGCGGCAGAGCGACTACAAGAGGGCCCAGGTAGGCCCCAGTGCGGCATCGGCAGCGGGTGGAGGCGGAGCTGAGCGGCAGAGCGACTACAAGAGGGCCCAGGTAGGCCCCAGTGCGGCATCGGCAGCGGGTGGAGGCGGAGCTGAGCGGCAGAGCGACTACAAGAGGGCCCAGGTAGGCCCCAGTGCGGCATCGGCAGCGGGTGGAGGCGGAGCTGAGCGGCAGAGCGACTACAAGAGGGCCCAGGTAGGCCCCAGTGCGGCATCGGCAGCGGGTGGAGGCGGAGCTGAGCGGCAGAGCGACTACAAGAGGGCCCAGGTAGGCCCCAGTGCGGCATCGGCAGCGGGTGGAGGCGGAGCTGAGCGGCAGAGCGACTACAAGAGGGCCCAGGTAGGCCCCAGTGCGGCATCGGCAGCGGGTGGAGGCGGAGCTGAGCGGCAGAGCGACTACAAGAGGGCCCAGGTAGGCCCCAGTGCGGCATCGGCAGCGGGTGGAGGCGGAGCTGAGCGGCAGAGCGACTACAAGAGGGCCCAGGTAGGCCCCAGTGCGGCATCGGCAGCGGGTGGAGGCGGAGCTGAGCGGCAGAGCGACTACAAGAGGGCCCAGGTAGGCCCCAGTGCGGCATCGGCAGCGGGTGGAGGCGGAGCTGAGCGGCAGAGCGACTACAAGAGGGCCCAGGTAGGCCCCAGTGCGGCATCGGCAGCGGGTGGAGGCGGAGCTGAGCGGCAGAGCGACTACAAGAGGGCCCAGGTAGGCCCCAGTGCGGCATCGGCAGCGGGTGGAGGCGGAGCTGAGCGGCAGAGCGACTACAAGAGGGCCCAGGTAGGCCCCAGTGCGGCATCGGCAGCGGGTGGAGGCGGAGCTGAGCGGCAGAGCGACTACAAGAGGGCCCAGGTAGGCCCCAGTGCGGCATCGGCAGCGGGTGGAGGCGGAGCTGAGCGGCAGAGCGACTACAAGAGGGCCCAGGTAGGCCCCAGTGCGGCATCGGCAGCGGGTGGAGGCGGAGCTGAGCGGCAGAGCGACTACAAGAGGGCCCAGGTAGGCCCCAGTGCGGCATCGGCAGCGGGTGGAGGCGGAGCTGAGCGGCAGAGCGACTACAAGAGGGCCCAGGTAGGCCCCAGTGCGGCATCGGCAGCGGGTGGAGGCGGAGCTGAGCGGCAGAGCGACTACAAGAGGGCCCAGGTAGGCCCCAGTGCGGCATCGGCAGCGGGTGGAGGCGGAGCTGAGCGGCAGAGCGACTACAAGAGGGCCCAGGTAGGCCCCAGTGCGGCATCGGCAGCGGGTGGAGGCGGAGCTGAGCGGCAGAGCGACTACAAGAGGGCCCAGGTAGGCCCCAGTGCGGCATCGGCAGCGGGTGGAGGCGGAGCTGAGCGGCAGAGCGACTACAAGAGGGCCCAGGTAGGCCCCAGTGCGGCATCGGCAGCGGGTGGAGGCGGAGCTGAGCGGCAGAGCGACTACAAGAGGGCCCAGGTAGGCCCCAGTGCGGCATCGGCAGCGGGTGGAGGCGGAGCTGAGCGGCAGAGCGACTACAAGAGGGCCCAGGTAGGCCCCAGTGCGGCATCGGCAGCGGGTGGAGGCGGAGCTGAGCGGCAGAGCGACTACAAGAGGGCCCAGGTAGGCCCCAGTGCGGCATCGGCAGCGGGTGGAGGCGGAGCTGAGCGGCAGAGCGACTACAAGAGGGCCCAGGTAGGCCCCAGTGCGGCATCGGCAGCGGGTGGAGGCGGAGCTGAGCGGCAGAGCGACTACAAGAGGGCCCAGGTAGGCCCCAGTGCGGCATCGGCAGCGGGTGGAGGCGGAGCTGAGCGGCAGAGCGACTACAAGAGGGCCCAGGTAGGCCCCAGTGCGGCATCGGCAGCGGGTGGAGGCGGAGCTGAGCGGCAGAGCGACTACAAGAGGGCCCAGGTAGGCCCCAGTGCGGCATCGGCAGCGGGTGGAGGCGGAGCTGAGCGGCAGAGCGACTACAAGAGGGCCCAGGTAGGCCCCAGTGCGGCATCGGCAGCGGGTGGAGGCGGAGCTGAGCGGCAGAGCGACTACAAGAGGGCCCAGGTAGGCCCCAGTGCGGCATCGGCAGCGGGTGGAGGCGGAGCTGAGCGGCAGAGCGACTACAAGAGGGCCCAGGTAGGCCCCAGTGCGGCATCGGCAGCGGGTGGAGGCGGAGCTGAGCGGCAGAGCGACTACAAGAGGGCCCAGGTAGGCCCCAGTGCGGCATCGGCAGCGGGTGGAGGCGGAGCTGAGCGGCAGAGCGACTACAAGAGGGCCCAGGTAGGCCCCAGTGCGGCATCGGCAGCGGGTGGAGGCGGAGCTGAGCGGCAGAGCGACTACAAGAGGGCCCAGGTAGGCCCCAGTGCGGCATCGGCAGCGGGTGGAGGCGGAGCTGAGCGGCAGAGCGACTACAAGAGGGCCCAGGTAGGCCCCAGTGCGGCATCGGCAGCGGGTGGAGGCGGAGCTGAGCGGCAGAGCGACTACAAGAGGGCCCAGGTAGGCCCCAGTGCGGCATCGGCAGCGGGTGGAGGCGGAGCTGAGCGGCAGAGCGACTACAAGAGGGCCCAGGTAGGCCCCAGTGCGGCATCGGCAGCGGGTGGAGGCGGAGCTGAGCGGCAGAGCGACTACAAGAGGGCCCAGGTAGGCCCCAGTGCGGCATCGGCAGCGGGTGGAGGCGGAGCTGAGCGGCAGAGCGACTACAAGAGGGCCCAGGTAGGCCCCAGTGCGGCATCGGCAGCGGGTGGAGGCGGAGCTGAGCGGCAGAGCGACTACAAGAGGGCCCAGGTAGGCCCCAGTGCGGCATCGGCAGCGGGTGGAGGCGGAGCTGAGCGGCAGAGCGACTACAAGAGGGCCCAGGTAGGCCCCAGTGCGGCATCGGCAGCGGGTGGAGGCGGAGCTGAGCGGCAGAGCGACTACAAGAGGGCCCAGGTAGGCCCCAGTGCGGCATCGGCAGCGGGTGGAGGCGGAGCTGAGCGGCAGAGCGACTACAAGAGGGCCCAGGTAGGCCCCAGTGCGGCATCGGCAGCGGGTGGAGGCGGAGCTGAGCGGCAGAGCGACTACAAGAGGGCCCAGGTAGGCCCCAGTGCGGCATCGGCAGCGGGTGGAGGCGGAGCTGAGCGGCAGAGCGACTACAAGAGGGCCCAGGTAGGCCCCAGTGCGGCATCGGCAGCGGGTGGAGGCGGAGCTGAGCGGCAGAGCGACTACAAGAGGGCCCAGGTAGGCCCCAGTGCGGCATCGGCAGCGGGTGGAGGCGGAGCTGAGCGGCAGAGCGACTACAAGAGGGCCCAGGTAGGCCCCAGTGCGGCATCGGCAGCGGGTGGAGGCGGAGCTGAGCGGCAGAGCGACTACAAGAGGGCCCAGGTAGGCCCCAGTGCGGCATCGGCAGCGGGTGGAGGCGGAGCTGAGCGGCAGAGCGACTACAAGAGGGCCCAGGTAGGCCCCAGTGCGGCATCGGCAGCGGGTGGAGGCGGAGCTGAGCGGCAGAGCGACTACAAGAGGGCCCAGGTAGGCCCCAGTGCGGCATCGGCAGCGGGTGGAGGCGGAGCTGAGCGGCAGAGCGACTACAAGAGGGCCCAGGTAGGCCCCAGTGCGGCATCGGCAGCGGGTGGAGGCGGAGCTGAGCGGCAGAGCGACTACAAGAGGGCCCAGGTAGGCCCCAGTGCGGCATCGGCAGCGGGTGGAGGCGGAGCTGAGCGGCAGAGCGACTACAAGAGGGCCCAGGTAGGCCCCAGTGCGGCATCGGCAGCGGGTGGAGGCGGAGCTGAGCGGCAGAGCGACTACAAGAGGGCCCAGGTAGGCCCCAGTGCGGCATCGGCAGCGGGTGGAGGCGGAGCTGAGCGGCAGAGCGACTACAAGAGGGCCCAGGTAGGCCCCAGTGCGGCATCGGCAGCGGGTGGAGGCGGAGCTGAGCGGCAGAGCGACTACAAGAGGGCCCAGGTAGGCCCCAGTGCGGCATCGGCAGCGGGTGGAGGCGGAGCTGAGCGGCAGAGCGACTACAAGAGGGCCCAGGTAGGCCCCAGTGCGGCATCGGCAGCGGGTGGAGGCGGAGCTGAGCGGCAGAGCGACTACAAGAGGGCCCAGGTAGGCCCCAGTGCGGCATCGGCAGCGGGTGGAGGCGGAGCTGAGCGGCAGAGCGACTACAAGAGGGCCCAGGTAGGCCCCAGTGCGGCATCGGCAGCGGGTGGAGGCGGAGCTGAGCGGCAGAGCGACTACAAGAGGGCCCAGGTAGGCCCCAGTGCGGCATCGGCAGCGGGTGGAGGCGGAGCTGAGCGGCAGAGCGACTACAAGAGGGCCCAGGTAGGCCCCAGTGCGGCATCGGCAGCGGGTGGAGGCGGAGCTGAGCGGCAGAGCGACTACAAGAGGGCCCAGGTAGGCCCCAGTGCGGCATCGGCAGCGGGTGGAGGCGGAGCTGAGCGGCAGAGCGACTACAAGAGGGCCCAGGTAGGCCCCAGTGCGGCATCGGCAGCGGGTGGAGGCGGAGCTGAGCGGCAGAGCGACTACAAGAGGGCCCAGGTAGGCCCCAGTGCGGCATCGGCAGCGGGTGGAGGCGGAGCTGAGCGGCAGAGCGACTACAAGAGGGCCCAGGTAGGCCCCAGTGCGGCATCGGCAGCGGGTGGAGGCGGAGCTGAGCGGCAGAGCGACTACAAGAGGGCCCAGGTAGGCCCCAGTGCGGCATCGGCAGCGGGTGGAGGCGGAGCTGAGCGGCAGAGCGACTACAAGAGGGCCCAGGTAGGCCCCAGTGCGGCATCGGCAGCGGGTGGAGGCGGAGCTGAGCGGCAGAGCGACTACAAGAGGCTCCAGAGGCCCAGGTAGGCCTCACCAATCTCCAATCTCAGGGAAGGAGAGAGTTAAAAAGCCATTTAAAAAAACAGCTGAGGCGGAAGTCCAGCTCGTGAGCTTTTTTTCAGAAGCGGACCTGGTGGGAAGCACCCAGGTGAAAGGTATTTAAGGAGGGTGGTGGCTTAAACCCGAGTTCCTACAGAGTAGGAATCCCCACCCACCCTCCTCCTCTAACCTAGTAGTCTTTTAGCAGCTGTCTAAAAACAGAGGTCACAAATTTTTTGGTCTCAGTTTCTTTTCAGCAGGGCAGGAACCGGGAGGAGCGGGAAGTCGGCGTAGGACCAAGGGGACACAAGACCGGGAAGTCAGCGAAAGACCAGGGAGGTAAGACTAACTGGTAAGTACTTTCCTCAAACCTTCCTAGAAAGTAAAACCAAAACTAGTGGGATTTGGTTAGTTTAAAAAGGAATAAGAGGAGTACAGTATACATTGGTCTAAGTAAGCTTCGGGAAAACAAAAGTCGATAAATAAACTAAAACTAGAAAATTAAAAAGTAATATAAGGGTTAAGTCATGGCAGTAGAGCTCGGACCTGTGTCATGCTCCTCCTGTAACATGTGGGAAATCAGGGACGCTTCCTGTGTCCCTGACGACTATGTGTGCGGGAAGTGTGTCCAGCTGCAGCTCATGTGGGACCGCATGACGGCCCTTGAGCTGCAGATGGACTCACTTTGGAGCATCCACGATTCTGAGAGGGGTGTGGATAGCACATTTAGTGAGTTGGTCACACCGCAGGTTAAGGCCAGCGTAGACAGTACATGGGTGACCAAAAGGCAGAGCAAGGGCAGGAAGGTAGTGCAGAAATCCCCTGGGGTTGTCTCCCTTAGCAACAGGTTCACCGTCTTAGGTACTGTTGTCGGGGGGGGTGACGCATCGGGGGAAGGCACCAGCAGCCAGGCTCATGGCACCATGACTGGCTCTGTTGCAAAGAAGGGAGGGAAAAAGAGTGGCAGGGCTATAGTAATAGGGGATTCGATTGTAAGGGGAATAGATAGGGGTTTCTGTGGTCGCGACCGAGACTCCAGGATGGTATGTTGCCTCCCTGGTGCAAGGGTCAAGGATGTCTCGGCGCGGGTGCAGAACATTCTGGAGGGGGAGGGGGAACAGCCAGTTGTCGTGATACATGTTGGTACCAACGACGTAGCTAAAAAAAGGGAAGAGGTCCTACAAGTAGAATTTAGGGAGTTAGGAGCCAAGCTAAAAAGAAGGACCTCGAAGGTAGTAATCTCTGGATTACTACCAGTGCCACGTGCTAGTAAGAGTACAGAGAACAGGATAGTTAGGCTAAATACGTGGCTTGAGCAGTGGTGTAAGAGGGAGGGTTTTAAATTTTTGAGGCATTGGAACCAGTTTTGTGGTAGGTGTGACCTATACAAAAGGGACGGTCTACACCTGTGCAGAGATGGAACTGATGTTCTCGGGGTAATTTTTGATAAAGCAGTTCGGGAGCATTTAAACTAGTATGGCAGGGGGCTAGAAACCTATGTAGTGAAATAGAGGAAAGTGAAAGGCAGACAGAAATAAATGGTAAAAGGGTGAGGAACAAAAAACAAAGGGCCAAACTAATTCATAAAAAATGTGAGCATAAAAAAAGCCTGAGGGTTTTATACCTTAATGCGAGAAGCATCAGGAACAAGGTAGATGAATTAGCTGTGGAAATAGAGGTTAATAATTATGATCTAATTGGGATTACGGAAACATGGTTGCAGGGTGAGCAGGGCTGGGAGCTTAACATACAGGGGTATTCAGTATTTAGGAAGGATCGACAAAAAAGAAAGGGAGGAGGGGTAGCATTGCTAGTAAAAGAGGGGATAAATGCAATTGAAAGGAAGGATATTAACTCAGTTAATACAGAATCTATATGGGTGGAGCTAAGAAATAGCGAGGGGCGAAAAACATTAATAGGAGTGGTATATAGGCCTCCAAATAGTAAAATAGAGGTTAGGGAGGACATCACGAGGGAAATTAGAGAAGCGTGCAATAAGAGCACAGCTGTCATCATAGGTGACTTTAACTTACATATAGATTGGACTAGCCTAATCAGTAAAAATAATGAGGAGGAGGAATTCCTTGAGTGTTTAAGGGATGGTTATCTGGATCAATATGTCGAGGAACCAACTCGGGAACAGGCTATATTGGACTGGGTACTGTGCAATGAGAAGGGACTAATCAGTAATCTTGTTGTACGGGGACCCTTGGGTCAGAGCGATCATAACATGATCGATTTCTCACTCGAAATGGAGAGCGAAGAAATTGACTCAGAGACTAAGGTCCTGAATTTAAACAAGGGGAATTATGATGCCATGAGACGGGAACTGAGTAGGTCTGATTGGACAACGTTCCTGAGAGGACTGGAGGTAGATAAACAATGGCAAACATTTAAAGATAGAATGACAAAATTGCAAAAATTGTTTATACCAATCTGGCATAAAAGGAAATCTAAAAAGGTGACTCAACCGTGGATAACAGGGGAAATTAGAGACAGCATAAAATCCAAAGATAGGGCGTATAAAATAGCCAAAAAAAGCGCCAGAGCGGAAGATTGGGAACAGTTTAAGATAGAGCAAAGGAGGGCAAAGGGCATGATCAAGAGGGGCAAAATAGCTTACGAAAACAAGCTGGCGGAAAATATAAAAACTAACTCCAAAAGCTTTTATAAATATATCAAAAGGAAAAGACTGGTGAAAACCAAAGTTGGTCCATTGCAGTCAGATACGGGGGAATATATAATGGGAAATAAGGAAATGGCAGATCAACTAAATGCATACTTTGGGTCAGTCTTTACGAAGGAAGACACAAAAAACCTCCCTGGGATATCGGGAAAAATAGGGACATTGGCAAAGGAGGAACTGACGCAAATCAATATCTCTAAGGATATGGTGTTAAGGAAGCTAAAGGGATTGAAGGTGGACAAATCCCCAGGGCCTGATAACATGCATCCTAGGGTACTGAAGGAGGTGGCCCTAGAGATAGCGGATGCACTAAGGATGATTTTTCAGAATTCATTAGACTCGGGAACAGTGCCGATGGATTGGAGGGTAGCTAACGTTACCCCACTATTCAAAAAGGGGGGTAGGGAAAAAGCAGGTAATTACAGACCTGTAAGCCTTACATCAGTTGTGGGCAAAATGCTGGAGTCCATCATTAAGGATGAAATAGCGGAGCACTTAGCAAATGGGGACAGGATAGGACAGAGTCAACATGGATTTACAAAGGGTAAATCGTGCTTGACTAATCTATTGGAATTTTTTGAGGGAGTAACTGGTAGAATAGATGGGGGAGAGCCAGTAGATGTGGTGTACCTGGACTTCCAAAAGGCCTTCGATAAGGTCCCACATAAAAGATTAGCATGGAAAATTGAGGCTCATGGGATAAAGGGGAAAGTTTTGGCGTGGATAGGGAACTGGCTGTCAGATAGAAAACAGAGAGTTGGAATAAACGGCACATTTTCTGAATGGCAGGCAGTAACAAGTGGGGTACCACAGGGATCTGTCCTGGGCCCCCAGCTGTTCACAATTTACATTAATGACCTGGATCAGGGAGTCGGATGCAGCATTTCCAAATTTGCAGACGACACTAAACTAGGAGGTGGGGTGGGCTCAGAGGAAGAGACCAGGAAGCTCCAGAGCGATTTGGACAGACTGGGCGATTGGGCGGATAAATGGCAGATGCACTATAATGTGGACAAGTGCGAAGTTATCCACCTTGGGTGCAGGAACGGGAGGGCAAATTATTATTTAAATGGCAATAGATTGGGAGAGGGGGAAGTACAGAGAGACCTGGGTGTTCTTGTACACCAGTCACTGAAGGCGAGCATGCAGGTGCAACAGGCGGTCAAGAAGGCAAACGGTATGCTGGCCTTCATAGCAAAAGGGTTAGAATACAGGAACAGGGATACCTTGCTGCAGCTGTACAGGGCACTGGTGAGACCACACCTCGAGTACTGTGTACAGTTTTGGTCGCCTCATCTGAGGAAGGATGTTCTTGCCATGGAGGGGGTGCAGCGGCGATTCACCAGGCTGATACCAGGAATGGCGGGAATGACCTATGAGGAGAGACTATGTAGTTTAGGGATGTACACACTGGAGTTTAGAAGATTGAGAGGGGACCTCATAGAAGTGTATAAAATTCTGACAGGTCTAGACAGACTGGATGCAGAAGGAATGTTTCCCTTGGCGGGTGAGAACAGAACTAGAGGACATAATTTAAGGATAAGGGCTAAACCATTTAGGACAGAGATGAGGGGGAATTTCTTCACTCAGAGAGTGGTGAACCTGTGGAACTCATTGCCACAGAGGGCAGTGTACGCCAGCTCATTAAATATATTTAAGAGGGAATTAGATATATTTCTACGGGCAAAAGGGGTTAAGGGTTACGGAGAGAAGGCGGGGACGGGATACTGAATTAAAGGATCAGCCATGATCTCATTAAATGGCGGAGCAGGCACGAAGGGCCGAATGGCCTACTCCTGCTCCTATCTTCTATGTATCTATGTATCTATTACTGATTAGCAGCCGTGCACTGGGCAGTTTAATTTGTGCTGATTTGGGTTCCTCAACAAGCCCTCTCATAACCCGGCTACCAATGGGTAGATAAATGCACAGTTTGGGACCTGTTTCAGCGGGAGATAAAGCATTTATTCTTGTGATATTCTGTAACATACCACCAAGTCCTGATAAACATTGTGATTTTCAAATATATTAATGTGCCCAAAATATGCATTTCAAGAATGTAAATGCCATTTCCAATATGTTCGACACATGATAACCGCACAAATCATCAGGTTATGGATTTATTTCAGGTACAGTCTCAGAAACCGTGTTTCAATTACGATCGGGGCTCAAAATACTCCCGCGTGTCTGACAATACTCGGCTCATGAGATATAGACCACCCACGACCACAGTTACCCCAGAAACAGCGGCACATGTTAGAGCTCTAACAGGATGAGGTGTTAGTATATGTTACATAAGAACATAAGAACATAAGATGTAAGAGCAGGAGTCGGTCATTTGGCCCCTCGAGCCTGCTCTGCCATTCAATAAGATCATGGTTGATCTGATCTTGGCTTCAACTTCACTTCCCTGCCCGTTCCCCATAAGCCTTGACTCCCTTATCATTCAAAAATCTGCCTATCTCCACCTTAAATATATTCAGCGACCCAGCTTCCACAGCTCTCTGGGGAAGAGAATGTCAAAGATTCACGACACTCATAGATGAAATTCCTCCTCATTTCCGTTTTAAATGGGTGCCCCCCTCATTCTGAAATTATGAACCTAGTACTAGATTCCCCCACGAGGGGAAACATCCTCTCTCTGCATCTACCCTGTCAAGCCCCATCAGAAACTTATATGTTTCAATAAGATCCCCTCTCATTCTTCTAAACTCCAATGAGTATAGGTTCAACCTGCTCAACCTTTCTTCATGTTAGGCTAACTGTTCCATCATTGCCTGCTTTCTTTCACCCTCCTTTCTTAAATAGGGGCGTTACATTTTCGGTTTTCCAGTCTGCTGGGACCTCTCCAGAATCCAGGGAATTTTGTTAAATTACAAACAATGCATCCACTATCCCTGCAGCCACCTCCTTTAAGAACCTAGGATGCAGGCCATCGGGTCCAGTGGACTTGTCAGACTTTATTCCCATTAGTTTACCTAGTACTTTCTGTGGTAAACCACTGTTTGTTATTGTTGTTGTTGTTGTTGTTGTTGTTGTTGCACACTGTTGTGCCTATGCATGCCTCAGCTGACTCCGCCCCTGGCTCCACCCACATGACCGGGTATAAAGGTGACTGCTCTGCAGCCCCCTGCCCTTTTGGATACCAGGCAACCACGTGAGGCATGCTCTGTTCTTTGCTAATAAAAGCCTATTAATTAACTCTCTGTCTTTTATGAGGAATTGATAGTGTATCAATTTTATTAGCAAAGCAAAATGTCGGGTCCAAATGTTGAACAGCAGGTGCTGCATCAACCGACGGCGCCAAACGCTGAGCAGCAGGCGCTGCTGCGAGCCCTCAGACCAACATGCCTGGACCTAGATCACCAAGAAGCGGGTTCGGCTACCAAATTCGCACAATGTCTGCGTTGCTTCGAGGCTTACCTGGAAGCCTCAACTGTGACCCTAGACGAAAAGAAGCTGAATATCCTGGCCTCAAAGGTGAGCCACCAAGTTTATACTCTAATCCAGGACGCGACGACCTACGCGGCGGCTATCGATCTACAAAAAGGGCAATACGCACGCACGGTAAATACGGTCTATGCCAGGCACCTCTTAAGATCCTGCAGACAGCAGCCCGGGGAATCGGTGGAGGCTTTCCTACGGGCACTGCGGATACTTGGCCGAGGCTGCGATTGCAACAAAGTATCAGCCGCAGCACACATGGAGGGACTGATCCGAGATGCTTTCGTTGCTGGTCTAAGGTCTGACTACTCCCGGCAGAGACTGTTGGAGAAGGGAGAAATAGACCTGAAAAAGGCAGTGTCCCTCGCGCTCTCGCTCGACGTGGCCCATAGAAATATGGACGCTTTCTCCCCAACCGCTCCGCACCATGGACGCCGCAACCGAGGCCCACAGCCCCGAGACCGGAGGAGCAGCGGACCTGCGCGGAAGCAGCCCGAGGCGGGAGAGCTTAAAGGCTTGAGAGGGAGCAGTCAGAGGCACCGAGGCCCACAGCCCCGAGACCGGAGGAGCAGCGGACCTGCGCGGAAGCAGCCCGAGGCGGGAGAGCTTAAAGGCTTGAGAGGGAGCAGTCAGAGGCACCGAGGCCCACAGCCCCGAGACCGGAGGAGCAGCGGACCTGCGCGGAAGCAGCCCGAGGCGGGAGAGCTTAAATGCTTGAGAGGGAGCAGTCAGAGGCACCGAGGCCCACAGCCCCGAGACCGGAGGAGCAGCGGACCTGCGCGGAAGCAGCCCGAGGCGGGAGAGCTTAAAAGCTCACCTTTCGCGGGCTTTTTCTTTCACAGCTGGTGCAATCAGGAGAGCAGGAGGCCAGTAACTCTTATATAGGTGGAGCTGTTGCTAAACCCGAAACACTACAGTGTAGTGTCTCCCACCCTTCCACCTCCTCTAACCTTTTAGGGGTTAGGGGAAGTTGAAAAGGTAGGTTCAATTTATTTTATTTCAGGAGCCTAACCTAGGTGGAAAAGGTTCCAGGACAGGAGGCGGCAGTGAAAATACAACACCAGAAAACAGGTAGGTGACTGGTTGGTGAGTACTTTCACAAACTTATTCTAAGTAGCATTCAATAATTAAGCTAAATCGTAGTAAATAAAAGGGTATTGCAAGGGTTAAGTCATGGAAGGGCAGCTCGGACCCGTGCCATGCTCCTCCTGTGCCATGTGGGAAATCAGGGACACTGTCCCTGACAACTATGTGTGCAGGAAGTGTGTCCAGCTGCAGCTCCTAGCGGACCGCATGGCGGCGCTGGAGCTGCGAATGGACTCACTCTGGAGCATACGCGATGCTGAGGATCTTGTGGATAGCACATTCAGTGAGTTGGTCACACCGCAGGTAAAGGCTAGCTCAGACAGTAAATGGGTGACCAAAAGGCAGGGTAAAGGCAGGAAGGTAGTGCAGGAGTCGCCTGCGGTCATCTCCCTCCAAAACAGGTTTACCGTTTTGGGTACTGTTGGGGGAGATGACTTATCAGGGGAAGGCACCAGCAGCCAGGTTCAGGGCACCATGACTGGCTCTGCTGCACAGAAGGGCGGAAAAAAGAGGGATAGGGCTATAGTGATAGGGGATTCAATTGTAAGGGGGATAGATAGGAGTTTCTGTGGCCGAGACCGAGACTCCAAGATGGTATGTTGCCTCCCTGGTGCAAGGGTCAAGGATGTCTCGGAGCGGGTGCAGAGCATTCTGAAGGGGGAGGGGGATCAGCCAGTTGTCGTGGTACATGTAGGTACCAACGATGTAGGTAAAAAGAGGGAGGAGGTCCTACAAGCTGAATTTAGGGAGTTAGGAGCTAAATTGAAAAGTAGGACCTCAAAGGTAGTAATCTCTGGATTGCTACCAGTGCCACGAGCTAATAAGTTTAGAGAGAGTAAGATAGATAAGCTAAATACGTGGCTTGAGCAGTGGTGCAAGGGAGAGGGATTTAAATTCCTGAGGCATTGGAACCAGTTCTTGGGGAGGAGTGACCTGTACCAAGGGGACGGTCTACACCTGAACTGTGAGGGAGCCGATGTCCTCGGGGTAATATTTTCTAGGGCGGTTCGGGAGGATTTAAACTAATTTGGCAGGGGGATGGGAACCTAGGTAGTGGAAAAGAGGGAAGTCATATGAAGTCAGAAATAGATGGTAGAAAGGTGAGAAGCAATAAGCAAAGGAGAGAAACACAAAGGGCCAAACTAATTCATAATGAGAGTGTGAAAAAAGCAAGCCTGAAGGCTTTGTATCTTAATGCTAGAAGCATTAGGAACAAGGTGGATGAATTAGTTGTGGAAATAGAGGTAAACAAGTATGATTTGATTGGGATTACAGAAACGTGGCTGCAGGGTGGGCAAGGCTGGGAACTTAACATCCAGGGATATACAATATTTAGGAAGGATCGGCAAAAAGGTAGGGGAGGTGGGGTAGCATTGCTGGTAAAGGAGGGGATTAATGCAATGGAAAGGAAGGATATTAACTCGGATGAAACGGAATCTGTATGGGTAGAAATGAGAAATAGCAAGGGGAGGAAAACGTTAGTGGGTGTGATATATAGGCCTCCAAATAGTAATATGGAGGTGAGGGAAGGCATAAAAAGGGAAATTAGAGAAGCGTGCGATAAGAGCACAGCTGTCATCATGGGTGACTTTAATTTACATATTGATTGGACTACCCAAATTAGTAAAAATTCTGAGGAGGAGGAATTCCTGGAATGTTTTCGGGACGGTTATCTGGACCAATATGTCGAGGAGCCGACTCGAGATCAGGCCATTTTAGACTGGGTATTGTGCAATGAGAAGGGACTTATCAGCAATCTTCTTGTACGAGGCCCCTTGGGTCAGAGCGATCATAATATGATCGAGCTCTCAGTCGAGATGGAGAGTGAGGAAATTGAATCAGAGACTAAGGTCCAGAACTTAAATAAAGGGAATTACGAGGGTATGAGACGGGAATTGGGTAAGATTGATTGGGTGGTGTTTCTGGGGGGATTGACAGTGGATAGACAATGGCAAGCATTCAAAGATAGAATGGAAGAATTCCAGAACATGTTTATACCGGTTTGGCATAAAAATAAACCTAAAAAGGTGACTCAACCGTGGATAACGAGGGAAATTAGGGACAGCATAAAATCAAAAAAAAGGGCATATCAACTGGCAAAAAAAAGCACCAGACCGGAAGATTGGGGGCAGTACAGGATACAGCAAAAGAGGACAAAGGGATTAATCAGGAAGGGGAAAATAGAATACGAAAGTAAACTTGCAGCAAACATAAAGACAGACTGCAAAAGCTTTTATCGGTATATCAGGAGGAAAAGACTGGTAAAATCCCAAGTCGGTCCCTTGCAGTCCGATTCGGGAGAATATATAATGGAGAATAAGGAAATGGCAGACCAATTAAACTCATACTTTGGTTCTGTATTCACAAAGGAGGACACAAATAACCTCCCAGGAATATCGGCAAACATAGGGACTAATGAGAGGGAGGAGCTGACAGAAATTAGTATCTCTAGGGATATGGTGTTGGGTAAGTTGAGGGGACTGAAGGCCGACAAATCCCCAGGGCCTGATAAACTACATCCTAGGGTACTTAAGGAGGTGGCCCTGGAGATAACAGATGCTCTAAGGATCATCTTCCGGAGCTCCATTGACTCGGGAACAGTACCCGTGGATTGGAGGGTGGCTAATGTTACCCCAATATTTAAAAAGGGGGGTAGAGAGAAAGCAGGGAATTATAGACCAGTAAGCCTTACATCGGTTGTGGGCAAAATGCTAGAGTCCATTATTAAGGATAAAATAGCGGAGCACTTGACAAATGGGGAAAGGATCGGACAGAGTCAACATGGATTTACAAAGGGTAAATCGTGTTTGACTAATCTGCTGGAATTTTTTGAGGAGGTAACTGGTAGAATAGATGGGGGAGAGCCAGTGGATGTGGTGTACCTTGACTTCCAGAAAGCCTTCGATAAGGTTCCACACAAAAGATTATCATGCAAAATTAAGGCTCATGGGATTGGGGGCAAAGTATTAACGTGGATAGAGAACTGGCTGGCGGATAGAAAACAGAGAGTTGGAATAAACGGCTCGTTTTCGGAGTGGCAGGCAGTGACCAGCGGGGTGCCGCAAGGATCTGTCCTGGGACCCCAGCTGTTCACAATATATATAAATGATCTGGATCAGGGAATTGGATGCAATATTTCCAAATTCGCTGACGACACTAAACTAGGAGGAGGGGTGGGCTCTGATGAGGATGTCAGGAGGCTACAGTGTGATTTGGACAGGTTGGGGGAATGGGCGGATACGTGGCAGATGCACTATAATGTGGATAAATGCGAGGTTATCCACTTTGGGGGTAAAAACAGGAGGGTAGATTATTATCTAAATGGCAATAGATTGGGAGATGGGGAAGTGCAGAGGGACCTGGGTGTTCTTGTGCACCAGTCACTGAAGGAGAGCATGCAGGTGCAACAGGCGATTAAGAAGGCAAATGGTATGTTGGCCTTCATATCAAGGGGGTTCGAGTATAGGAATAGGGATACCTTACAACAGCTGTACAAGGTGCTGGTGAGACCGCATCTGGAGTATTGTGTACAGTTTTGGTCGCCCCATCTGCGGAAGGATGTTCTTGCCATGGAAAGAGTGCAACGGCGATTCACCAGGCTGATACCTGGAATGGCGGGAATGACCTACGAAGAGAGATTAAATAGTTTGGGCTTGTACTCACTGGAGTTTAGAAGATTGAGAGGGGATCTCATCGAAACATATAAAATTATGGCAGGCCTGGACAGGCTGAATTCAGAGAGAATGTTTCCAATGGCCGGGGAGCACAGAACCAGGGGCCACAGTCTAAAAATAGCGGGCAAATCATTTAAAACAGAGATGAGGAAGAATTTCTTCACTCAAAGAGTGGTGAGCCTGTGGAATTCCCTGCCACAGAGTGCTGTGAAGGCTAATTCAATAAATATTTTCAAGAGAGAATTGGATATATTTCTGAAGGCTAAGGGGATTAAGGGTTACGGAGAAAAGGCGGGGACGGGGTACTGAACTGGTAAGATCAGCTATGATCTCAGACGAAGATCAGCCATGATCTCATTGAATGGCGGAGCAGGCTCGAAGGGCCGAATGGCCTACTCCTGTTCCTATCTCTATGTATCTCTATGTATCTATGTAACCTTGGGTCATGGGACCGCCACCTCGAACTGCTGCAGCGATGTCCAAGGCACAGAAATGTTATTTTTGTGGCCAGGCAAAACACCCCAGAGCACGCTGCCCGGCGAAAAACGCCACCTGCTCCGGCTGCGGGAAGAAAGGACACTATGTCATCACCTGCAAAGGCAAAACCGCTAACGCCAGCAGCGCCGCGTGCGAACCGTGGGGGCAGCCACCTTGTCCGCCATCTTGGGCTCCCCCAGCTGCGTGGGGATCAGGATCATGGGCGCCGCCATTTTGTCCGACATCTTGGACGCCTCCAACTTCAATCACGGGGGACCCGGACTCAACCACCACCTCATCTGACGACGACATCGCCTCGCTTGGCCATACGCTGGCCTCCGTGACGCTGGACCGATTTCTCCCTCATCAACTGTCCAGGTCCATGATGGACATTACGGTAAATGGCCGCGCCACTACCTGCCTTTTTGACAGCGGGAGCACGGAGAGTTCTATCCACCCCAACACGGTGCGCAGTTACTCTCTCCAGGTCCTGCCGATGCACCATCGGATCTCTATGGCTTCCAAAGCCCAGTCAGCGGACGTCGGTGGCTACTGTGTGGTGACCCTTTCGGTACGGGGCACAGAATACAAAAATTTTAAACTTCTGGTCCTGCCCCATCTCTGCGCTGCCGTTCTACTGGGGTTGGATTTTCAGTGCCACCTTAAAAATGTCACATTGGCATATGGCGGACCCCTCCCCCCACTCACAGTCTGCAGCCAGCAGCTTTTTAATCGCCCGCCGCGCACCATCTGCAGCCTCTCTACCCTTTGTGCTTTGTGCATTGAGTGCTGTTGGAGTTTTGCTAAGTGGGAGAAAAATCATTTAAGTGTATTTTGTGAATTTTAGTGTGTTAAGAAGTCAATTATTTGAAGTAAGTTTAATTTTTTAAGGGTTTTTTAAACTCTTGGGCAGTTTAAACAGGAAGTAGAATCCAGGTATAAAAGGGGAGGGGCTAGTGCGGTGCATGGAGTGCTTTGTGCATTGAGTGCTGTTGGAGTTTTGCTAAGTGGGAGAGTTCGGATAAGTGGGAGGTGAGGGTGTGTTTTTTGCTCTGTTTTATTCCCCACTCCCAGGCTTAGACAGCACTGCGGAGGCGGAGCAGCGAGACGAGTCAACCAAACAGGCTCCACAGACAGTATTCAAGGAGGAGGTTGGTGATCAGCTGGTTGGTTGGTTTTCTTCCTTCTCTTCTCTTTCATACCTTTAAGTTGGTAAGTCCTATTGAATAGTGGTGTGATATTATCATATATATCCGGGAAGGGTCTTCATAACTAATAATAAGAAATTTAATTAATTATATAGAATGGAGCAGGTGATGTGTTACTGTTGCGAGATGTGGGAGCCGGTGAACCCCATTGAGGCTAACGGTGATTACATCTGCGACAAGTGTTTGCTGCTAGAGGAACTCAAGTTCCATGTTATGGAGCTTGAGACCGAGCTTCGGACACTGCGACACATCAGGGAGGGGGAGAAGTTCCTGGACTCTATGTTTCAGGAGATGATCACACCTATGAAGTTAATTACTGCAGATGTAGTCCGTGGTCAGGGACAGGACGGTGTGACTACGAGTGAGGAAGGTACAGGGATCCAGGATGTAGTGTTGAAGGAGACGCAGCCCTTGTTCCTGTCCAGCAGGATCGAGGTTCTTACTCCCTGTGAGGGCGGGAGCGGGGACTGCAGGGAGGATGAGCAACCTGGCCACAGCACCGTGGTACAGGGGGCCATTCAAGTGGAGGGAGTAAAAAGAAATGTTGTAGTGGTAGGGGATAGTATCATTAGGGGGATAGATAGGGTTCTCTGCAGTCAAGAGCGGGAGTCCCGAAGGCTGTGTTGCCTGCCTGGTGCCAGGGTTAAGGACATCTCTTCTGGGCTGGAAAGAAACTTGCAGTGGGAGGGGGAGGATCCAGTTGTCGTGGTCCATGTTGGTACAAACGACGTAGATAGGACAAGGAAGACGGTTCTGTTAAAGGAGTATGAGCAGCTAGGGGTCAAATTAAAAAACAGAACCTCAAGGGTAATAATCTCTGGGTTATTACCTGAGCCACGAGCGAATTTGGCTAGGATAAATAAAATTAAAGAGTTAAATGCGTGGCTCAAAGACTGGTGTGGGAGAAATGGGTTTTGCTTCTTGGGACACTGGCACCAGTACTGGGACAGGAGGGAGCTGTTCTGTTGGGACGGACTCCACTTGGCCAGTGCTGGGACTAGATTCCTGGCGAATCATATAACTAGGGCTGTAGAGAGGGCTTTAAACTAATTAGTCGGGGGGAGGTTTCGAGAGAGCAAATAATAGAAATGACAACAGAGAAGGTCATAGACTTAGGTAGCAGTGGGGGAATTAAAAAACAGAATGTGTCAGGAAGGGACAGAAGGTATGGAGTAAAAAGTAAAGTACTAAAAAGGGAAAAAACAGGAACTAAGTGTCACAAAACATATTTGAAAGTTCTTTATCTGAATGCACGTAGCATTCGTAACAAAATGAATGAGTTAACGGCACAAATAATGACATATGGGTATGATCTTGTGGCCATTACAGAAACATGGCTGCAGGGTGACCATGACTGGGAATTAAACATACCAGGTTATTTAACAGTCAGGAAGGACAGGCAGGAAGGGAGAGGAGGTGGGGTGGCTATGTTAATAAAGGAAGGAATCACTATAATACAGAGAAATGATATTGGGTCAAAGGAGCAGGATAGTGAAACAGTTTGGGTGGAGGTAAGGAATAATAAGGGGAAAAAAACACTAGTGGGTGTAGTCTATAGGCCTCCGAACAGTTGCAACTCTGTTGGACGGAGTATTAATCAGGAAATAGTTGAGGCTTGTAATAAGGGAACAGCTATAATTATGGGGGATTTTAATTATCATATTAACTGGACAAATCAAATTGGGCAGAGCAGCCTTGAGGAAGAGTTCATTGAGTGTATTAGGGATGGGTTTCTTGAGCAGTATGTAACTGAACCGACCAGGGGGCAAGCAACCTTAGATTTGGTCCTGTGTAATGAGACAGGATTAATTAAAAATGTCCTAGTAAAGGATCCCCTTGGAATGAGTGACCATAACATGGTTGAGTTCCATATTCAATTAGAGGGTGAGAAGGTTGGATCTCAAACAAGCGTGCTGAGCTTGAATAAAGCAGAATATGAAGTTATGAGAGCAGAATTAATTAGAATGGACTGGGAAAATAGATTAAAGGGTAAGACGGTACATGACCAGTGGTGTACATTTAAGGAGTTATTTTACAACTTCCAAAAAAAATATATTCCACTGAGGAAAAAAGGGTGTAAAAGAAAAGATAGCCATCCGTGGCTAAGTAAAGTAATTAAGGATAGTATCCGACTAAAAACAAGGGTATATAAGGTAGCCAAATTTAGTGGGAGGATGGAAGATTGGGAAGTCTTTAAAAGACAGCAAAAAATAACAAAAAGATTGATTAAGAAAGGGAAGATAGATTATGAAAGTAAATTAGCAAAAAATATAAAAACAGACAGTAAAAGTTTCTATAGTTATATAAAAAGAAAAAGGGTGGCTAAAGTAAATGTTGGTCCCTTAGAGGATGAGACCGGGAAATTAATGGTGGGAAACATGGAGATGGCAAAAACACTGAACAATTATTTTGTATCAGTCTTTACAGTAGAGGACACTAAGAATATCCCAACACTGGACAAACAGGGGGCTCTAGGGGGGGAGGAACTAAATACGATTAAAATCACTAAGGAAGTGGTACTTGGTAAAATAATGGGACTCAAGGCGGATAAATCCCCTGGACCTGATGGCTTGCATCCCAGGGTCTTGAGGGAAGTAGCGGTAGGGATTGTGGATGCATTGGTAATAATTTTCCAAAACTCACTGGACTCAGCAAAGTTCCCGGCAGATTGGAAAACTGCTAATGTAACACCCTTATTTAAAAAGGGTAGTAGGCAGAAGGCTGGAAACTATAGACCTGTTAGCCTAACATCTGTGGTTGGTAAAATGTTAGATTCCATTATTAAGGAGACAGTAACGGGACATTTGGATAAACATAAATTAATAGGGCAAACTCAGCATGGTTTCATGAAGGGGAAGTCCTGTTTAACAAATTTGCTTGAGTTTTTTGAGGAAGTAACATACAGGGTGGATAAAGGGGAACCAGTGGACGTAGTGTATTTAGACTTCCAAAAGGCATTTGACAAGGTGCCACACAAAAATTTATTGCTCAAGATAAAAAATCACGGGATTGGGGGTAATATTCTGGCGTGGGTGGAGGATTGGCTCTCTAACAGAAAGCAGAGAGTTGGGATAAATGGTTCGTTCTCAGATTGGCAACCAGTAATTGGTGGTGTTCCGCAGGGGTCAGTGCTGGGTCCCCAACTCTTTACAATCTATATTAACGATTTGGAGGAGGGGACCGAGTGTAACATATCAAAGTTTGCAGATGATACAAAGATGGGAGGGAAAGTAGTGAGTGAGGAGGACATAAAAAACCTGCAAAGGGACATAGACAGGCTAAGTAAGTGGGCAGAGATTTGGCAGATGGAATACAATACTGGAAAGTGTGAGGTTATGCACTTTGGCAGGAAAAATCATAGAGCAAGTTATTATCTTAATGGCAAGAAACTGGAAAGTACTGTAGTACAAAGGGATCTGGGGGTACTGGTGCACGAAACTCAAAAAGTTAGTATGCAGGTGCAGCAAGTGATTAAGAAGGCCAATGGAATGTTGGCTTTTATTGCTAGGGGGTTGGAATATAAAAACAGGGAGGTATTGCTGCAGTTGTACAAGGTATTGGTGAGGCCGCACCTGGAATACTGCATACAGTTTTGGTGTCCATACTTAAGAAAAGACATACTTGCTCTCGAGTCAGTACAAAGAAGGTTCACTCGGTTAATCCCGGGGATGAGGGGGTGGTCATATGAGGAGAGGTTGAGTAGATTGGGACTCTACTCATTGGAGTTCAGAAGAATGAGAGGCGATCTTATTGAAACATATAAGATTGTGAAGGGGCTTGATCGGGTGGATGCGGTGAGGATGTTCCCAATGATGGGTGAAACTAGAACTAGGGGGCATAATCTTAAAACAAGGGGCTGCTCATTCAAAACTGAGATGAGGAGAAACTTCTTCACTCAGAGGGTGGTAGGTTTGTGGAATTTGCTGCCCCAGAAAGCTGTGGAAGCTACATCATTAAATAAATTTAAAACAGAAATAAATAGTTTCCTAGAAGTAAAGGGAATAAAGGGTTACAGGGAGCGGGCAGGAAATTGGACATGAGTCTGGGTTCGGAATGGTCATGGCCCTGTGGGTAGTGGAGCGGGCCCAGGGGCCGTGTAGCCTTGTTCTGCTCCTGCTGTGTTCTAATTCTGTTAGATTTCAGGAGATGGTTTTATTCCTGTTCCTGGCTGGGGTGGAGATCGCCTTTACAGAAGGTAAGTACTGTAGAAAATATAGGGACAGAGTGATCTCCTGGAAGAATTTCGATCGCCTAGATGGGTCGGAGAGGAATTTCCCAGATTTTTTCTCTCCCAAATTGGCCATTGGGTCTTTATCTGGTTTTTCGCCTCTCCCGGGAGACCACATGGGTTCAGGTGGATGCAGAGTGATAGAAGATTTGAGGTTAGGATCAGATCAGCCATGATCTTATTGAATGGTGGAGCAGGCTCGAGGGGCCGATTGGCCTACTCCTGCTCCTATATCTTATGTTCTTATGTTCTTATGTTCTTAAAGTCCCCCCCTCCTTGTTCGCTAACCTCACCCGCGACTGTAAGCCCATTGCTACTAAAAGCAGGCGTTACAGTGCCGGGGATAGGAGTTTCATTAAATCTGAGGTAGCGAAACTCCTGAAGGAAGGGATTATTGAGAGTAGCACCAGCCCATGGCGAGCACAAGTGGTGGTGGTGAAGGCTGGTGGAAAACAGCGCCCAGTTATCGACTACAGCCAGACGATCAATCGTTACAACCAGTTGGATGCATACCCACTCCCTTGCATATCTGACATGGTCAATCAATACCGGGTGTTCTCGACACTTGATCTGAAGTCGGCATACCACCAGCTGCCCATCAGGGCTGAGGACCGCCAGTACACAGCTTTTGAAGCTGACGGTCGTCTCTACCACTTCCTCAGAGTTCCCTTCGGCGTCACCAACGGGGTTTCAGTCTTCCAACTCGAGATGGACCGGATCGTTGACCAGACCACGCTGCAGGCCACTTTCCCCTATCTAGACAACGTCACCATCTGCGGCCATGACCAGCAGGACCATGAGGTTAACCTAGAGAAATTCCTCCGTATGTCCCAGCGGCTGAACCTAACATACAACAAGGACAAATGTATGTTTCGTACCACGCGCCTTGCCATTCTTGGCTGCATAGTGGAGAACGGAGTCATCGGCCCCGATCCCTTATGGAGCTCCCCCTCCCCCACTGCCAAAAAGCACTGAAGAGATGCCTAGGGTTTTTCTCGTACTATGCTCAGTGGGTGCCCAACTATGCGGACAAAGCCAAACCCCTCATCAAGTCCGCCTCCTTCCCCCTGACAGCAGAGGCATGTGCAGCCTTCACTCTCATAAAAAGAGATATTGCGAAGGCCACAATGCATGCAGTGGATGAGTCCATCCCTTTCCAAGTGGAGAGCGACGCATCCGACTTTGCCCTAGCTGCAACCCTTAATCAGGCGGGGAGACCCGTGGGCTTTTTCTCAAGGACCCTCCAGGGCCCCGAGATTCGACACTCTTCTGTCGAAAAGGAGGCTCAGGCCATTGTGGAAGCTGTGCGACATTGGAGGAATTACCTGGCCGGAAAACGATTTACAGTGCTCACTGACCAGCGTTCAGTAGCTTTTATGTTTAATAATAAGCATAGGGGCAAAATCAAGGATGACAAGATCTTGAGGTGGAGAATCGAACTCTCCACCTACAATTACGATATCTTGTACCGGCCCGGGAAATACAATGAGCCCCCAGATGCCCTATCACGTGGTACATGCGCCAACGCGCAGGTTGATAGACTGAAGACCCTCCACAATGACCTCTGCCACCCGGGGGCCACCAGGTTCTTCCATTTCATCAAATCCCATAACCTGCCCTACTCCATCGAGGAGGTCAGGAACTTGACCAGGAAATGCCAAATCTGTGCCGAGTGCAAACCGCTTTTTTATAGGCCAGACAGAGCGAGCCTGATCAAAGCCACACGCCCCTTCGAGCGGCTGAGCAGCGATTTTAAAGGGCCCCTCCCCTCCTCTGACCGCAATGTGTACTTCCTCAATATAATTGACGAGTACTCCCGTTTCCCATTTGCCATCCCTTGCTCAGACATGACCAGTACCACGGTCATTAAATGTCTGAATGACCTCTTCGCCTTGTTTGCTTTCCCTAGCTATATTCATAGCGACAGCGGCTCATCCTTTATGAGCGACGAACTTCATCAGTACCTGCTCGCGAGAGGTATTGCTACAAGCAGGACCACCAGCTACAACCTCCGGGGGAATGGTCAGGTGGAAAGAGAGAATGCGACGGTCTGGAAGGCAGTCCTTTTAAGCTTGAAATCTAAGGGCCTTCCGACCTCTCGCTGGCAGGAGGTCCTCCCTGCAGCGCTCCATTCCATTCGGTCACTGCTTTGTACAGCCACCAATGCCACCCCTCATGAGAGAATGTTCTCCTTCCCCAGGAAGTCCACATCGGGGATCTCGTTACCGACATGGCTGACTTCTCCAGGACCCGTCCTACTGCAGAAGCAGGTGAGGTCCCATAAGATGGAACCCCTGGTTGAGAGGGTGAGCCTCCTCCACGCCAACCCTCAGTATGCTTACGTGGTGTACCCGGACGGGCGGGAGGACACAGTCTCCATACGAGACCTCGCACCTTCGGGTGCTCCTGAAACACTTCCTTCGCCACCCACCACTACCCACACCTACCCCCAGTATGCTTACGTAGCGTTCCCGGACGGGCGGGAGGACACTGTCTCCACACGAGACCTCGCACCTTCGGGTGTCCCTGAGACACCACCATCGCCACCCACCACTACCCACACCCCGACCCCTGTAGACGGTATGACGCCGCCCCAGGACCCGCCATTGACTACGCAACCTCTCATCAATGAGACGCCAGGTTCGGTGTTGGATGCTGCATCATCACCGCCGCTGGTACGACGATCAGGACGGCATACAAGGCCACCTGATAGACTTAACTACACGAACTTTTAGTTTACACGAACTTTTAGTACACTTCACCCCGCCGGACTCAATTTTAAACAAGGGGTGAATGTGGTAAACCACTGTTTGTTACTGTTGTTGTTGTTGGTGTTGTTGCACTCTGTTGTGCCTATGCATGCCTCAGCTGACTCCGCCCCTGGCTCCACCCACATGCCCGGGTATAAAGGTGACTGCTCTGCAGCCCCCTGCCCTTTTGGATACCAGGCAACCACGAGAGGCATGCTCTGTTCTTTGCTAATAAAAGCCTATTAATTAACTCTCTGTCATTTATGAGGAATTGATAGTGTATCACTTTCTCTCTAGTGAAAGTAATTGTATTAAGTGGGTCATTTTCCAGTTGGCAAACGGTAACTAGTGGGGTGCCACAGTGATCAGTACTGGGGCCTCAACTATTTACAATCTACATTAATGACTTGGATGAATGGACCGAGGCTAATGTAGCCAAGTTTGCAGATGATACAAAGATCAGTGGGAAAACAAGTTGTGCAGAGGGCTAAAATAATCTGCAAAGGAATATTGACAGGCTAAGTGAGTGGGAAAACATTTGGCAGATGGAGTATAATGTGGGAAAGTGCGCGGTTATTCACTTTGGCAGGAAATATAAAAAAGCAAACTATTATTTAAAGGGAGCTGGATTACAAAATGCTACAGTTCAGAGGGACATGGGGGTCCTTGTGCTGGAATCACAAAAAGTTAACATGCAGGTACAGCAAATAATCAAAAAGGCAAATGGAATGTTGGCCTTTATTTCAAGGGGGTTGGAGTATAAAAGCAGGGAAGTCCTGCTACAACTGTACAAGGTATTGGTGAGACCACGCCTTCAGTACTGTGTACAGTTTTGGTCTCCTTATTTAAGGAAGGATATACTTGCATTGGAGGCAGTTCAGGGACGATTCACTCGGTTAATTCCAGCGATGAGGGGGTTGACTTCTGAAGAAAGGTTGAGCAAGCTGAGCCTATGCTCATTGGAATTTAGAAGACTGAGAGGTGATCTTATTGAAACATATAAAATACTGAGGGGGCACGACAGGGTAGATGCAGAGAGGATGTTTCCCTCGTGGGGAAATCTAGAACTCGGGGCATAGTCTCAGAATAAAGGGCCACCCTTTTGGAACTGAAATGACGAGGAATTTCTTCTCTCAGAGGGTCGTATATCTGTGGAATTCTCTGCCCCAGAGAGCTGTGGAGGCTGGTTTATTAATTACATCTAAGGTGGTGATAGACAGGTTTCTGCAAGATAAGGGAGTGCAAGGGTTATGGGGAGCGGGCTGGGAAGTGGCTTTGAGCTCAAGATCAGCCATGATCTTATTGAATGGCGGAGCAGGCTCGAGGGGCCAAGTGGCCTATTCCTGCTCTTATTTCTTTTGTTCTTATGTTCTTAAGTTCCACCCAACCCCAATAGCCCCTTGATTATCAATTATTAGCTTTTAGTTTCTTCTCCCGTGTTTCACCTTATTCTGCAATGCTTCTGCCGAATGGACTGGTATTGTATCTTCAAGCTTCTTTAAGCTGTTTGGGACGCTGAGCTTGTAAATTTTCCAATTTATCTGAGGTTAATAAAATACAAGCTCCAAGCACAATGTCTAAATTGGCCATTTATTGGACAAACTTCTTTTGTTTCATCTTGGTGAAAGTCCACCCATTCTTCATTAGTGTTGTGAATTTAGCTCCTGGGTGAAGGAGGATTTGTAGCACAAATCTCCCCGCAGAACGTGATCTAAATCAGCGAGTGAAGGTCTCATTCCATTGGCTCCTTCCCGCACTCTCGGTATTGGGGGCAGATGTAGGTGTACTTTACAAACTCGTTGTAAAATAGAAATACGTTCAATTACACTGAGCATAAACCCTCCCAGGAATGTTTGCACACCATCAGCTGGTTTGAACACACCGTCAGCTGGTTTGAACACACTGCCTCCTCTCCCCTCCTCTCCTCCCATTCCGCTCCTCTTTGACTCACCTCACCCTTTGATCTCTCAATCTGCTTCAGCTTCTCTGGCAGCCCTACATCCCCAGAATCCCACCAGCAGATCTGAGACAGGAGGGTTGAATCACAACGTTGGAATTTTACATAGGCAGTTCCCATGATAAATGTGGACATATTAATGCAATATTGAAATATAAAGATAAGGACAGAGTGCATGACTTTTAAATGGGACTCATTTACGCCTATGTGCGTTTGTCCATTTTCCTCCTGGCCTCCAGACCTGCCTCATCTGTGGAATACATTTAACCTTGACTCCCTTTTTGGAACGCCAGACTAGTCTCTGTGTATATGTGTATAAACTAGCCAATCTCCCATGATATTGCACACAGGCAGTCAATAAAAATTTCAGTCTTCAGATTAAGCTGCCCCATACCTGTAAACAAGTCTGGCCCCCTGATCCCGACTGCATTATCCAGGACTAAACCCATAATAGCCGAAATATAACCACCTGTGTGTCTCCGTCTAATCACAATCTCACAGTTCATAAGGTGCCAGCTGCGGGCAGTGATTGACTGGTGTCCCAGTGCCGGTATGGAACCCACAGATTGCTACATGTAGTCAGGTGGGATACAGTGGGGCGGACACGGGAACTGTTAACATCAGCCCAGTAATCCCAACACCCTGACCCTCAGAGTGGACATGTCTGTGAACAGAGTGATGTGGCTGGGAGTGAGACTAAGTGTCTGTGAGCAGCCGTTCTGAGGCGCTTTCACCCTGTTGGAGGCCCAGTAACTGCGTTCCCCGGAGGGCAGGGAAAGGGAAGTGCAAGGAGACAACAAGAGGGGTTTCCTCCTGTGAGATGTATCTGTCTCTGCACCACTTTAAAGTCCCTCCCTAAATGGAGACCAAGGTCTTCATTGGAAAGATTGAGTATCTCAGAGCCCCACACAGCTTCCTTCAGGAATCATTCATACTAGAGGTGATGTGTACAGGAGGAGGGCTGTTTGAATCACTGTCAACCACAGACCAGGTCATGGCCTGCAGGGAAGGTCTATGATGTCACAATACTCAGGCAGAGCGTAATGGGAGTGTCACCGCTTTATGACATCACTGATACTGCAGTACCTAGCAACCAACCTCGTGACCAACCTCCCTGAACAATGCTTATTATGGGCTATATTTTGCTCGGAACTTTTCCAGACAGTGAAGAAGACCTGGGTTCATTGTGTGCGGGGGTCACTTTACCTTGGACATCACAGCATTGTTCAGACAGTTTTCAAATATGGAGACGTTAAGTTATTATTAAATGGTGACTCTCTGGTGCGCACACCATGGTGAAGCTCTTTCAATCTGTTTTTATATGATTTGTTAGTTTGCTCTCATGTTCGATATTTTTCCCTCTTTATCAATTTTTGGTCATCCTTTGATGGTTTATAAAACTCTCCCAAGCCTCAGGCCTACTATTCTTCTTAGCAATATTATCAGCCTCTTCCTTTAACCCACGACTATCCTTAACCTCTTTAGTTAGCCACAGAGGGATCATTTCTCCCGTGGGGTTTTTATTTCTCAATGGAATGTGTATTCTTTGAGAATTATGAAATATTTCTTTAAATGTTAGCCATTGATCATCTACCTTCATAAATTTTAATCTAATTGTCCACTCTACTTGAGCCAACACACCCCTCATACCTATGTAACTGGTTTTATTTAATTGTCCACTCTACTTTAGCCAACACACCTCTCATATCTATGTAATTGGCTTTATTTAATTGTCCAGTCTACTTTAGCCAACACGCCCCTCAAACCTATGTAACTGGTTTTATTTAAGTTTAACATTCTAGTTTCGGACTTAAGTTCATCACTGTCAAACTGAATTTGAAATCCTATATTATTGTGATCGCTCTTCCCCAGAGGATCCCTTACTATGAGAATACTGATTATCCCTCTCTCATGAAACAAGAAAAGATTTGAAATAACTTCTTCCCTGTTAGGTTCGATGATATATTTTTCTAGGAAACAGCCTCGAATGGATTCCATTAACGCATCCTTGGGGGCATATAAACTACTTCTACCAGTGTTTTCAGCCCATTGTTATTTTTGATCACCACCCATACTGATTCAAATTCCGGATCTTCTGAGCCAAGAGCCTTCCTCGCGACAGTCCTTATGTCATCCATTATTATCAGGGCTAAACGCCCTCCTTTTCCATTCTGCTTATTTATACGCAATGTTCAATACGCTGGAATATTTAGATCCCTCATTGGTCACCTTGCAATCACATCTATGTAATTGCTATTAGATCAAACGCATTTATATCTATTTGTGCCATGACTGCCTCTACCTTACAAAAGCAAAATACTGCGGATGCCGGAAATCTGAAATATAAACAGACAATGCTGGAAATATACAGCATGTCTGGCAGCATCTGTGGAGAGAGAAACAGAGTTGGCGTTTCTGCTCAATGACCCATCGTCAGAACTGGAAAAAGCTAGAGATGTAACAGATTTTAAGCAAGTGTAGGGGCAGGGAAATGAGGGAGGGAAGGAAAGAACAAAAGGGAAGGTCTGTGTTAGGATGGAAGGCAGGAGAGATTAAGAGACATTAAGAGATATTAAGAGATGGTGCAAGGAAAAAGGAGATGGTAATGGGACAAGTTAAGAAACAAATGATGGTTCTAGAGAAATGTAAATGGCATGAGCAGCATGAAAGAAAGCTGCCCTGTGGGAGAGAGAACAAAATAAAAAAAGTAAATAAAAATAAATAAACTAAATGGGAAAAGAATGATGGGGCAGAGGTTATTTTCTGAAATTGTTGAACTCTATGTTGAGTCCAGAAGGCTGTAAAGTGCCTAATCGAAAGATGATGTGCTGTTCCTCGAACTTACGTTGAGCTTCATTGGAAAAGTGTAAGAGGCCGAGGATGGTGAGGTCTGAGTGGGAGTGGAGTGGAGAATTAAAGTGACAGGCGACCAGAAGCTCGGGGTCACCCTTATGGACTCAATGGAGGTGTTCTGCAAAGTAGTCATCCAATCAGCGTTTGGTCTCCCCAATGTAGAGGAGACCGCATTGTGAGCAGCGAATACAGTATACTAAATTGCAAGAAGTACAAGTAAATCGCTGTTTCACCTGGAAGGTGTGTTTGGGGCCCTGGACAGTGGGAAGGGGGGAGTTATAGGGGCATGTGTTGCATCTGCTGCGCTTGCACGGGAAGGTGCTGGGCGAAGGGGAAGGGGTGTTGGCAGTGATAGAGGAGTGGGCCAGGGTGTCCTCGAGGGAGTGGCTGCTTTGGAATGCTGAAAGTGGAGGTGAGGGGAAGATGTGTTTGGTGGTGGGATCATGCTGGAGGTGGCAGAAATGGCAGAGGATGACCGTTGAATGTGGTGGCTAGAGGGGTGTAAGGTGAGGACAAGTATCATATTTCCGGGAGGGAGGGGAAGGGTGAGAGCAGAAGTATGGGAAATTGAATGGACATGGTCAAGGGCCGTGTCAACCATGGTAGAGGGGAATCCCCGGTTGAGGAAAAAGGAAGACATGTCGGAAGCACTGGTGTGGAAGGTGGCATCATCAGAACAGATGCGGCAGAGATGGAGAAACTGGGAGAATGGAATAAAGTCCTTACAGAAAGCGGGGTGGGAGGAAGTGTAGTCCAGGTAGCTGTGGGAGTCAGTGGGCTTGTAGTGAATGTTTGTCAAAAGCCTATCCCAGACATGCAGACAGAGAAGTCGAGGAAGGGATGGGAAGAGCAGGAGATGGACCATGTGAAGGTGAGAGAAGGGTGGAAATTGGAAGCAAAGTGAATAAAATTTTCCAGTTCAGGTTGAGAGCAGGAAACGGCACCGATGCAGTCATCAATGTACCAGAAAAAGAGGTGAGGGAGGAGACCTGAGTAGGACTGGAACAAAGAGTGTTCCACATATCCCACGAAAAGTCAGGCATAGCTAGTACCCATGCGGGTTCCCATAGCAACACCTTTAATTTGGAGGAAGTGAGTGGAGTCAGAGGAGAAGTTGTTCAATGTGAGAACAAGTTCAGCCAGGTGGAGGAGGGTGGTGGTGGATGGGGACTGGTTGGGCCTCTGTTCTAGGAAGAAGCGGAGCGCCCTCAGGCCATCCTGGTGGGGGATGGAGGTGTGGAGGGATTGGACATCCATAGTGAAAAGGAGACGGGTGGGGCCAGGAAACTGCAACCTGTTAAAGTGGTGGAGGACATCGCAAGAGTCGCAAATGTAAGTGTGAAGAGACTGGACAAGGGGAGATAAAGATAGAGTCGAGATAGGAAGAGATAAGTTCCGTGGGGCAAGAACAGACTGAAACGATGGGTCTACCAGGGCAGTCCTGTTTTTGGATCTTGGGAAGGAGGTAGAAGCGGGCTGTACGGGACTATGAGGTTGGTGGCCGTGGGGGGAAGTTCTCCAGAGGAGATGAGGTCAGTGACAGTCTCAGAAACGGTGGTTTGATGTTCGGTAGCGGGGTCATGGTCCAGGTGAAGGTACGAGGAGGTGTCAGAGATTTGGCGTTCAGCTCCAACTTGGTAGCAGTCGGTTCACAAAACAACAACAGCACCACCCTTGTCAGCGGGTTTAATGACAATGTCGGGGTTGGATCTGAGAGAATGGTCCAGGCAGAGGTAGCAGGAGGTATCTTGATGCGAATACTTCATGCACTCAGATAAAGAGCCTTTAATTTTAACTTTTTACCATTTCCCCTGATTTGCACTATTACAGTTAGCCTTTCTGTCGCTTCCCATCTGCTTCTGTCTATCTTTAACCAAATCGTAACACTACTTTATGGCTTTGAATATATCTTGTGATTCATACATTTCCTCTCACATGAACCCTCATCCCCTTTTTAGTTTAAAGCTCTTTTTACAGTCCTAGTTATTTGATTCACCAGGACAATGATCCCAGTCCAGTTTACGTGGAACCACTTCAAACTTCCACCTCTGTCTTTCCCCGCTTCTCTCAGTCGCTGGCCCGCTCTCGCTGTGCTGACATTTGAGTCTTTTAAAGCCTCCCTCCCCGGCTGCAGGTTGGTCCCTGGAAAGTTCCCCTGAGGTTTCCCCGGGGGTCGCTGGGGACTGAGCGGCCCGCCCGTGCACTGTAATCTGACAGAACGACAGGAACCAGAGGGTAATGGTTGAGGGGTGTTTTTGTGACTGGAAGGCTGTTTCCAGTGGGGTTCCACAGGGCTCAGTACTGGGTCCCTTGCTTTATGTGGCATATATCAATGATCTAGACATGAATATAGGGGGTATGATTATGAAGTTTGCAGACGATACTAAAATCGGCTGTTTGGTTGATACTGAAGAAGGAAGCTGTCGACTGCAGGAAGATATCAATAAATTGTTCAGGTGGGCAGAACAGTGGGAAATGGAATTCAATCTGGAGAAGTGTGAGTTAATGCATTTGGGGAGGGCTAACAAGGAAAGGGAATACAAATTAAATGGTAGGACACAGAGTAGTGTAGAGGAACAAAGGGACCTTGGAGTGCATGTTCACAGATCCATTAAGGTAGCAGGCCAGGTAGATAACGTCATTATGAAGGCATACGGAATGCTTGCATTTATTAGCTGTGGCATAGAAAACAAGAACAGGGGGTTATGCTTCAACTGTATAAAACACTAGTTAGGCCTCAGCTAGAGTACTGCGTGCAATTCTGGTCAACACATTACAGAAAAGATGTGATTGCATTAGAGAGGGTACAGAGGAGATTTACAAGGATGTTGCCAGGATTAGAGAATCTGAGCAATGAGGAAAGACTGGATAGACTGGGTCTGTTTTCCTTGGAACAGAGGAGGATGAGGGGAGACCTTATTGAGGTGCATAAAATTATGAGGGGCATAGATAAAGTGGATAGAAAGGACCTATTTCCCTTCGCAGATGAGTCAAAAACAAGGGGGCACAGATTTAACGTATTATTGGAAGGTTTAGAGGGGATTTGAGAGGAAATTTCTTCACCCACGGGGTTGTGGTTGTCTGGTACCCACTGCCTGAAAGGGTGGTAGAGGCAGGAACCCTAACCGCATTTAAAAAGTATTTGGATGTGCACTTGCTATGCTCTTACTTGCCATGCTACGGACTAAGAGCTGGGAAGTGGGATTAGGTTGGATAGCTCTTTGTTACCTGGCGCAGACACCATGGGCCGAAATGACCTCCTTCCATGCTGTAACTTTCTATGATTCTATGATTCATACATTAAAAACTATTTCCAATCAGGTAAGTTTATTTTTAGCCCCGTTAAAACAAAAAAAATGTTAAAAATATTTAATTAAATGGCATTTTAATTAATTTTAAATATGTAATTTAAAAAATATTTATTTAATGTTTTCATTTATTTATTAAGTGATCCCCATTTATACTATGGGAATTCTGTACGTTAGGAAATCCAATAAGTATGAATGGGGATTCCCTTCTTTCATTGGTTGGGCTGGCCCACGTGATCCCAGGGGTGCTTGCAAACCACATGCACCCCTGGGATATGTGGGCCTCTGCCCGTGCGCACGTGGAGAGGCCCAGGATTGCAAGTCTCCATATCTCCCGGGTCACCAGGTAAATGTGTAGATTTTTTATAGGTCGGAGTCCAGGATCGCAAATTTTGGGCCAATATAAGGAGGAGTGCTCAAGTGTGATCTCACCGAGTTTCAATGTCTTTAGCATAACCTCTACTTTTCAATTCCATCTCGCTAGAAATAAAACCAATGCTTGTTTTGCTTTTTATGGCCTTATTAACGATTTAGACTTCGCAACTTTTAGTGATTTGTGTAATTATACACCGAGATCCTTTGTTCCTCTACCCCATTTAGAAACGTATTTTCCATGTAATATGTGACCTTCTTATTTTCCTTTACAAAATTTAATAACTCACACTGATTTGTGCTGAAATTCATTTGTTGATGATATGCCCATTCTGAAAGCTTATTAATGTCTTCTTGTAATTTGTTGCAGTCCTCCACAGTATTGATGATCTCCAGCCCCTTCCCCCCACCCCCCTCCCCATCCAGTTTGGTGTCATCGGCAAATTTAGAAATTGTGCTTTTCATTTCAAAATCTAAATCGTTTATATATATTGTTGGCAATCCTAGCATTGATCCTTTTGGGACCCCACTTTCCACCTTCTGCAACGTTGAATAGCTACCCTTTACCCCTAAGCTCTGTTTCATTCTTGAAGTCAGCTAGCTATCCATTCTGCTTCTGGTCCCCTAACTTCCCATTCTCAGGTCTTATTCATTAATCTATTATGAGGCACCTTATCGAAGGAGTTTCGTAAATCTAGATAAATTACATCTACTACATTACCCTTTTCTACTCCCTCTGTTACCTCCTTAAAAATACCAATGAGGTTGACCAATCAATTTTTTCTTTTGAAATACATACGTTATTATATTTTTGGTTTCTGATTTTTAAAAATGTTCTCCTTTAGTAGGGATTCCATTATCTTTACCACCACCAATGTTAACCTGACTGGTCTATAGTTGTCTAGGTGAGGCGAATAGCCCAGATGCATTTAAGATAGAGCTAGATAAGAGCATGGGGAGAAATAGAAGAGTAGCATATGCTGATCGAGTGAACGCTGGCATGCCCTGTTGGGCCGTAAGATGGCATGGCGGAGAAGGTCGCTCTTTCAGTTTACAGTCCGGGGCGGATGATCCGCTGAGTCCCAGCACCACCAGAGGGAAACCTCGGCGAAACGGCCTCGGACCAACCTGCAGCCGCAGAGCGCCGAATGGTCTGTTTCGCTGCTGCAGACTCTCTGTAACTCTATGTAAGGTGATGTGTGCAGGAGAAGGATTGCTTGAAAGGCTGATTCTCGGTCAACCACAGACGAGGGCGTGGTCTGCAGGGCAGGTCTGTAATGTCACAATACACAGAAACAGCATCATGAAAGTTTCGCCGCATTATGACATCACAGATACTGCAGGACCTAGCAACCAACCTCGTGACCAACCTCTCTCAAAACTGCTTATTAATGACTGCGTTTATTCGCAGCTTTCCTAGACAGTGAAGAGGAGCTGGATTCAATGTTTGTGGAGTGTGTCCGGGGATCACTTTAACCTGGACATCACCACATTGCTCAGGCAGTATAACATTGAGAGATGTTCAATGACAATAAGAATTTGACTCTCTGCGCCACAAACCACGTGCTGCATTTGTCGAAGGTGAGCTGGGCAGACGTCTTGGTTACTCCTCCCCAAATGCAGACTTCAAAGGGACATTTTGTTTCGTGAATTTCACTGGGAAATCTCCCGCTACAGAAGAACTTTTAATCCCAACGGTGTATATAAAGAAACAGGGACATTTCCCCATCACCTGGCCCGGGGGCTGCTCAGCATAAAAGGCCCTGGGATAACTGCACCGAGGTGTTTTAAAGGCTGACCTTTGAGACATTTAAAACGTCTCTCTCCGGCTGCAGGTTGGCCCCAGGTTATGTCCACTGAGGTTTCCCTGGGGGTGCTGGGGACGGAGCGGCCGTCCGTCCGTGGACTGTAAACTGACAGAGCGACCTTCCCTGCGCCGCCCCCTTTGGTAAAGACATGAAACTCGAGCCTGGCGTGCGGGAGCTTGATATACCCGCCCCAGACCGCACCAGAGGACCTGGCGGGGATAAAAACCAGCAGGAATCCAGCGGGACTGATTTCTGCGGACTCCCCACCTCTCGCTTTCCTGTTAGTCGCTGAATCCGGACGGTGAAAGATAAAAACCGGCCTCAATGTCTGTGTCTCACAGAGATGAGGGGATTGGGCAGAACACCAGAGCAACACGTTGTGATGGTGCAAAGTCTTCTCATTATTTAATGAACTTAACAATTACAGTAAAGTGATATTTCACCACATTCTTCAACCCCTCTCTGAATTTAGTCTGGTTCACGGCATAAATAAAAGTGTTGGTGCAGCGAATCAGGAGCTGAAGCATAAATCCCAGTTCCAATAAATATTGAGGTAGCTTTAGATAAATATATCTCAACTGATTCAATCGGCTACACACAGAATAAAACATAAATACGGACCATAACAGGATAACATTCCCCGATATAACAAACAGTAAAATGATGGATTTCCTTCGCTTCTCCATCTCTGGGTCACTGGGACTTTCCCCACTGCTGTGGGCCCGGAGTCTCCTGCGGACTCTGCTCGACAATAAAACGTGTCTGACGGTTAAAGCATTGAGCAGCAGAATCAAAACAAATGGAACCAATGGAGTTAAAATATAATGAAGGAATTCAATTACACCCCATATTGGAGATTCGGCAACCTCCCATCTTAAAATACAAAACCAGGGAATATTGGAAAACTTATATTTATCTCCATACATAAAGTACCAGAAAGTGTTCTTTACACAGAACAGCACACTCACTGTTCCTAGAGCCACAGCCGCCGTTTTCTCGGTGCAATATTTTATTTTCAGCATCTGGCAACAAATGGCCACAAATCGATCAAAGGTGAAAGTGACTGTGAACCAGACAGAACAGTCTGTGACTGCGTAAAGCAGGATGGCGTGGATATTACACACTTTAATCTTCCACCTGAACTGAAAGTGATCCTGATAAAGAATAGGAATCTGCCTGAATATGAGATCAGTGATGACGACCAGTAGATCCGCCGCTGCCATGGACACCAGGTAACGGGTGACACATTTGGTGAGACCACACCTTCCCCGAGACAGGATCACAATCGTCACTAAGTTCACGGTAAGGAAGAGAAAAACAGGGAACTTATTGTTCAGACTGAGAGCAACAGCAGCAATGATCGAATTCAGGGTGAAATGTGCAGCGTTATTACTGAATCCAGAGACGGACTCTAATGACTTTACCAGTAACAGTACTTTCTGCTGGAGAAAGGTTTTTATAGTAAAACACCGCCCTAGCGTAGCAGGAAAACAACTCCAATTCCCCGCCTGGACGGGGCTGGCAATTGGAATCTACAATGGCCTCAATGACCTTGTGTTAGGAACGACAATAACCCAGGGTTTCTAGTCCGGATCATTCTCCTGTGACCCTGCTGGAAACTGCGCATGTGTGGACCTTGATAACTATATTTCGTCTGGGCTCAGCAGAAGAATGGTTCAGTTTTTGAACGGGTAACCTGGGTGCAATTTCATAAGCCGTTTCTAGAAAGCAAGAAAATATTTTTCAGACCGTAACCTCTGCCCCTATCATTTTTTTCTCTCTCTCACACGGCAGCTGTTGATCATCCTGCCATTGCCATTTACACTTCAGCTAGAGTCGCCTTGTGTTTCTTAACTTGTCCCATTAACATCTCCTTTTGCATTGCACCATCATCCCCTTTGTCTCTTAATCTCTCCTGCCTTCCATCCAATCACAGACCTTCCCTTTTGTTCATTCCTCCCTTCCCCCTCTCCCTGCCCCTAAACCTGTTACATGTCCAACTTTTTCCAGTTCTGACGAAGGGTCATCGACCTGAAACGTTAACTCTCTTTCTCTCTGTACAGATGCTGCCTGACTTGCTGAGTATTTCCAGCATTTTTTGTTTTTATTAAAGTATTTACCCTGTATTACAAAGGATGTAATAAACAGAAACAGTCCAATCGGCCCAGCAGGTACAAGCTGTTGTTTCTGCTCCACACGAGCCACCTCCCACTTTACTTCATCGAATCCCATCAGCATATTCTTCTATTCCTTTCTCCCACATGTGCTTATCTAGCTTCCGCTGAACTACTACAGCCCTGAACTACCCCCTGTGGGAGCCTGTTCCACATTCTAACCACTTGCTGTGTAAATAATCTCCTCCCGAATTCTCTATTGGCTTTATTAGAGACTACGTTATATTTATGCCGCCCAGTGCTGGTCTCGTCCTCAAGGGGAAACATCTTGTCCACGTGTACCCTATCAAACCCTTTCATAATCTTGAAGAATTTGCATTTATATAGCATCTCCCATGACCACAGGACGTCCCAAAGCGTTTAGGAACATAAGAAAAGAAGTGCACCATTCAGCCCCTCCAGCCTGTTCGCCATTCAATGAAATCATGTCTGGTCTGTATGTTAACTTCATCCAACCACCTTGCCTCCACACCCTTTTATACCCTTGGCTAGCAAACATCTATCGATTTCAGATGTAAAATGAGTAATTGAGCTCCCATTTTGTGGGAGTTCCACACTTATAACACTCTTTGCATGAAGAAGTGTTTATCAAATTTTCTCCTGAATGCTCTGCCTCTGATTTTAATCCCTGGACTCCCCCACCAGCTGCTTCCTTTTCTATAACTACCCTGTCAATTCCTTTCAACATCCTAAAATCCTTAAGCAAATCACCTGTAACCTACGAATACAAGCATAGTTTGTGTAATCTCTCCTAATAATCTAACCCTTGGTGCCCTGGTTACATTCTGCTGAATCTGCACTGCACTCGTTTCAAGGTCAATATATCCTTTCTAGGTGCGGTGCCCAGAACTGTGCACAGTGCTCCAGATGTGGTCTAACCAGGGCTTTGTATAGCTGCAGCAAAACGTCCTCCCCTCTATATTCTAGACCTCGTGTTATAAAGGATAATATTCCATTAGCCCTTTCTATTACTTTGTGTACCTAACTCGAACATTTTAGAGATCTGTGTACATGGACCCATAAATTCCTTTGGCTCCCCACTGTTTCTAACGTTTCACCAGTTAAATAATATTGCTATCTATAGTATTTAGTCCAATATACCTAGCTGCTTTGAAATCCATGTGACACAGTTTTGTCCATCACGTAATCTATCAACGTCTCTTTGTAATGCTGTGCTCCTGTCTACACTACTTACTGTACAACCAATCGTTCTCTCGTCGGCAATCTTGGATATATGGCTAACTATTGTGTATTCTAAGTCATTAATAAATAGAATGAATAGTTGAGGCCCCAACACAGAAGCTTGTGGGACACCACTGGTCAATTCCTTCCAATTCGAGTGCATACCCATTATCCCTACACTCTGTTTGCTACCACCTAACCAATCCACTATTCTGGTCAATAATTTTACTTCAGCTCCATGAGATCTAATTTTAGCCAAAAATCTCTTTTGTGAAACCTTATTGAATGCCTTTTAAAGTCCATATAAACTACATCCATAGACATTCCCCTGTTACTTCCTCAAAAAGTTCAATTAGATTTGTCAGACCTCACCTACCATTTACAAATTCATGTTGGCTCTCTCTAATCACAACTAATGCATTCGTTTTGAAGTGTGGCACTGTTGCAATGCAGCAAAGCCCTTTAACTGTAAAGCAGTAATAGGCAGTATATTTATTAGAGGAGGCAGGATAGGGGTTGGATAATTGAATATTGAATTGGAAAACATAAAAAAGTACATGCGAGCATGATATTAGAGGATGGAGTCAGCAGCAGAGTGGGAGCATCTTCCCATTGCCAGTTTGGAAAAGCGGTGGTGGAATGAACCAGTGGATGGGACGTGTGGGTTTTTTGGTCAGGATTGAATGTAGCAGGGGATGCGGCATGTGGGTGTTGGGTCAGGACTTGATGAATCAGTGATGGGACATGTGGATGTTGGGACAAGACTGAATGATCCAGTGGATGGGACGTGTGGGTGTTGGGTCAGGACTGAATGAACCAATGGATGGGACGTGTGGGTGTTGGGTCAGGACTGAATGAACCAGTGGATGGGACGTGTGGGTGTTGGGTGATGATTGAACGTACCAGTGGATGGGACGTGTGGGTGATGGGTCAGGACTGAATGTACCAGTGGATGGGACGTGTGGGTGTTGGGTCAGGACTGAATGATCCAGTGGATGGGATGTGTGCGTGTTGAGTCAGGACTGAATGAATCAGTTGATGGGACGTGTGTATGTTGGGTGAGGATTGAATGTACCAGTGGATGGGACATGTGGGTGTTGGGTCAGGACTGAATGCACCAGTGGATGGGACGTGTGAGTGCTGGGACAGGGCTGAAGAAACCGGTGGATGGGACGTGTGGGTTTTGGGTCAGGTGTAAGATTTAGGATCACAGGCTCACACAGATTACCCAACATAAGAACATAAGAACATAAGAAATAGGAGCAGGAGTAGGCCAATCGGCCCCTCGAGCCTGCTCCACCATTCAATAAGATCATGGCTGATCTGATCCTAACCTCAAATCTTCTATCACTCTGCATCCACCCGAACCCATGTGATCTCCCGGGAGAGGCGAAAAACCAGATAAAGACCCAATGGCCAATTTGGGAGAAAGAAATCTGGGAAATTCCTCTCCAACCCATCTAGGCGATCGAAATTCTTCCAGGAGATCACTCTGTCCCTATATTTTCTACAGTACTTACCTTCTGTAAAGGCGATCTCCACCCCAGCCAGGAACAGGAATAAAACCATCTCCTGAAATCTAACACAGAATTAGAACACAGTAGGAGCAGAACAAGGCTACACGGCCCCTGGGCCCACTCCACTACCCACAGGGCCATGACCATTCCGAACCTAGACTCATGTCCAATTTCCTGCCCGCTCCCCGTAACCCTTAATTCCCTTTACTTCTAGGAAACTATCTATTTCTGTTTTAAATTTATTTAATGATGTAGCTTCCACAGCTTTCTGGGGCAGCAAATTCCACAAACCTACCACCCTCTGAGTGAAGAAGTTTCTCCTCATCTCAGTTTTGAATGAGCAGCCCCTTATGTTAAGATTATGCCCCCTAGTTCTAGTTTCACCCATCATTGGGAACATCCACCCGATCAAGCCCCTTCACAATCTTATATGTTTCAATAAGGTCGCCTCTCATTCTTCTGAACTCCAATGAGTAGAGTCCCAATCTACTCAACCTCTCCTCATATGACCACCCCCTCATCCCCGGGATTAACCGAGTGAACCTTCTTTGTACTGACTCGAGAGCAAGTATGTCTTTTCTTAAGTATGGACACCAAAACTGTATGCAGTATTCCAGGTGCGGTCTCACCAATAACTTGTACAACTGCAGCAATACCTCCCTGTTTTTATATTCCATCCCCCTAGCAATAAAAGCCAACATTCCATTGGCCTTCTTAATCACTTGCTAACTTTTTGAGTTTCGTGCACCAGGACCCCCAGATCCCTTTGTACTACAGTACTTTCCAGTTGCTTGCCATTAAGATAATAACTTGCTCTATGATTTTTCCTGCCAAAGTGCATAACCTCACACTTTCCAGTATTGTATTCCATCTGCCAAATCTCTGCCCACTTACTTAGCCTGTCTATGTCCCTTTGCAGGTTTTTTATGTCCTCCTCACTCACTACTTTCCGTCCCATCTTTGTATCATCTGCACACTTTGATATGTTACACTCGGCCCCCTCCTCCAAATCGTTAATATAGATTGTAAAGAGTTGGGGACCCAGCACTGACCCCTGCGGAACACCACTAGTTACGGGTTGCTAATCTGAGAACGAACCATTTATCCCAACTCTCTGCTTTCTGTTAGAGAGCCAATCCTCCACCCATGCCAGAATATTACCCCCAATCCCGTGATTTTTTATCTTGAGCAATAATCTTTTGTGTGGCACCTTGTCAAATGCCTTTTGGAAGTCTAAATACACTACGTCCACTGGTTCCCCTTTATCCACCCTGTATGTCACTTCCTCAAAAAACTCCAGCAAATTTGTCAAACATGACTTCCCCTTCATGAAACCATGCTGAGTTTGTCCTGTTAAGTTATGTTTATCCAAATGTCCCGTTACTGTCTCCTTAATAATGGAATCTAACATTTTACCAACCACAGATGTTAGGCTAACAGGTCTATAGTTTCCAGCCTTCTGCCTACTACCCTTTTTAAATAAGGGTGTTACATTAGCAGTTTTCCAATCTGCCGGGAACTTTGCTGAGTCCAGTGAGTTTTGGAAAATTATTACCAATGCATCCACAATCCCTACCGCTACTTCCCTCAAGACCCTAGGATGCAAGCCATCAGGTCCAGGGGATTTATCCGCCTTGAGTCCCATTATTTTACCAAGTACCACTTCCTTAGTGATTTTAATCATATTTAGTTCCTCCCCCCCTAGAGCCCCCTGTTTGTCCAGTGTTGGGATATTCTTAGTGTCCTCTACTGTAAAGACTGATACAAAACAACAGGGTTTTAGAAGTTCCAAGGCTTTTATTAAAGAGCTGCAATTTTAAAGTATAATCAGATATTACATATGGTTTAAGCTGAGTATAATAGACATACAACCCATGACAGTAGGAGTGATCTACGATTGCTGAATCGGAATGACACGACCGGACGGACGGGGAGGCAGTATGGTGGTCTCGGATTGGGTGGATTGCTGCAGTCTGCTGCAGTGGTCACTTCCATTGGGTCACCTCTAAAGCTGCTGGAGGTGTTAGGCCATCAGCCACCTCAGAGGCTAAACTTGACCAAGGTGGTAGGCCATAGCCACCTTGAGGAAGCCTTCGCCCCTGACTGCCAGATTTCCTCTTTCGGTCATCTGGACTTATAGTTATTTCGGTGGGCTGGTAATCACCTGGTGTGAATCATTTGATCCCACATCCTACTGTCCAATTGTGAAGCGGGAAGGCAACCCTCGCCGTCCTTTTCTGCATGACTGACAAGGCCTACCTCTTATCTTTCTGAGGAATATTTTGTGAAGTTTCTTCAAGGGCATTTTATGGCTTCGTGGCTCCTTGTTATCTAGCAGGTGCTATCCTCCCTGTTTCCTTGCATGTTACCATTCCCTTATCACTTCTATTTGTCTTTTGATGCTTGATATTCGACCTTGGTGGCATTTATGCTATCTTTTTCCGCTTGTCTGTTGTCAGTCTCTGTTCTAAGAAATAAAACCCATCTTTGAATCTAAGAGCTATTTCTTACACAGGACTGAAATAACCAGTGATGGGACGTGTGCATGTTGGATCAGGACTGAATGAACCAGTGGATGGGACGTGTGGGTGTTGGGTCAGGACTGAAGGAACCAGTGGATGGGAGGTGTGGGACTTGGGTCAGGACTGAAGGAACCGGTGGCTGGAACGTGTGGTTGTTGGGTCAGGACTGAATGAACCAGTGGATGGGACGTGAGGGTATTGGGTCAGGACTGAATGAACCAATGGATGGGACGTGTGGGTGCTGGGTCAGGACAGAAATAACCAGTGGATTGAACTTGTGAGTGGTGGGTCAGGACTGAAATAACCAGTGATGGGAAGTGTGGGTGTTGGGTCCGGATTGAATGAATCAGTGGATGGGAGGTGTGGGTGTAGGGTCATGACTGAAATAACCAGTGATGGGATGTGTGGGTGTTGGGTCTGGACTGAATGAACCAATGGATGGGACGTGTGGGTGTTGGGTCAGGACTGAATGAAACAGTGGATGGGACGCTTAGGTGTTGGGTCAGGACTAAATAAACCAGTGGATGGGACGTGTGGGTGCTGGTTCAGGACTGAATGATCCCGTGGATGGGGCATGTGAGTGTAGGGTCAGGTCTGAATGAACTAGTGGATGGGACGTGTGGGTGTTGGGTCAGGGACTGAATGATCAAGTGGATGGGACGTGTGGGTGTTGGGTCAGGACTGAATGAACCAGTGGAAGGGACGTGTGGGTGTTGGGTCAGGACTGCATGAACCAGTGGATGGGACGTGCTGGCGTTGTGTCAGGACTGAATGAATCAGTGGACGGACATGTTGGTGCTGTGTCAGGACTGAATGGACCAGTGGATGGGACGTGTGGGTGTTGGGTCAGGACTGAATGAACCAGTGGATGGGATGTGTGGGTGTTGACTCAGGACTGAATGAACCACTGGATGGGACGTGTGGGTGTTGACTCAGGATTGAATGAACCACTGGATGGCACCTGTTGGTGTTGGGTCAGGACTGAATAACCCAGTGGAAGGGATTTATTGCGATTTTTGATATAGGCTGCAGAGTTTTGGATGCGCTCAAGTTTATTTAGGGTGGAAGAATACAGGCCCGCCTGCAGTACATTGTAATCGTCAAATCTTCAGGTAACAAAGGCATGGATGAGGGTTTCAGCAGCAGAGATGCAGAGGCATGAGGCAGAGTCGGGCGATGTTATGGAGATGGAGGTAATGGTCTTGGTGATGGAACAGACATTGGCCGGAATCTAAGCTCGGAGTCAAATATGGCACAAAGTTTGGAATAGTCTGGTCAGCCTCTGAATTTTGCCAGGCAGAGGGATGAGTTGATTGCTCAGCAACGGATTGCGTGTCGAGGACCGGAGACAATGGCTTTGGTCTTCCCGGTATTTCATTGGAGGAAGTTTCTACTCAGCTACTACTGGATGTCGGACAAGCAGTCTGACAAATCAGAGATAGGCCCTTGAGGGACTCCAGAGGAAAGGGCGTGGTAGCAGGAAGAGAGGATATTGCAGGATATTCCCAGCTATAATTGGATGGATAAGAATGGAACCAAGCGATTGCAGTCCCACCCAGCTGGACGACGGTGGAGAGGCATTGTGGAGGATTGTGTCGTTAACCATGTCAAGTGCTGCAGAACGAATGTGGAGGGATAGCTTACCACAGTCGCAATCACAATGGATATCAGTTGTGACTTTGATCTCTGCCATTTCGGGATGAAAACCTGATTGGAGGGATTCATACACGAAGTTGTGGGAAAGATGAGCATGGAGTTGGGTGGCGACAGCATGTTCAACTTCTTTGGAGAAGAAAGGGTGTTTGAGATGAGGCGGTAGTTTGCAAGGACAGAGGGGTCAAAATGAAAAAAGCGATGATGACGACATAATTGAAGGAGAGGTGGACAGTACTGAGGAGAGAGAACAGTTAATAATACTGGATAACACGGGGGCATGTAGGGAAGTTGGGTGTTCAGCAGTTTGTTAGGAATAGGGTCAAGGGAGAAGGAGCGGGTCTCGTGGACTAGATGTGCTCGGAGAGTGCATCAGGGGAAATAGGAGAGAAACTAGAAAAATAAATCATTTCAGGGCTATGTTGGGGCGGGGGTTAATCTATGAGGAAGTTTTGCCCGGTGGCTGGGGGAAGGGAGGGAAGTGACGAAGGCAGCTGAAGGATGGTCTCAATCTTTGTGACAAAGAAGTTCATAGGTTCCTTGCACTTGTTGGTTGTGGTGAGGTTAAGGACCCGATAGTACTTTATGTGGTGCAGCAAGGTCTGCCGGTGAAAGGTTAAACTATTTGTCTGCAATAGACGTTCAAGTCTATGTTCCTTGGACATGGAAGCAGAGATGAGAGTCATATCATTGTGAACCACCAGAGAATGTAATGGTTTATTGGGTCAGGGGCATCAAAGGTGGAAGTGAGGGTGTGATTGAGCAGATCGGTAGCTGCAGAAAGGTCATGGTGAATGGAGGGCCAAAGGCTATACAGTGTGGAATTTGAAATTCATCGCTAGGCGCGCCCCTTGTCTCGCTGTTCTGGTGATGAAACTGACATATACCAGAGAAGGTAAAATATTACCTAGCTTTAGCCTATCAACAAATTCGAGACAAATCTCACCCGGCCCATTACCGCCCTATCAGTTTTCTATTAACCCTCAGTAAAGTGATTGAGGAGTATTAAGTAGTGCTGTGAAGTCGCATCTACTCACTAATACCCGGCTCACCGATACTCAGTTTGGATCCTGCCAGAAGCACCCAGATGCAAACTTCTCACAGCCTTGATACAGACATCGTTTCAATGGGGGTCCAAGGGGTGAATTCTCCAATGGCTGAGGTCATACTTGCTACAAGGAATGTGGTTGTTCTTGTCGTAACTCAGGGAAGTGTCCTCAGAGTAACCAACTCCAGCTGCCTCATCAATGACCTTCCGCCGTCATAAGGTCAGGATTAGGTCCATTCACTGATGATTCTGCCGTTTGCAACGCCATTTACAACCCCTCCAATAGCAAGGTCTGCACAACACCCAGATTGGGCTGATACGCGGCAGGTAATAAGCCAGTTTCATATGTACCAGGTGTATTGATCAAAACAAAGAACACCCACCTCCCCTTGAACTTCACGGAGTCCCCAAAGACAAACACTTGGTGATCACTATTGACTGGAAGCTGAACTGGACCAGCCATATCAGCACTGTGACTGCAAGAGCAGGGCAGAGGCTGGAGAGCGGCTGGGCAGGGGCTGGGCAGAGACTGGGCAGAGACTGGGCTGAGACTGGGCAGAGGCTGGGTGGAGACTGGGCGGAGGCTGGGCAGAGGCTGGGCAGAGGCTGGGCAGAGGTTGGGCAGAGACTGGGAAGAGGCATGGCAGAGGTTGGGCAGAGGTGGGGCAGAGGCTGGGCAGAGGCTGGTCAGAGGGCGGGCAGAGACTGGGCAGAGGCTGCGCATTCTTTGAGAGTGACTTACTGTTTGATCCACAAAGCCTACCAAACATCTAGAAGTCTCAGGTCAGAAATGTGATGTACTACAGACCACTCACCTGGCTGGGCATCAACAACATCCAACAAGCGCAACACCATCCAGGACAGAACAGTTTTTGATCAGTGTCCGTGTACCACTAGATTCATTATCCACCCCCTCCAGCACTGCGGCTGCAGTAAGCTCGGTCTACATAATGCACTGCATTAACTCACCAAAGTTACTTCGGCAGCACCTGCTTCCCCTGTGATCTTTACACCAGGAGGAGAAGAGAAGAAATTTCGTGAGAACAATCACTTCCAGCACACCATCCTGACTTGGACATATAAGAACATAAGAACATTAGAAAAAAGAGCAGGAGTACGCCACACGGCCCCGCGAGCCTGCTCTGCCATTCAATAAGATCATGGCTGATCATCGACCTCAACTCCACTATCCCGCCCAGTCTCCATATCTCTTGATTCCCCTAAAGTCCAAAAATCTATCGATCTCAGCCTTGAATATGCTCAAAGACTCAGCATTCACAGCCCTCTGGGCAGAGAATTCCAAAGATTCACAACCCTCTGAGTGAAGAAATTCCTCCGCATCTCAGTCTTAAATGGCCTACCCCTTATCCTGAGACTATGCCCCCTAGTCCTAGACACTCCAGCCAGGGGAAACAACCTCTCAGCATCTACCCTGTCAATCCCCTTCAGAATCGTCTATGTTTCAATGAGATCACCTCTCATTCTTCTAAACTCCAGAGGGTATAGGCCCATTCTACACAATCTCTCATCATAGGAAAGCCCGCTCATCCCAGGAATCAATCTAATGAGCCTTCGTTTAATCGCCTCCAATGCAAATATAGCTTTCCTTAGATAAGGAGAACAAAACTGCACAGTACTCCAGGTGTAGACTCACCAAGGCCCTATACAATGTAGCAAGACTTCGTTACACTTAGACTCCAACCCCCTTGCAATAAAGGCCAACCTGTCATTTGCCTTCCTTATTGCTTGCTGTATCTGCATGCTAGCTTTCTGCGTTTCTTGCACGAGGACACCCAAATCTCTCTGAACATCAACATTTGAACATTTCTCACCATTTAAAAAAAATCTGTTTCTCTATTCATCCTACCAAAGCGAATAACCTCACAATTCCCTACAGTATATTCCATCTGCCACCTTACTGCCCGGTAACTTAGTCTATCTATATCCCAGGCCCTTCATCGGTTCTCAGTCAGAATCCAGGAATTCTCCAACAACACCACGTGAGAGCACCGTCAGCAGAAGAACTACTTCAGCTCATAGAGAAGACCCACCACCAGCATTTCAGGTCGCCAAGGATCGGCAATAACTGAAGCCTTGACGGTCTCAACTACATTCCAAGAACCAACTTTAAAAATTAATTCAATGGGGGTGGAATTATTAGCTGCAGTTGCGAATTGCATGAGACTCTGACCAGGGAGGAGAATTAAGTCTATGGCCAGGGAGGGGAATGGTGTCTGTGTCCAGGGAGGGGAATGGATTCTGTGTCCAGGGAGTGGAATGGAGTCTCTGTCCAGGGTGGGGAATGGAGTCTCTGTCTAGAGAGGGGAATGGAGTCTGTGTCCAGGGAGGGGAATGAAGTCTGTATCCAGGGAGGGGAATGGAGTCAATGTCATGGGAGGGGAATGGAGTCTCTGGTGAGGATGGGGAATGGAGTCTGTATCCAGGGACGGGAATGGAGTCTGTGTCCAGGGAGTGGAATGGGGTCTGTGGTGAGGGTGTGGAATGGAGTCTGTGTCCAGGGAGGGGAATGGAATCTGCAGCGAGGGTGGGGAATGGAGTATGTGTCCAGGGAGGGGAATGGACTCTGTGTACAGGGAGGGGAATGGAGTCTGTGGCGAGGGAGGAGAATGCAGTCTGTGTCCAGGGAGGGGAATGGAATCTGTGGCAAAGTCATGGATGTAACGGCCAGGGCCGAAGATGATGACTTCAATTGTTTTCTGAAATTGTAATCAATAATTGAATTATTTGTTGGAAACAGAACCTTCACAAGCAACGTATTTAATACATAACTTGTAAGTGGCTTAAAGGAAGACTTTCCGAGTACATCACAAATAACCTGTAAAGAAGGGACTGTCACTTTAAATAGACTGATAATATGACCCACATTGTAAAATGTCACGGTGGAATTTCAGAAAGTGTCTGAACACAGCTGGAGCCGTGTTACCCTGCTGCCTTTCACCTGGTGTGAGAACTGAACAAATCACAAATTGTTAGAGGGATTATGAGACAAGGAAATATTGCAAGATTTCACGATTCAATCCTCCGTTTTCAATCGGCAGAAATAATTTCCACCGACAGGAGCTGTTGGATAGTCCATGCAGACCTCACTGAGATCTCCTGAACTGTGGCTGAACAATGGAAATAAAGCAGTTCAAACATAACTGAATAAACTTTTCACTTTGGAACCAATTTGCCCACAGATCCGCACACCCAAAAATGCCTTATCACGACAGTTTCCCATCCTCATACAGGATATAAAACCCCGAGTCTGAGGCCGCCCAAACGCCAATTCCTTATTCAGCTCCTTTCTGCACTACTTTTTTTAGCCATTTCTGATATCAGGCACTACAAACCTTTTCATCGGCTTCTTAACCCAAAACTGAATTCCGTTTCTCAAGCGCAAAACAACACCCTCCTCCGTGACTGTCTGTTTTCCGTGGCCTGGTGCGAGGCCCATGTGGTTCCAAGACTTAAAAAAGCCGAAGTGAAAACCGGAAAATTGCAGGCTCGTTAGTTTCACTTCAATGAAGCACTGTACGGCCACCTTGATGGAGAACGGGTTATTAGAGGTCCTCAGAAAGGTTCCAGACAAAGGTTTGTTCTCACTACTTAGTTGAACTTTTGAGGAAGTTACAAGTTTGGTGGATGCAGGTTACTCGGTTACCCTTCTGGATCTTGAGTTTCAAATGCCCTTGACAAGGTGCCACATGTAAGGCTGCTGCATAAGTTTGAGACCTGTGGGTTTAGCAGGTAGATTTTGGGCTTACTAAGGAACCGGCTGCATTCTTGAAGACAGAGGTAGTTATTAATGGCAGTGGTTCTATGTCTGGACCTGTAACTGATGGAGTTACGTAAGCAGCAGTGATGGGACGGTTGCTCTTCACTATCTTAACAACGATCTTCAACAATGGATCGGGGAACTTCCCACAAACTCAGAGGTGATATCAGAAATTGTGTGGGAGTTAGGACCTTAGATGAGATAAATATATTACAGGCAGATGTAAATGGGGCGGGGGAATCAGCCCACATCTGGCAGACTTAAGTAAATATCGATAAATGTAGCGTGAATCACGTGGGTAGGGCCAATGCCAGTCAAGTATTCACCAGGCGTGGTTGTGTACGGAAGGATAAGGCCCTGGGTATTACAGGGCCAGGGCTATTCACATGTACAGCAGGCTTGGTTGTGTGCCCAATGCTGCTGAACGGAACACAGCCCTGGGTATGCTGGGGAGAATAGCTGTCAGGTGCACACCCGGCTCGGTTGCGTGCTCAAGACTGTTGAACGAGACACGGCCCTGGATAGTCCAGAGCCAGTGTTATTCACATGTACACCAGACTGGGTTGTGTGCTGCAGGAGAAGAACCCTGGGACCAATGCTCGTCACGTGTACAGCAGACTGGTTTGTGTGCCCGACAAAGAATTTATCTTAAAGCACGTTAACCAACCATAGGGAACAGAGCACGTCAACCCTGCACCCAAAACTTACTGTGTGCTAATTTAATAAGACATCGTGAAAATGGCTTCTCCAAGCCTGTTTCACTGCAGGAGTTCGAATGCAACTTTCTTTCCTTATTTCCTTCTTTCTAACTAATAAAATCATGGCATATGTCTTATACCCTTTCGGTTTATTGTTCTACTCCTACTGAATGCAACCGTAGCTCATGTTTTATAAACACCCATTTGTTTCGGATAGTTTGCCAAACAGTGGTCATACACGGAGTGCATCTTATACATTGTGTAAAGTTGGGAATTCGGTAAGATGGAACTCTAATAAGTCGTGGGTGAGTAGGTCTCAATCTGAAATTTTGTTCAACATTTGGAATTTAACTTAGAACTTTAAAAACTGTAAAAAATAAGCTGCAAGTTAGTCACGAGTCTGAGCCAGCAGGCCTGCGGCAGGAACGGAGTCGGAGACCGAGGATAAAGGCAGCACGGAGCAGATACTTTGGAGTCTGAGTGAGCGGACTACCTGCGAGTGAGACAGTCGGCAATCGACACAACGAAGGAATGACATCAGAATTCAAAGGTGTCGCTGGCACAAGGGAGCTGAGAGGTGAGTATCGGGTGAGTATTTGTGGTCAGTTTTTTTTTGTTCTGTTTGAGTATATTTCTGCTAAGTAGTTCATAGCCTATCTAATAGACGGAAGTGCTGATTGGTGGATCGCTGTTGAGTGTTTCTTGTTAAGTTTATTTCTGCAAAATTACCTCCATAATCTGGCAAATAGAGTCATAGCAAGGCAGCTTAGTCCCGTGATTTGCACATCCTGTGCCATGTGGGATGTCCTGGACATTTCTTACGGCCTGGACGACCACGTGTGCAGGAAGTGTCGCCAACTGCAGCAAGTCGAGCTCCGGGTTTCGGAGCCTGAGCCAGCTGGAGTCACTACAGTGCATCCACGAGGCTGGAAGTGGCCAACCCGCAGTCTCAGAATGTGCAGGCACAGAGAGAATGGGTGAGTGCCAGACAGAGAAGGAGGACCAGGCAGGTAGGGCAGGAACCCCCAGTGTGCATCTCGCTCGCTAACTGGTTCACGGCTCTGGAAACTGGTGGGGGTGATGGTTCCTCTGGGGAGAACAGCCAGAGCTAATCCCACAGCACCACGGGTGGCTCATCTGTCCGGGGTTTGGGGGGTGGGAATAGTGGAACAGCAATAGTGATAGGGGATTCATTGGTTAAGGGAACAGATAGGCGTTTCTGTGGACGCAGACGTGATTCCAGGATGGCATGTTGCCTCCCTGGTGCCAGGGTCAAGGATGTCACTGAGCGGCTGCAGGACACTCTGAGGGGGGCAGTGGACAGTCAGAGGTCATTGTGCATATCGGTACCAATGACATAGGCAGAAAGAGCGATGAGGTCCTGCAGGCAGACTACAGGGAGCTAGAAAAGAGATTAAAAAGGAGGACCTCAAAGGTAGTAATTTCCGTGAGTAGAGGAGTAGGAGGATAGAAGAGATGGATGTGTGTCTGGAGAGAGGGTGCAGGAGTGAGCGCTTTAGATTCTTGAGACATTCGGATTATTTCTGGGGAAGTTGGGACCTGTAAAAGCCGGAATCTCAACAAAGCTGGAACCAATATTCTCGCGGGGTGGGGGGGGGGAGGGGGCGGATGCTAGTGCTGTTGTGGAGGGTTTAACCTAGCTTGGCGTGGGCACCAGCATGAAGAAATGGAAGGGAGGAATGGGGTGCATGGATGATTCAGTGTGTTGGATGGTGCTGGTGGAGAAGGTTGTGCTGGAGGTGGAAGTAGTACCATATTAGATAGCAGCAGCCTAACAGAGATTACAAAAAAATGAAAAATGGGTTTAGAATGCATGTACGTAAATGAACAAAGTGTGGTGTATAAGGTTGTTGAGCTACAAGCACAATTATCCTTGTGGCAAAATGATGTTTTGGCAATAATGGAAACGTGGCTTAAAAACGGTGAGGACTGGGCGCTTAATATTCAAGTGTACAAGGTGTTCAGAAGATATAGGGTAGGAAAAAAGGGAGGTGGGGTGGCAGGGCTGATAAAGGAAGACATTGTAGTGTTGGAAAGGGGCTATGCTCTTGAGGGGACAAGGACAGAATCCATTTAGTTAGAGTTGAGGAGCAAAAAGTGTATGATCACACTATTGGGGGTGTTCTACAGGCCTGCAAACAGTGAGAGAGAGGTAGAGGAGCAAATCTGCAGGGAAATCGCAGAGATATGCAAGAGTTAAAGAGTGGTGATATTGGGGGAATTTAATTACCCAAATATCGATTGGTATAATGCAAAGGTAAAGGGAAAGGAAGGGGTGAAATTTCTTTGACCAGTATGATCTTTGCCCAACTAGAAAGGAGCATTGCTGTACCTGGTGCTGGGGAATGAGGTGGGCCAGGTCGACCAAGAGTCTGTGGGAGAACACTTGGGAACGAGTGATCATAGAAACATAGAAACATAGAAGATAGGAGCAGGATTAGGCCATTTGGCCTCTCCAGCCTGTTCTGCCATTTAAGGAAATCATGGCTGATCATCGAAATTCAGTACCCTGTCCCTGCTTTCTTCCTATATCCCTTGATCACTTTAGCCTTAAGAAATATATCTAACACCTTCTTGAATATATTTAATGAATTGGCCTCAACTGCCTTCTGTGGTAGAGAGTTCCACATGTTCAACACTCTCTGGGTGAAGAAATTCCTCCTCATCTCTGTCCTAAATGGCTTATCCCTTATCCTTAGACAGTGATCTCTGGTTCTGGGCTCCCCGGCCATCGGGAACATCCTTCCTGCATCTAGTTGTCTAGTCCTGTTAGAATTTTACAAGTTTCAATGAGATCCCCTCTCATTCTTCTAAACTCTAGCGAATCTAAGCATAATCGACCCAATCTCTCTTCACACGTCATTCTTGCCATCCCAGGTATCAGTGTGGTGAATCTTCACTGCACTCCCTCCACGGTAAGGACATCCTTCCTCAGATAAGGGGACGAAAACTGCACACAATACTCAAGGTGTGGTCTCACCAAGGCCTTGTACAACTGCAGCCAGACTTCTTTGCTCCTGTACTCGAGTCCGCTCGCTATGAAGGCCAACATACCATTTGTCTCCTTAACTGCCTGCTGCACCTGCATGCTTACCTTCAGTGACTGGTGCATAAGGACACTCAGGTCTCGTTGCACTTCCCCTTTTCCCAATCTATTGCCATTCAGATAATAAACTTTCTTCCTGTTTCTGCCACCAAAGTGGATAACCTCGCATTTATCCACAGTATACTGCATCTGCCATGCATCTGCCCAATCACCCAACCTGTCCAAATCATACTGGAGTTTCTCTGCATCATCCGCACAGCACACACGCCCACCCAGCTTTGTGTTGTCTGCAAACTTGGAGATATTACGTCTAGTTCCCTCGTCTAGTTCATTAATATATATTGTGAATAGCTGGGGTCCTAGCACCGATCCCTGCGTTACCCCACTAGTCACTGCCTGCCACTCAAAAAAGACCCGTTTATTCCAACACTTTGCTTCTGGTCTGCCAACCAGTTCTTTATCCAAGTCAGTACCTTACCCCCAATCCTTTGCTTTAACTTTGCGTGCTAATCTCTTATGCGGGAACTTATTGAATGCCTTCTGAATGTCCAAATACACCACATCCACTTGTTCTCCCTGATCTATTTTACCAATTACATCCTCAAAAAATTCCACTAGATTAGCCAAGCATGATTTATCATTTGTAAATCCATATTGACTTTGTCCGATCCTGCCACTGTTTTCCAAGTGCTCTGCTATTACATCTTTTCACCACTACTGATGTCAGGCATACCGGCCTATAATTCCCCATTTTCTCTCTACCACCTTTTTTAAATAGTTGGGTAACATTAGCTACCCTCCAATCCATGGGAACTGTTCCAGAATCTACAGAATTTTGGAAGATGACCAGCAGTGCATCTACTATTTCTATGGCCACTTCCTTAAGTGCCCTAGGATGTAGATTATCAGGCCCTTGGGATTTATTGGCCTTCAATCCCGTCAATTTCCCTAACACCATATCCCTACAAATACTGATTTCATTCAATGCCTCCATCTCATTAGACCCTATGTTCAGCGTATCATAAGGTTTAGATTAGCAATGGAGAGGAGCAAGGAACAATCTAGAGTACAACTTCTAAACTGGAATAGGGCGAACTTCAATGGGATGCGAAAGGATCTAGCCAGGGTAAAATTGAACCAAAGGCTAACAGGAAAACTGGAGCAAAACAATGAGTGATCTTTAAGGAGGAGGTGTTCCAAGTACAGGCTAGGTACATTCCAACAAGAGGGAAGGGGAAGGGAACCAAATAAAGAGCCTCTTGGATGGCGTGGGAGATAGAGAAGATGATGAAACAAAAAAGAGGGCGTATGATGCATGTCAAGTGAATTCTTCAATGGAGAACCAGACCAAATACAATAGGTTAAGAGAGGATGTGAAGATGAAAATAAGATTGGCAAAGAGAGAATGTAAGAGTAGAATGGTGGTGAACATAAAAGGGAACTCAAAAATCTTCTACCGGCACATAACCAGTAAGCGGGTAGTAAGAGGCGGGTGGCACCTATTAGAGAAAAAGAAGGTGACAAATGCTTAGAGGTGCTGGGCAAGGCTAGAATATTCAATGAGTACTTTGTATCGGTGTTTACTATGGAGGTGAAGTCTCACAAATTATTGTTAGAAGTGGAAAAGGTAGAAGCAATGGAAGGGGTGAAAGTTGACAGACAGAATGTACTGGAAAGATGCGGGGGAGGTGCTTGTGGATTGGAAAATGGCAAATGTGACACCAATGTTCAAGAAAGGGTGTGAGGACAGCCCTAGTAACTACAGGCCGGTCAGTTTTAGAAACAATAATCACGGAAAAATTAACGGGCACTTGGAGAGGTTTACGCAAAGCAGGTACGGGGTACTGAGTTTGGATGATCAGCCATGATCTCATCGAATGGCAGAGCAGGCTCGAGGGGCTGAATGACCTACTCCTGCTCCTATCTTCTATGTTTCTATGTTTCTATTAAGGAGAGCCAACACGGATTTGTAAAAGGCAGATGGTGTTTGACTAATTTAATTGAATTTTTTGATGAAGTAACAGGGAGGATAGATGAAGGGAAGACAATGGACGTTGTCTACATTGATTTTAGGAAGGCGTTTGACAAAGTACCACATAGGAGGCTGGTTAAGAAAATTGAGGCTCATGGAAGAGGTGGGTCAGTGGCAGCTTGGATACAGAATTGGCTTAAGGACAGAAAACAGCATGCTGTGGTAAATGGCTGTTTTTCAGACTGGATTATGGTAGATAGTGGTGCACCCTACGGGTCAGTGCTGGGGCCACTGCTTTTTTGATATATATAAACGACCTGTATATTGGAATAGAGGGTAGAATTTCTAAATTTGCCGATGACACCAAACTTGGGGGTTTGGTGAACAGTGAGAATGATACCAATCGACTGCAACAGGACATAGAAAGTTTGGCAGAATGGGCAGACAAGTGGCAGATGAAATTTAATACAGAGAGGTGTGAGATGATGCATTTTGGCAGAAGGAACAGGGAGAGGCAATATGCATTTAATGGCACAGTTGGAAAGTTTGTGCAGGGACAGAGGGACCTGGGAGTTAATGTGCAAATGTCCCTGACGGTGGCGGGATATATTGAGAGAGTGGTTAGAATACGAAATGTGTTCTTGGGCTTCATAAATAGAGATATTGAGTACAAAAGTAGAGAAGTTATGCTGAAGCTTTATAAAGCGCTGGTTAGGCCACAACTGGAGTATTGCGTCAGTTCTGGTCACCACAGTTCAGGAAGGATGTGGTGGCACTTGAGAGCATGCAGAAAAGATTTACCAGAATGGTTCCGAGGTTGGGGGATCTTAGCTACAGGGACAGGTTGGAGAAGCTGGATTTGTTTTCATTAGAGCAAAGGAGGAAGAGGGGTGAATTGATATATGTGTACGAGATTATTACGGGTTTGGATAGGCTAGACAGGGAAAGGCTGTTCCCACTAGTTGATACAGGCTAGAATGCAGGTAAGTGATTGGTTGGTGAGTATTTCCCTCCTTTTTAAACTTTAACTCTGTGGTTTATAGTTTTTAAGATCTCTGTGGTGTCGCGGGGACTTTTGCTAAACCAGGGCCCTTAAATATTTCATTTATGTGCAGTGTAATTGGCGGGATTGATTTGTTTAATTTAATTTCAATTTATTAAAGGGTAAGTCATGGCAGGACAGCCCAGCCCCGTGGTATGCTCCTCCTGCGCTTTGTGGGAACTCAGGGACAGTTCCTGTGTCCCTGACAACCATGTGTGCAGGAAGTGTGTCCAGCTGCAGCTACTGGCAGACCGCATTGCGGTGCTGGAGCAGCGATTGGATAGATACTGGATCATTCGCGTGGCTGAAGCCGTCGTGAATAGCACGTTTGATCAGTTGGTCGCACCGCAGGCAAAGGTTGGACAGGCAGAAAGGGAATGGGTGACCAACAGGCAGAATAGTATGTACAGTGCAGGGGTCCCCTGTGGCCACCCCCCTCTCAAACAGATATACCGCTTTGGATACTGATGGGGGGGATGGCTTACAAGAGGAAGGCAGCAGCAGCCAACTTCCTGGCACCAGGGGTGGCTCTGCTGCACAGGACGGGAGGAAAAAGTGGGGGAGAGCTATAGTAATAGGGGATTCTATTGTAAGGGGAATAGATAGGCGTTCCTGCGGCCGCAAACGAGACTCCAGGATGGTGTGTTGCCTCCCTGGTGCAAAGGTCAAAGATGTCTCAGAGCGGCTGCAGTATATTTTGGAAGGGGAGGGTGAACAGCCAGTTGTCGTGGTGCATATAGATACCAACGATATAGGTAAAAACCGGGATGAGGTCATAAAAGCTGAATATATGGAGTTAGGAGGTAAATTAAAAAATAGGACCACAAAGGTAGTAATCTCAGGATTGCTAACAGTGCCACGTGCTAGTCAGATTAGAAATAGAAGGATATTTCAGATGTATAAATGGCTAGAGGAATGGTGCAAAGGGGAGGGATTCAAATTCCTGTGTTATTGGAACCGGTCCTGGCGGAGGTGGGACCAGTTCAAACCAAACGGTTTGCACCTGTGCCGGGCCGGGACAGATGTCCTAGGGGGAGTCTTTGCCAGTGCTCTGGGGGAGGGTTTAAACTAAAATGGCAGGGGGTTGGGAACCTGAGCAGGGTGACAGAGGAAAGGGAAACAAGCATAAAAACAAAAGATAGGAAGGAGAAAAACAAAAGTGACAGGCATAGAAATCAAGGGTTTAAATCAAACATGGCCACATTAAATAATAATTCTAAAAGTTCTAATAGCATTAAAAAACAAGCCTGATGGCTTTGTGTCTTAATGCGAGGAGCATTCATAATAAGGTGGGATGAATTACCTGCACAAATAGAGGTAAATGAATATGATATGATTGGGATTACAGAAACATGGCTCCAGGATGGCCAAGGCTGGGAACTCAACATCCAGGGGTATTCAATATTCAGGAAAGATAGGCAAAAATGAAAAGGAGGTGGGTAGCATTGCTGGTTAAAGAAGGGAAAGGAAAGATATTAGCTCTGACGATGTGGAATCTGTATGGGTAGAACTGAGAAATTCCAAAGGGCAGAAAACGTTAGTGAGAGTGGTATATAGACCTCCAAACAGTAATGCAGAGGTCGGTGATGGCATTAAAAGGGAAATTAGGGAAGCGTGCAATAAGGACACAGCAGTTATCATGGGTGACCTTAATCGACATATAGATTGGGCTAACCAAATTAGTAAAAATACTGCAGAGGAGGAATTCCTGGATTGTATACGGGATAGTTTCCTGGACCAATATGTCGAGGAACCAACTAGAGATCAGGCCATCTTAGCCTGGGTATTATGTAATGAGAAAGGATTAATTAGCAATCGTGTTTTGCGATGCCCCTTGGGTCGGAGCGATCATAATATGATAGAATTCTTCATTAAGATGGAGAGTGAAATAGTTGACTGAGAGACAAGGGTCCTGAATTCAAATAAAGGAGACTATGATGGTATGAGGTGCGACTTGTGTTGGATTGATTGGGGAATGTCACTCAAAGGGTTGACGGTGGATGGGCAATGGCAACCATTCAAAGATCACATGGATGAACTAATGAATTTGTTCATCCCAGTTTGGCATAAAAATAAAACAAAAAATGTGACTCAACCGTGGCTAACAAGGGAAATTAGGGATAGCATAAGATCCAAGGAGAGGACATATAAATTGGCCAGAAAATGCAGTAAACCTGAGGATTGGGAGCAGTTTAGGCTCCAAGAAAGGAGGACAAAGGGATTAATTAAGAGGGCGAAATAGAGTATGAAAGTAAGCTTGCAGGGAACATAAAAACTGACTGTAAAAGCTTTTATAGATATGGGAAGAGAAAAAGATTGGTGAAGTCAAACGTAGGTCCTTTGCAGTCAGAATCAGGGGAATTTATAATGGGGAACAAAGAAATGGCAGACCAATTAAATACATACTTTGGTCCTGTCTTCACAAAGGAGGACACAAATAACCTCCCAAAGATGTCGGGGAACATAGGGTCTAATGAAAGGGAGGAACTGATAGAAATCAGTATTTGTAGGGAAATGGTGTTAGGGAAATTGATGGGGTTGAGGGCCAATAAATTCCCAGGGCCTGATAATCTGCATCCTAGGGTACTTAAGGAACTGGCCCTAGAAATAATAGATGCATTGCTGGTCCTCTTCCAAAATTCGGTAGGCTCTGGTACAGTGCCCATGGATTGGCGTGTAGCTAATGTTACCACACTGTTCAAAAAGAATGGTAGAGAGAAAACGGGGAATTACAGACCGGTAAGCCTGACATTGGGAGTGGGGAAAATGCTAGTGTCCATTATAAAGGATGTAATAGCCGAGCACTTGGAAAGAAGTGACCATATCGGACAAAGTCAACATGGATTTACAAAAGGTAAATCGTGCTTGACTAATGTACTGGAGTTTTTTGAGGAAGTAACTGGTAAAATAGATAAGGGAGAACCAGTGGATGTGGTGTATTTGGATTTTCAAAAGGCTGTCGATAAGGTCCTGCATAAGAGATTTGCTTGCAAAATTAAGGCACATGGGATTGGGAGCAAGGTATTGACTTGGATAGAGAATTGGTTGGCAGACAGAAAGCAAAGAGTTGGAAAAAACGGGTCTTTTTCCGAGTGGCAGGCAGTGATTAGTTGGATACCGCAGGGATCGGTCCTTGGACCCCAGCTATTCACAATATATATTAATGATCAGGACGAGGGAACTAGATGTAATAACTCCAAGTTTGCAGATGACACAAAGCTGGGTGGGCGTGTGTGCAGTGAGGAAGATGCTGAGAAACTGCAGTATGATTTGGACAGGTTGGGAAATTGGGCAAAAGCATGGCAGATGCAAAATAACGTGGAAAAATGCGAGGTTATCCACTTTGCTGTCAAAAACAGGGAGGGAGATTATTATCTGAATGGCAATAGATTGCGAGAAGGGGAAGTGCAACGAAACCTGGGCGTCCTTGTTCACCAGTCGCTGAAAGTAAGCATGCAGGTGCAGCAGGCGGTTAAGAAGGCAAATGGTATGTTGGCCTTCGTAGCGAGAGGGTTTGAGTACAGGAACAAGGATGTCTTGCTGCAGGTGTACAGGACCTTGGTGAGAGCACACCTTGAGTATTGTGTGCTGTTTTGGTCGCCTTATCTGAGGAAGGATGTTGTTGCCATGGAAGGAGTGCAGCGAAGATTCATCAGGCTGATATCTGGGGTGGCAGGAATGACGTATGAGGAGAGATTGGGTCGATTGGGCTTGTACTCGCTGGAGTTTAGAAGAATGAGAGGGGATCTCATCCAAACTTATAAAATTCTAACAGGACTAGACAGACTAGCTGCTGGAAGGATGTTCCCGATGGTCGGGGAGTCCAGAACCAGGGGTCACAGTCTAAGGATAAGGGGTAAGCCATTTAGGACAGAGATGAGGAGGAATTTCTTCACCCAGAGAGTGGTGAACCTGTCGAATTTTCTGCCAAAGAAGGCAGTAGAGGTCAATTCATTAAATATATTCAAGAAGGAGTTGGATATACTTCTTAAGGCTAAAGGGATCAAGGGATATGGAGAGAAGGCAGGAACAGGATTCTGAATTTGGATGATCAGCCATGATCTTATTGAATGGCGAAGCAGGCTCAATGGGCCGAATGGCCTACTCCTGCTCCTATCTTCTATGTTTCTATGCTACAGGGACTTAGGGACACAAATTTAAGGTTTTGAGCAAGAGATACAGAGGGGTTGTGAGGAAAAACCTTTTAAAGCTGTGAGTGGCGAGGACCTGGAACTCGCTGCCAATGGAAGTAGTGGAAGTGGAGACACTCGATATTTTCAAGGGGTGTCTGGAAAGGCACTTGTGGGAATACATTTGCAGGGCTATGGGGATAGAGCGGGGTAATGGGACTAACTGGATGGCTCTGCAGAGAGCCGCATGGACTCGATGGGCCGAATCTCCTCCTTCTTTGCCGTTATGACTCTGTGACCCTATGACTCTATGACTATGACGAGTTAACAGAGTCATGGCATGTCACTGGCAGATAACAGTTGACAACTTTAAGTGATTGGCTGAATCGCGGGTAATGATTGCGAGCAGGAAGCTCAGTGAGCATTTGTAGCCTGGGTATGGCTCGAAAAGTTGTATAAAAGTAAACAGTTATCTGCTGACACAAGTAATGGTCGTACAGAGTTGTAATAAATGGGGCGCATCATAACCAGAGTGTAAACGTGGGAATTTGTTGAGAGTGGGATTTCGGTGCATAGCAGGAAGGAAGGGCTGGTTTTACCTCCAAAACTTGCAGTGGTTTGTGCTACCGGTGACTATTTAGTTTAATCTGTCTATAACATAAGCTAGGTCAGGTAATTAGTTAATAACTAAAAACTGTAAGCTAAGTTGATTAAATACATTAAATTTAATCAACTAAATAAATAAAACGAGGTTTGATAGGGATGGCAGTGCAGGTGGCGTGCCACAACTGCAGCATGTGGCAGTTTGTGGGAATATATCGATCCCGGACAACCACATCTGCAATAAGTGTCTGCATCTCGAGGAACTTCTGCTCAGAGTTGTTGAACTGGAGTCCAAGGTTCGGACATTGCCTGGTCTCAGGGAGGGGGCGAGTTACCTCGACACTTTGATCCAGGAGGCACTCACACACCTTAGGTTAGGAAGTGATACAGATCAGGTCATAGAAAGGAAGTTGTGACTGCGACTCAGCCAGGTAAGTTGACACCAGGTGCAGTGCTGGAGGAGCCTCGGCCTTTGCCCTTATCCAACAGATACGAAGCTCTTGCGGCCTGTGTGGACGAGGGCAAATCTGCAGAGTGGATAAATAAACTGACCATGGCACCGTGGTACATGTGGCCTTTCAAGGGACGGGAGTGAAAAGGAATGTGGTACTGTTAGGGGACAGTATAGTGAAGGAGATAGATACTGTTCTCTGCAGCTGCAAGCGGGAGTTCCAAAGGCTGTGTTGCCTGCCCGGTGCCAGGGTTAAACACATATCCGCATGGCTGGAGAAGAACTTAGAACATGAGAGGAGGATCCAGTTGTCATGGACTACGTAGGAACCAATGACATAGGTAGAACTAGGAATGAGGCCATGCTGAGGCATTTTGAGGAGCTAGGGTTCAAGTTAGAAAGCAAAACCTCAAAGGTAATAATCTCTGCATTGTTATCTCAGCCACGCACAAATTGGCATAGGGACAAACAGATCGGCGAGTTGAATGCATGACTCAAGGAGTGGTATGGAACACAGGGGTTTCGATTCATAGTTAAATGGCATCTGTACTGGGGAAAGAGGGGGCAGTTCCGTTGTGACGGGCTCCACTTAAAGGACGACATAAGGCCAGTAGTAAGGAAAGGGCTTGGCTCAGAAGAGCAAGAAGTAGAATCAGTCTGGGTGGAGATACGAAATAACAAGGGGCAGAAAACACAAGTGGGGTTAGTTTGTAGCCCCCCGAACAGTACCTATACTGCTGGACAGAGTATTTATCAAGAAATAAGAGGAGCCTGTAACAAAGGTAATAAAATAATCATTGAGGACGTTAATCTTCATAAATACTGGTCAAATCAAATTGGCAAATGTAGTTTGGAGGAGGAGTTCATGGAATGAATTCGAGACAGATTCCTGGAAGAAAACGTCGTCGAACCAACCAGGGAAGAGGCTATTTTAGATCTTGTCTTGTGCAATGAGACAGGATTAATTAGTAATCCCATAGTAAGGGATCCTCTGGGGAAGAATGATCATAATATGATAGAGTTTCACATTGAGTTCGAGAGTGACGTACTTAAGTATGAAACTAGAGTATTAAACTTAAATAAAGATAATTACAAAGGTATGGGGGCGAGTCCACTGAGGTAAATTGAGAAAATAGATTAAAATATATGATGGTAGATAAGCAAATGGGAATATTTAATTAAATATTTCATAATTCTCAACAAATTTATATTCCATTGAGAAATAAAAACTCCACGGGAAAAGTGATACATCTGTGGGTCATTAATGAGGTTAAGGATAGTAATAGATTAAAAGAAGAGGCTTATAATGTTTCTAAGAAGATAAATTACCTGGAGGAATGTGAGAGTTTCAGAAACCAGCTAAGGATGACCATACATTGATAAAGCGGAAGAAAACAGAATATTGGAGTAAACTATTAAGAAATAGCAAAACAGATGGTAAGAGCTTCTACAGTATATTAAAAGGAAGAGAATAGTAAAAGTAATCGTGGGTCCGTTAGAGGCTGAGACAGTTGAAATTACAATGGGGAATAAGGAAATGGCTGAGACGTTAAACAAATATTTTGTATCTATCTTCAGAGTAAAAGGCACAAAAAGCATACCAAAATGGTAGGGAGCCAAGGGTCTAAATATCGTGAGGAACTTAAACTAATTAATATTAGTAAAGAAACATTGCTGGATAAATTAATGGGACTGAAATACGACTAATCCCGTCCACCTGATGGCCCACATCATACGGTTTTAAAAGAGGTGGCCACAGAGATAGTGGATGCATTGGTTCTGATCTTCCCTAGATTTTGGAACGGTCCCATTGGATTGGAAAGTACCAAATGTAACACCACTACTCAAGAAATGAAGTACAGAGAAAACAGGGAACTACAAGCCAGTTAGTCGTCATAAAATGCTGGAATACATTATTAAGTAATGAACACAGGGCACTTAGAAAGTCATAATATGAAAAGGCACAGTCAACATGGTTTTATGAAAGGGAAATAGTGTTTAACAAATTAATCAGAGTGTTTTGAGGATGTAACTAACAGGGTAGTTAATTGCTAACCAGTGGATGTAGTGTATCTGGGTTTCCAAAAGGCAGTCGAGAAGATGCCACATAAAACGTTGCAAGGCAAGATAAGGGTTCATGGGTTTGGGGGTAACATATTTTCGTGGATGGAGGATTGGTTCACCAACAGAAAACTGAGAGGAGGGATAAACGGGTCATTTTCCATTTGGCAGGTTGTAACTAGTGGGGTGTCGCAAGGAGCGGTGTTTGGGCCTCAGCTATTCACAAGCTATCTCAATGACTTAGATGAAGGGGTTGAGAACAATGTATCCAAGTTTGCTAAGGATACAAAGCTAGGGGGAATGTAAGCTCTAAGGAGGACACAAAGAGCTTTCAAACTGATATAGACAGGTTAGGTGAAAGGGTAATAAGGTGGTAGACGGTGCATAATGTGGGGAAATGTGAGGTTATTCACTTTGGTAGGAATATTAGAAAAGCAGAATATTTTTTTAAATGTTGAGACCCTATTAAATGTTTGTGTTCTGACAAAATAGGTCTCCTCGTGCAGGAAATACAGAAGGTTAGCATGGAGGAACAGCAAACAATTAAGAAGGCAAATGGCATGTTGTTCGTTATTGATAGTGGGTTGGAGTACACGAGTGAAGAGTTCTTACTACAATTGTACAGGGCTTTGGTGAGACCACACCTGGAGTACTGTGCACAGTTTCGGCCTCCTTATCTGAGAAAGGACATACAGGCCTTAGCGGTGGCGCAACGAAGGTCCACTAGATTGATTCCTGGCATGGGCGGGTTGTCCTATCAGGGGAGATTGAGTGAATTGGGCCGATACTCTCTGGAGTTTAGAAGTATGAGAGGTGATCTCATTGAAACATATAAGATTCTGAGGTGGTTGACAAGATTGATGCTGAGAGGTTGTTTCCCCTGGCTGGAGAGTCCAGAACTAGGGGGCATAGTCTCAGGGTAAGGGGTAGGCCATTCAAGACTGAGATGACTAATTTTTACCCTCAGAAGGTTGTGAATCTTAGGAATTCTCTGCCCCAGAGGGCTGTGGATTCTGAGTCGTTGAGTATATTCAAGGCTGAGATAGATAGATTTTTGAACTCTAGGGGAATCAAAGGCTATGAGGACGAGGCGGGACAGTGGAGTTGCAGTCGAAGATCAGCCATGCTTATATTGAATGGCAGAGCAGGCACAAGGAACCGTGTAGCCTACTCCTGCCCCAAATTCTTATGTTCTTACCACGCTCCCCACGGGCTGTTAGACCCTGCGCCCCAATACCACCACAACACACAAACTCTCAATGCTACAAAACCGCCACCCAAACACTGTTTGACTTCCAGCCATCCCAGATCACCAGCCTCTCACCGGTGTTCCTAGAACCTTATTTTCCATTGCTTCAAGAACCAAGAAAACCCTCCACCAAGTACTCACAGACCCCGGAAAGACACCTGGAAATACTCGCAGCTCACGTCTCAGTAACGCTTGATCCTGTGTCAACAGCGTTGGTTGGTTTTACAATGCGGATGACACTTTACGTGTGAAGTTTTCAATCTCCATTAATGCGACAGTCGTTGACGCCCGGGAACTTTATGACTGGTTTCTGCTCTGCATGCAGTGACAGGATCGGTCCACACGGTGCCACTGTGGAGCAGCAGTGAACGCTGGGAGAGGTTTACAATCCTACACTCGGCTCCGAGTAAGAGCCATGCTGGAATGTCACTGTGCGAGAAAAGAACTGAGGAAAATCATCAGACTTTATTTGCATTTTACCGTGTTTATTAATCTTTTACTTTGCCTCTCCAGATAAGAATATTGTTTGCACTGCCACTTGGTCCAGTTGTTATGTCGGGAAACTGGGCAACCAATTACCCTATAAATAGCAATGAGATAAATGACCAGTGCAGCTGTTTTAGTGATGCTGTTTAAGGGATAAATATTGGCCAGGATATGGGAGAACTCCTCTGCTCTTCTTCCAATGGCGCCATGGGGTTTCTTATGTCCACTTGAGCGAGCAGATGGGGCGAACTTGGTTTAACGTCTCATCTGAAAGAGGTGAGCTCTGACAGTGCAGCACTCTCTCAGGGCACTGGAATGCCAGCCTGGATTATATACTCAAGCATCAGGAGTGGGACTTGAATCTGAAACTACAACCTTCTCACACAGAGGGAGTGGAGTTGAGTGGTCGGGAATTCAATGTGCTGGGATCAACGGGAAAGAGGTTGGTGTTATGGAGATAATTAATGTGGAGGAGGCATGAGAGAATTGTGCGGGCAACTGCGGAAAGATGCGCTGGGAGTGTACAGTTGTTAAGAGTGGAGGGAATGGGCGGGAGACGGTTAGCTGGGGATCGAAGGAACGGGAGAAAGCAACGACATCCGCTCGGAAGAAGTTCCCGATCTTGGAGATAAGGAAATCCATGAGCTGGTTGACTGTTCTCGGGATGTATTTCGTGAGTTGAAAGAAGGCTGCCCACCGCATATCCAATATGAACACATTTTAAATGAACCATTCCCGTGTGGCGATTCCCCACCCGTGCTGTGTGAATGCGGGTTTTTCTCTCAGTTTTCTCCACTTGTCTCCTGCTGCCGGTGCCTCGTGCTGGGTCCGGTTCCCCTGCACCGGAGGAAGCCACGCCTCCTCTCAGTGACCTCCCCATGGTCGGCATTCTTCATGTTTGGCTCGGGATAGTAAGACTGGACAGACTATTCGCCAAGTAGAGCGGGGAGTCTGAGCTGAGACTGATCCCGTCTCCAGCCCATACTCACACACGGGACCTTTCCTGCAGGTGGGTCCCCGGATACCGATTGGGAAATTTCAATCTTTGTGTTGACAATTTAACAGGGAGACTCGGACTGAAATTAACACCCAATATGTTGCCTCAGCTCAAATCTCTTAACTGAGCATCAATGGGTGCCGAAGCCAACACTGTCCGGCGTGTGACGGCCAGTTCCTGCATTTACATATCAGCCTACAAATTCATCTCTGGCGGTGTCGCAAAACAGGCGGTAACGGGTCAGCTGCCCGTTAAACGCTGCACCTGATACTCAGTCCCACAATGGAATGAATATCAGGCGCTGGATATAACGGGCTGCCGATCCGATACCGCCCGTTAAACGCTGCACCTGTTACTCAGTCCCACAATGGAATGAATATCCGGCACTGCACAAAACGGGCGGTCGATCTGATACCACCCGTTAAACGCTGCACCTAATACTCAGACCCACAATGGAATGCATATTAGGCGCTGCAGATAATGGGTGTCCCATCTGATACCGCCCGTTTCGCGCCAACGCCCATGACGAATTTCTAGGCCCTCCAGTTTAAAATATATATAGGTTCTGAAGAATTTTGAAGGAAAACTCCAGAAAGCTGCAATGTTATTCTAATATTCAGATAATAATGCAGATATTTGGTGTTTTGATTCATTCTCAGGATGTGGGTGTCGCTGTCAAGGCCGGTATTTATTGTCCCTCTCTAGTTGCCCTTCAGAAGGTGGTGCTGGGCTTTCTTCTTGCACCCCTGTGCTCCGTGTGTTGAAGGGACGCCCACAGTGGAGTTCCACGACTTTGACTCAGCGCGACGAAGGGATGGCGAGATATTCCCCTGTCAGAATGGCGAGTGACTTGAGGAAAGTTTGAGGTGATTGTGTTCCCATGCGGCTGCTGCGCTTGCCCTTTCCAGGTGATAGAGGTCGAGGGTTTGGGAGGTGCTGTCGAAGAAGTCTTGGTGAGTTGCTGCAGTGCATCTTGTAGATTCTACGTACTGCAGCCACGGTACACCAGTGGTGGAGGGAGTGGATGTTTAAGATCGTGGATGGGGTGCCAATCAAGCGGGCTGCTTTGTCCTGGATAGTGTCGAGCTTCTTGAGTTGGAGCTGCACTCATCCAGGCAAATGGAGCGTATTCCATCACACTTCTTACTTGTGCCTTGCAGATGGTGGAGATACATTTCGGGGCTGGAGGTCAGACACTCACTGCAGAATATCCAGCCTCTGACCTGCGCTTGTAGCCATGACATTTAAGCGGCTGGTCCGGTTGAGTATCTGATCAATGATGATCCTCAGCATGGTGATGGTGGAAGTTTCGACGTTAGTATGCCATTGAATGTCAAGGGGGGGTGGTTAGATTCTTGCTTGTTGGAGATAGTCATTGCCTGCCACAAATGTGGTGCGAATGTTACCTACCACTTAACAGCCCAAGCCTGAATGTCGTCCAGATCTTGCTGCATGCGGGCATGGACTTCTTCATTATCTGAGGAGTTCTAAATCGCGCTGAACACTGTGTGGTTATCAGCGAACATCCCCACTGCTGACCTAATAATGGAGGCAAGTTCATTGATGAAGCAGCTGAACATAGCTGGGCCTAGCACACTGCCCTGGGGAACTCCTGCAGCGATGTCCTTGAAATGAGATCATTCGAGTCCAACTACCACAACCATTTTTCTTTTTGCCAGGTAGGACTCCAGCCAATAGAGAGAACATCCCCCTCCCCCCGTCACCCCTGACGATCCGCATTGACCTCTGTCTTATTGTCTACATTACAACGGTGACTACATTGCCTGAGTGCTTCATTGGCTTTAAAGCATTTTGTGACTTCCTGAGATGGTGAAGGTCGCTATGTTTATCTCCTTGGTGCCACATTCTGTCGAATGTACCATTGACATTAAGGGTATTCTCTCTCACTCTACCTCTGGAGTTCAACCTTTGTTTAATGTTGGACCAACAGTGTAATGAGGTCTGGAGCAAAGTGGTTCTGTCGGAACCCAAACTGCGCCTAGTTGAGCAGGTTACTGGTCAATAAGTACTGCTTGATAGCGCTGCTGACGATTCTTCCATTACTTTGTTGAGGATTGGGAGTAGGCCTGTGCAGCAGTAATTGACCGGGGTGGATGTATTTTGTACACACGATATACCTGGGCTGTTTTGTACATTGTTGGGTAGCTGCCAATGGCGGAATTTAGGAATATACAGGACAATAGGAACAGAAGCAAACCATTCAGCCCCTTGAGCCTGGCCCGACATCCAATCAGATCATGACTGATCTGTATTTAAGCTCCATTTACTCGCCTTGTTTCTGTATCCCTTAATAACATTATCTAATAAAAATCTATCAATCTCGGTTTTGAAGTTTTCAATTGATCGAGCTTCAACAGATTTTTCGGGAGAGAGTTCCTGATTTTCACTACCCTTTGTGTGAAGAAGTGTTTCCTGAATTCAACCGTTAATGGCCTCACTCTAATTATTAGCTTCGGCCCCGTTTTTCTGGATTCTTCAGCAGAGGAAATTATTTCTTGCTAACTAGATTATTGAATCCTTTGATCATATTAAACACCCAAATTATTTCACTCCTTGCTCATCTATATGAAGTCTGTGCAATCTGTTCTCAATATTTGACACTTTTAACCCCGTATCATTCTGGCGAATGTGTGCTGCACCACCTCCAAGCACAATCTATCCTTCCTGAGGTGCGGTGCCCAGAACTGGTCAGGGTCTAGGGACTGAATGGCCTGCTCCTGTTCTTATGTTGATATGCATGTGGTGCAGTGTTGTAGCTTCGCCAGCTTGGTGCCTTATGTTTAGATGATGCTTTTCGGCAGCCTTTTCAACAGTTCCTGTTGAACCAGGGTTGGTTACCTGACTTGATGGTGAAGGAGGAGTGAGGGGTATGCCGGGACTTGAGGTACAGATTGTGGTGGAATATAATTTTGCTTCTGCTGATGGCTCACAGTGCCTCATGTATGCCGAGTTTTGAGCTTTTTCATCTGTTCTTGATCTATCCCACATAGCAGGGTGGCACTGTCGTGCAAAACAATGAAGGGGGTCATCAGTGTGAAGACGGGACTTTGTCTCCACGAGGACGGTGCAGTGGTCATTCCCACCAATGCTGTCATGGAAAGATACATCCGTGAAAGATAGATTAGTGAGGACGAGGTCGAGTAGGTTATTCTCCCGTGTTGGCTCTCACCACAAGCACACTCTGGCAGATATGAGCTTCAGGACACGGTCAACTTGGCCAGTGGTGGTATAAACGAGCCACTCTTGGTGATGGACATTCAAATCCCCTCACCCACAGTATATTCTGTACCCTTGCTAACGTCAGTGCTTCTTCCGGTGATACAATAGCAAAATACGGCGGATGCTGTCTCCGACAACTCCTCCTACCTCCACCTTGACCATGACCCCACTACCGAACATCAAACCATCGTTTGCAAGACTGTCACTGAACTCATCTACTCTGGAGATCCTCCCCCCCCCACGGCCACCAAACTCATAGTTCCCCAACCCCGCACAGCCCGCCCCTACCTCCTTCCTAAGATCCACAAACAGGACTGCCCTGGTAGACCCATCGTTTGAGCCTGTTCTTGCCCCACGGATCTTTTCTCTTCCTATCTCGACTCTATGTTTGCTCCCCTTGTCCAGGCTCTTCCCACCTACATCTGCAACTCTTCTGATGCCCTCTGCCACTTTAACAGTTTCCAGTTTCCTGGCCCCAACCGCCTCCTTTTCACCATGGACATACAATCCCTCTACACATCCATCCCCCACCAGGATGGCCTGAGGGCGCTCCGCATCTTCCTTGAACAGAGGCCCAACCAGTCCACATCCATCACTTCCCTCCTCCGCCTGGCTGAACTTGTTCTCATATTGAACAACTTTTCCTTTGACTCCACTCATTTCCTCCAAATTAAAGGTGTTGCTATGGGTACCCGCATGGGTCCTAGCTATGCCTGCCTTTTTGTGCGATATGCAGGACACTCTTTGATCCAGTCTTACTAGGGCCCCCTCCCTCACCTCCTTTTCTGGTGCATTGATGATTATATCACTGCCGTTTCCTGCTCTCGCCCTGAAATAGGCAATTTCATTCACTTTGCCTCCACTTTCCACCCTTCCCTCACCTTCACATGGTCCATCTTCGACTCTTCCCTTCCCTTCCTCGACTTCTCCATCTTCATCTCTGGGGATAGGTTATTGACCAAGATTCACTACAAGCCCACTGACTCCCACAGCTACCTGGACTACACTTCCTCCAAACCCGCCTCCTGTAAGAACTCTATTCCATTCTCCCAGTGTCTCCATCTCCACCGCATCTGCTCTGATGATGCCACCTTCCACACCATTGCTTCTGACATGTTTTCCTTTTTCCTCAACCGAGGATTCCCTTCTAAGGTGGTTGACATGGCCCTCGATCAGGTCCGTTCTATCTCCCGCACTTCAGCCCTCACCCCTGTCCCTCCCTCCTGGAACCACGATAGGGTTCCCCTTGTCCTCCACATTCAACGAATCATCCTCCACCATTTCCGCCAGCTCCAATATGATCCCACCACCAAATGCACCTTCGCCTCCCCTCTCCCTTCAGCATTCCATAGTGACTGCTCCCTCCTAGACACCCTAGTCTACTCTTCTATCACCCCCAACATCTCTTCCCCTTCGCCGGGCACCTTCCCATGCAAGTGCAGGAGATGCAGCACCTGCCCATATACCTCCCCCCTTCCCATTCTCCAGGGCCCCAAACACCCCTTCCAGGTGAAACAGCAATTTACTTGTGCTTCTTGCAATCTAGTATACTTTATTCATTGCTCACGATGTGGTCTCCTGTACGTTGGGGAGAACAAACACATTTGGGTGACTGCTTTGCGGAATACCTCCATTCAGTTTGTAAGGGTGACCCCGGTCATCCGGTTACCTGTCATTTGAATTCACCGTTCCATTCCAAATCAGACCTCACCGTCTGTGGCCTCTTGCATTGTTCCACGGAAGCTCACCGTAAACTCGAGGAACAGCACCTCATCTTCCCATTAGGCACTTTACAGCCTTCCAGACCCAATATCGAGTTTAACAACTTCAGATCATAACCTCGGCCCCTATTATATTTTTTATCCACACTGTTGGCTTGTGACTTTTCCTTTTTTCTCTCTCTCTCCCACATGGCAGCTGGCTTTCACTCTGCCAGCGCATTGCACACTTCATTTAGAGCCATTTACCTATCCTATTACTATCTTGTCTCACCTTGAATATCTCTTAATGTCTCTTCTTTCATCCCCTCCCCCATTTCCCAGCCCCCTCTGCCTTTTGTTTCATTTCCTGCCGTTTCTGTCAGTTCTGCAGAAGGGTTTCGACCCGAAACTTTGACTCTATTTCTCTCTCCACGGATGTTACCTGGCCTGCTGAATTTTTCCAGCATTTTCTATTGTTATTTTTCTTCCAGTGATGTTGAACATGGAGGAGCATCGATTCGTCAGCTGAGGGTGGGCGGTGGGTGGCAATTAGCAGAAGGTTGCATTGCCCATGTTTCAGCAGAAGGAATGCGCTGTCAAGGGATACAGTGATAACACCCTGACTGTACACCACTGTACCCAGATCTGTGGTGGGTCGGTCCTACTGGTGGGACAGGACATACCCAAGGATGGTGATGAAGGAGTTTTGGACCTTGGCTGAAAGGTATGCTTCTGAGAAAATGAGCAAGTCTGTGAGGCAGCTCTCCCAACTTTGGCACTGGTCCCCAGATGTTAGTGAGGAGGAATTTGCAGAGTGGGCCGGGCTGGGTGTGCCTTTGTTGTCTTCGAATTCAATGCTGAGGTCGCAGCCCAATGGTCCATCCGGTGATATTATTTTGTTTCTTTCCAGTTGTTTGATACAACTGCCTGGGTTGCTAGGCCCCTTCAGAGGACAGTTATGAGTCAACCACGTTGGTGTGGGATTAGTGTCACATGTAGGCCAGGCTGGGTAAGGAAAGCAGGTTTCCTTCCCTAAAGGACATAAAGTTTCCCTTTAACACCATGAGACCTCGATTTTATCCATTCTATTGCACAAGGTAACATAAAGGTAAAATCGACTGCATTAACTTGTTTGTTCAATAATTGTAAGTAACATTTAGCTGATGTAACTAATGTAAATGGGGATGTCACCAATCTAGTTTGTTCAGTGACTGTAACTAACATTAATGGTGATGTCATCTAATTTTGTCTCTTGGCATTTAACAACTGGTATAATAAGGAATCCTTTGAATGTCGAACAGAGCGCATGTGGGATCCCAAACAGACATTGCTGCTTCTCACAGAAAATGCACTCCCTGCCTAGAGGCCTAGTATATGCCGTTTACTACACTGCCCTTGCAGCTATCACTGTTCCAGGTAAAGTACTGCAGTAAGTTATTCATTATCTAATTAAATGTTAGCCTTTATCTCAAGGGGTCTGGAATACTAAATCTCTGCTTAGCCTGCATCTGAAGAACTGTGGTCAGTTCTGGGCACCGCAGCTCAGGAAGGATTTATTGGCCTTGGAGGGGGCACAGCCCAGATTCACCAGAATGATACCGGGCTGGGAGGGTTAAATTATGAGGACAGGTAGCATAAACGTGTTTGTATTCCTGAGTATAGAAAAGTAGTGCGTGTTTACGATAATGAAATGATTTGTTGGGGTAGATGGGGTCGATTTTCATTAAGCTGTCGGGAAGGAGGCGGGACTACAACTTTCGGGTTTTTGTCGTGCCTACATCGACGTCCGGCCAATCCACTCGATTTCCCCTTGATTCACCTTGTTGAGCCCGCCCCGCGGGCTCAGCAGGCCAATTAAGGGGCAACAGGTGACGTCACAGACTGAAAATTCTTCTGTCAAGAGGTCTTGACAGATAAAATATCAGTGTTTCACAGCTTTTTGGAGCTGTCAAACACTGGCAGTCTGATTCTAACCTGAGTCCTTCTCCACAGACTCAGTTAGAACTCACACCGGCAATGAAAGCTGAAGGCTGTCACATTTGACAGCTTGCAGCCATTTTGCTTTCAGTGCAGGCTGAGTGATGGCCTCCGAAACCCAGAGGAAGAAAGGCTGTTATGGTAAGTACAGGTAATTTAAACTTCTTTACACACTTTAGACACACCAAACACATTTACCTTTGCACTCATGCACCCATCACTCTCCTGAACACTGACATGACGACCCCTCCAAGTCCTTCAACCAGACGGCCCATCTGCTCTAACCTGGCATGATTTGGAGCCGTCGGGAATCCCACAGGACACCCCTCAAAATAGGGATTAGGCTAAAAATTGCCTGTTAACTACCTGTTAACAGGCAGTTAATTGGCAGTAATCCCTTCCCGCCTCGGGTGGGTGGGTCCCATTGCGGGGCGGGTACCCGCCTCCTCTGAAACCTACGTGGAAGCGAGTTTTGGGCGGGATAGTGTCGGGACCCCCGAATTCAGGATTTTTGCCCCCGCCCGCCTTAAAGCCCGCCTCACGGCACACTGAAAATCTAGGCATTTTTTCCCTCTGGTGGGCAAGTCCAAAAGACGGCGCATGACCTTAAAATTAGAGCCAGGCCGTTCAGTGTCGATATCAGGAAGCACTTCAATTAGGCACTTTACAGCGTTCCGGACTAAACACTGAGTTCAGCAATTTCACAGCATAACCTCTGTCCCCATTTATCGGACAGCAGGTGCTGATTCTGCTATTGCCCTTTACTCCTCCTCTAGACACATCTTTTGTTTCTTTACTTGTCCCATTGCCAGCGCCTTTTGCTTTGCACCATCATCCCTTTTGCCATTAGATTTCTCCGGCATTCCATTTTATCACAGACCTTCCCTTTTGTTCTTTCCTCCTATCCCCACATCCCTGCCTTGGTACTTGCTTAAATGCTGTTAGGGGGTCACATCATTACAAGACTCCACAATCTTTGTTTCATTGGTGTAATATTCATTTTCAATTTGTTTGGCATTTTATTCTATTTGTTACTGTGTTTATTGAGTGGTTTTAATTCATTATTTTAAATCTATATGTATTACTTAATCATTCATTTTATTCAACATTACACATGCGATTCTATTAATTTATTTGAAATTCCCATGTATTTTAATGGTTGTTGTTTCACAATGAAATGAAGTATTACTTTTCATTCTCCCGTGGTCTCTATTGTGTCTCAGCTCCAGCTTGGATATTTATATCAGTTCTCATCACTACAACTATGAAAGCTAAGACATAGGATCATAGCAGCAGGACTTGGCCATTAAACCCATCGAGCCTGTTCTGCCATACAATGAGATAATGTCTGATCTGTAGAAACTTCATAAAATTTTGCTCAATATATGACTTCTGCTAGGAGTCTATATTCTGTAACATTTCGTCTCCCTCTGTCTCTCTTTACAGTTAATTTAGTGGCGAATTTGATCCTGTCCCAAGGAAGGTGCGGTCTCTCCAGATGTGTCACTCGATAACTGGTGTCCATGGTGGGGACGTACCTCCTGGTCATTATCAGTGCTGTGATATTAAACCGGATTCCTAGTATTTATTTTCCAGGTAACTTCCTGGCCATCACTGCTTTAATTTATGCATCTAGAGACAGTTCTGTCTGGTTAACGGTCGCTTTCACCTTTGATCGAATTGGGGCCATCTGTTGCCAGAAGCTGAAAACAAAATATTGCACCGAGAAAACGGCGGCCGTGGTTATAGGAACGTTCTCTGCGCTGGGCTGTTTAGTCAATATTCCCTGGTACTCTTTACACGAACACATCATCATAATTGATAATATCCCGTGGAATTGTAGACTGAAGGAAATCCGTTATACTTCTCCGTTATGGGCAGCTTTTCAATGAAGTGACTGTATTTTAACCCCGGGTCTCCAGTTCCTCCTGATTCTTCTGCTCAAACCTCTCACCGTCAGACACATTCAAGCGGCCAGTAGAGCCCGCAGGAAACTCTGGGCCCACAGCAATGGAGAGAATCAGAATGTCCCAGAGATGGAGAGCCGGAGAAAGTCCATCGTCTTACTCTTCGCCATCTCGGGAAGTTTTATACTGTTGTGGATGGTGTATGTTGTACAGATCTTTTAAGATCAATTTACAAATGATTATAAAATCAATGGTTTCAGTGACCCCAAATTTATTCTCCGAGAAAGTGCAAATATGCTTCAGTTGTTGAGCTGCTGCACAAACACATTTATTTATTCCAAGACTCAGAGCAAATTCAGGGAAGAGTTCAAGAGTATGGTGAAATATCTGCTGAATCTAATAGGTAATTTAATTAAAGAAAGAAAAACATAAGTTCCACCAATAAATATGTATTATCAGAATTGACCTAGCCTGCTTTAAATTTGGTGAAGCTTTATTTTTCCACTGCTTGGAATGGATTGATGTAAACAGGAAACATTTCCCTTTTTGGTGGCGTACAAAAATCACCATTTATATTAATGTAAAGAAAAGATTCAAACAATGGAATGAGTAGTGTGATTTTTCTGCAATGGAGCAGGAGAACATACATCCCAATTTACTTACAGGTGATCTTCCTGTGCCAGAGACAAAAACATCCCAATTTACTGACAGGTGACCTTACTGCAGCAGAAAAACACACATCCCAATTTACTGACAGGTGATCTTCTTGTACCAGAGAGACAAACATCCCAATTTACTGACAGGTGACCTTTCTGTACCAGAGACACAAACATCCAAATTTACAGATAGGTGACCTTCCTGTACCAGGGACACAATCATCCCAATTTACAGATAGGTGACCTTCCTGTACCAGAGACACAAACATCCCAATTTACAGATAGGTGACCTTCCTGTACCAGAGACACAAACACCCCAATTTACTGACAGGTGACATTCCTGTACCAGAAACACAAACAGCCCAATTGATTGACAGGTGACATTCCTGTACCAGAAACACAAAGATCCCAATCTATTGACAGGTGACCTTCCTGTACCAGAGACACAAACATCCCAATTTACTGAGAGTTGGACTTCCCGCACCAGAGACACAACATCCCAATTTTCTGGCAGGTGTCCTTCCTGTACCAGAGACACAAACATCCCAATCTACTGACAGGTATCCTAAGCTAGCAGTGACACAAACATTCTAATTTGCTGTCAATTGTCCTTGCTGTCCCAATGATACAGACATTACTATCCACTGACATGTGAGCATTAATTTCTCAGTGACAAGAGCTTTGCAGGTGTTGAGCCTTGATTTTCTCTGCTAGTTGGTAATCTTCGTGAGAGCATGAACTCAACGTCTATCACAGGTTATTGCACGTCTTGCTCTACTATAATGTCGTTATTTAATTTTATTGCATTAGGTGGTAGCTGCTTATTAAATCTGGAATAAGTTTGTTAAATTTCTATTGTTGTTTTAAACCTGTGCACCTTTTCTGGAATTGAGCAATCCATTGATCTGGGATCTCTGTGTGGCATCATCATTCATGGTCCCTCTGACTGGGATTATTTTGGGATTGACACCGCACTATCGGGAGAAAGTGTAACCATGGCGATACATCAGGATTGATCCAGGTCTTTGGGGAGAGTATTGGGGAAGAGGGATGAGTTTGGGATTCATACAGGATTATGGGGTTGAAACAGGACCTTGTGAATAGTTTGAGATTGAAAAACGGCTCTGTGGAGAGCTTGAAAATTGAGATTGGTTTTGGATTGCTAAGGGGAGAGAGCATGGCAATGCGGTTCTGTCTGGATTGATATAGGGCCATGGGTAGAGAGTGGGGTAGTCGGATTAGTTTTGAGATTTATACAGGGCTGTGTGTAGAGTGCGCAAATGTGATTAATTTGGGATTGATACAGGACTATGGGGACAGAGTGGGCAGTAAAATTAGTTTGGAACTGCTACAGGGCTATAAGGAGAAAGCGGGACATTGAGGTTATGGTTACATTGATAGAGGGCTAGAGAGAGAGAACGGAACAATGGGAACTGTTTTGGATTGATCTATGACGAAAACTAATCTCACCATTCGCTTTGGAATGTCCAGAGGTCCCAAAGCACTTTACAGCCAATGAAGTACTAGTGAAGTACAGTCACTGTTGTAATATAGGTATTGCAGCAGACAATTTACGCAAATTAGTTTAAAGACACTGATTTAGGAATTTTGATAACTATGCCTGTCGCTTATATTAATTGAAACAATTGATCCTTTGCAAATATCCTCACAATAACAACCCGAAATCAGATTAGTATTAACAATGATACAGTACAAATATCAACAGGAATCACCAAACACAAGTCTGATTCTAATTCTACACAGGTCACTGCCTGTCCACGAGTCAGTGCAATGCAGAGACAACATTGTATATAGTTAGAGTAACACATTGCGGATGTGGGGACAGAGATACTGATTTAAATGTAAACTGTTTAGGACATTGAGCTTGGGGAACTCTTTTTACAATAAGGATTGTGAGGCTGTGTGACTCCCTATCAGAGGTAGTGACTGAAGCAGAGACCGTGTTAATATTGAATAATAAATTAGAGGGGTGGTTGAAGGGAAGGGTTAAAGAGATAAGGGAACAGGGCGGGTACATGGTATTAGGATAAACACCACCAATGTACTAATGAATCCAAATAACCTATTTCACTGCCATAAACTCCATGGCCTAGAAATTCGTCTCGGTGGTGGCGCAAAACGGGCAGTAATGGATTGTCTGCCTCAATTATGCCTCCATCTGTAAGTGGCAGCAACATGTTATTGGTAATTTCGAAAATAATTGTCTCCAACACAATCTTACATGAAAGATTATGGAAGAAACAACTTTAAAAGGGCTAGAAATTCGGCTCGGGCATTGGCGCAATATGAGCGGTATCAGGTCGGTTGCCCGCTAACATAGCGCCTGATATTCAGCTCTATTGCAGTCAATGAAATTGAATATCAGGCGCTGCATATAACGGGCGACCGCTTTTCACCACCGCCTGAGACGAATTTCTAGGCCAAAGAATATAAAAGGATCCCAAGACTGGGAATTATCTGATACAAAGAGCATTGGGATGAAATTAGTCTTGGGCTGGAGCGCAAAACGGGCAGTAGTGTTTCTGCCGCCCATTTTTCCCCTGGGTAGACACTGGACAAGGGGAGAAAAAATAAAGTCGAGATAGGAAGAGATAAGTTCCATGGGGCAAGAACAGGCTGAAACGATGGGTCTACCAGGGCAGTCCTGTTGGTGAATTTTGGGAAGGAGGTAGAAGTGGGCTGTGCGAGGTTGGGGAACTTTGAGTTTGGCAGCCATGGAGGGAAGATCTCCAGAGGAGATGATGTCAGTGACAGTCTTGGAAATGGTGGCTTGATGTTCAGTAGTGGGGTCATGGTCCAGGTGGAGGTAAGAGGAGGTGTTGGAGAGTTGGTTTTCAGCCTCTGCTAGATAGAGGGTGGTTTGTCAAACAACAACAGCACCACCCTTGTCAGCAGGATTAAAGACAATGTTGGGGTTGTATCTGAGACAATGGAGTGCTGCAAGTTCAGAGGGAGGTAGACTGGAGTGAATGAGGAGAGCAGGGAAACTGAAACGGCCAATGCCACGCCGGCAGTGTGCAATTAAAAAATCTAGAGTGGTTAACCTGTTTCTCTCTCAACAGATGCTGCCTGACCTGATGAGTATTTCCAGAATTTTTTTTTTATTTCAGATTTCCAGCATCTGCAGTATTTTGCTGTTGTATTTTTTAAATGTGATGAGCGTTTCTGCTTCTACCATCCATTCAGGCAGCACCCGGACCCCCCGCCACCCTCGGCATGAATAAGGTTTGCTCAACTCCCCTCTAATTGTTCTAGGATTTACTTTAAATCATTGCCCACTGCTTATTGACCTCTCTGCTATGGTTAATAGGAGCTTCCTATCCACTAAATCTAGTCCATTCATACACGTCAATCAAGGCTCCCCTCAAACTCCTCTATTCCACAGAAAACAACCCCAGCCAATCCAATCTTTCCTCGTATCCAAAATTCTCCAGTCCAAACAACATCCATATAAATCTTACCTGTACCTTCTCTAGCGTAATCACAATATTCCTGTAATCGTGACCAGCACTGCAGGCAGTACTCTAGCTGTGACCTAACTAATGTTTTATACAGTTCCAGCATAAGCTCCCTGCTCTTTTTCTATGCCTCGGCTAATAGAGAAAAGTATCCCGTAAGAATTCGTAACCACCTTATCTACCTGTCCTGCTACCTTCAGGGATCAGTGGACATGCACTCCAACATAAGAACATAAGAACATAAGAAATAGGAGCAGGAGTAGGCCATACGCCACCTCGGGCGTGCTCCGCCATTCAATAGGATCATGACTGGTCTGAAACTAGATTCACATCCACTTCCCTGCCCTCTCCCCGTACCCCTAATTCCCTTATCAGCTAGGACAATGTCTATCTCCATTTTAAATTTATTTAATGTTGCAGCTTCCACAGCTCTCTGGGGTAGCAAATTCCATAGATTTACTACCCTCTGAGTGAAGAAGTTTCCCCTCATCTCAGTTTTGAAAGGGCAGCCCCTTATTCTAAGATTATGCCCCTAGTTCTAGTCTCACCCATCAGTGGAAACATCCTCACCACATCCACCCGATCAAGCCCCCTCACAAACTTATATGTTTCGATAAGATCGCCTCTCATTCTTCTGAACTCCAATGAGTAGAGTCCCAACCTATTCAACCTTTCCTCATACGTCAACCCCCTCATATCTGGAATCAACTGAGTGAACCTTCTCTGAACCGCCTCGAGAGCAAGTATATCTTTTCTTAAATATGGAAACCAAAACTGCACGCAGTATTCCAGGTGTGGCCTCACCAATACCGTGTATAATTGCAGCAAGACTTCCCTGTTTTTATACTCCAACCCCCTTGCAATAAAAGCCAAGATTCCATTGGCCTTCCTGATCACCTGCTGCACCTGCATACTAACTTTTTGTGTTTCATGTACCAGGACCCCCAAATCCCTTTGTACTGTAGCACTTTGCAGTTTCTCTCCATTTAGATAACTACTTGCTCTTTGATTTTTTCTGCCAAAGTGCATAACCTCACAATTTCCAACATTATATTGCATCTGCCAAATCTCTGCTCACTCACTTAGCCTGTCTATGTCCTTTTGCAGGTTTTTTATGTCCTCCTCACTCACTGCTTTCCCTCCCATCTTTGTATCGTCAGCAAACTTGGATATGTTGCACTTGGTCCCTTCCTCCAAATCGTTAATATAGATTGTAAAGAGTTGGGGTCCCAGCACTGATCCCTGTGGGACACCACTAGTTACTGATTGCCAGCCCGAGCACGAACCATTTATCCCAACTCTTTGTTTTCTGTTAGATAGCCAATCTTCCACCCATGCCAGTATATTACCCCCAATCCTGTGATTTTTTATCTTGATCAGTAATCTTTTGTGTGGAACCTTGTCAAACGCCTTTTGGAAGTCCAGATACACTACATCCACTGGTTCCCCTTTATCCACCCTGTATGTTACATCCTCAAAGAATTCGAGCAAATTTGTCAAACATAACTTCCCCTTTGTAAAACCATGCTGACTCTGTCTTTTAAATTATGTTTATCCAAATGCTCTGATACTGTTTCCTTAATAATGGACTCCAACATTTTGCCAACCACAGATGTTAGGCTAACTTATCTATAGTTTCCAGCTTTTTGTCTACTTCCCTTCTTAAATAAGAGTGTTACATTCACAGTTTTCCAATCTGCCGGGACCTTTCCTGAGTCCAGGGAGTTCTGGAAAATGATCACCAATGCATCCACAATCCCTACCGCCACTTCTCTCAAGACCCTAGGATGTAGGCCATCAGGTCCGGGGGATTTACCTGCCTTAAGTCCCATTATTTTACTGAGTACCATCTCTTTAGTGATTTTAATCGTGTTTAACCCTTCCCCCCCAATTGCCCCCTGTTTGTCCAGTGTTGGGATATTTTTAGTGTCCTCTACTGTAAAGACTGATACAAAATATTTGTTCAGCAACTTTGCCATTTCCATGTTCCCCACCACTAGTTTCCTGCTCCCATTCTCTAAGGGACCAACGTTCACTTTAGCCACCCTTATTCTTTTTATATAGCTGTAGAAACTCTTGCTATCTGTTTTTATATTTTTTGCTAGTTTACTTTCATAATCTATCTTCCCTTTCTTAATTAATCTTTTAGTTATTGTTTGCTGGCTTTTAAATGCTTCCCAATCTTCTATTCTCCCACTAGATTTGGCTAATTTACAAGCCCTTGTTTTCATTCGAATACTATGCTCTATTACTTTACTAAGCCACGGATGGCTGTCTTTTCTTTTTCTCCCCTTTTTCCTCAGTGGAATATATTTATCTTGAAAGATGTGAAATATCTCCTTGAATGTAGACCACTGCTCTTGTACCGTCTTACACTTTAATCTGTTTTCCCAGTCCACTTTAGTCAATTCTACTCTCATACCTTCATAGTCTCCTTTATTTAAGCTTAGTACGCTGGTTTGAGATCCAACTCTCTCACCCTCAAACTGAATTTGGAATTCAACCATATTATGATCACTCATTCCAAGGGGATCGTTTTCCAGGACATTTTTGATTAATCCTGTCTCATTACACAGGACCAGATCTAAGATTGCCTGCCCCCTGGTTGGTTCAGTTACATACTGCTCAAGGAACCCGTCCCTAATACACTCTATGAACTCTTCCTCAATGCTGCCATGCCCAATTTGTTCCTCTAAACGCCTCAGTATCCTACCATTAGTCGTGCATTCCCTTCCCTTGCTAGCCATCTCCAAATGCATTACCTGACACTTCTCCTGATTGAATTCCAGTTGCCACATTTCTGCCCATTGATATCTTCATGCAGTCTACAGCTAGCTTCCTCAAAATCAACAACATAGCCTATTGTTGTATCATCTTCCAACTTATTAATCTTGCCCCCTACATTGAAGTATAAATTATTGATGTACATCACAAAAAGCTAGTGACCCAGTACTGAGCCCTGCATTACCCCACTGGAAACAGCCTTATGGTCACAAAAATTCCCCTCGACCATTACTGGGAATTAGATTCTGTCCTTGGATTCAACAATAACGCTGCAAATTTTACCCAGAATTCAATCAGCCAGTTCATATTGATCTCAGTCTAAAGAATAAGTTCCTTGTTTTTCTCTTCCTTACAGTGAACTTGGTGACGATTGTGATCCTGTCTCGGGGAAGGTGCGGTCTCTCCAAATGTGTCACCCATTACTTGGTGTCCATGGCAGCGGCAGCTGTACTGGTCGTTATCACTGATCTAATATACAGGCAGATTCCCAATCGTTGAGAGGCTCAGTTTAAGTTCATGTGGAAGATTAAAGTGTGTAATATCCACGCAATCCTGCTTTAAGCAGTCACAGACTGTTCTTTCTGGTTCACGGTCACTTTCACCTTTGATCAATTTCTGGCCATTTGTTGCCAGAAGCTGAAAATAAAATATTGCAATGAGAAAACGGCGGCTGTGGTGCTAGGAAGAGTGAGTGTGCTGTTCTTTGTAAAGAACACTTTCTGATACTTTATGTATGGAGGTCAATTTTGGATTTCTAATTCTCGTTGGTTCTGTTATGTAACAAGGTATGTTGCTTATTCACAGGTGTGGACAGTAATTTAAATCCTTCATTATATTTTAACCCCATTTATTCCATTTGTTCTGATTCTGCTGCTCAATGCGTTAACCATCAGACATGTAGAGCAGAGTCCGGAGGAGACTCCGAGCCCACAGCAGGGGGGAATGTCCCAGTGACCCAGAGATGGAGAAGCAAAGAAAATCCATCATTTTACTGTTGGTTATATCTGGGAATTTTATCCTTATGGGCAGTGTTCCTGTTGTTTTCTGTGTGGAGACGATTGTATGTGTTCAATTTGCTTCCTGGTGCTCTAACTCAATATTTATGTGAACTTCAGCTGTTTCATCAATGACCTTCCCTCCATCATAAGGTCAGAAGTGGGGATGTTCGCTGATGATTGCACACTGTTCAGCACCATTCGAGGCTCGCCAGATACTGACGCAGTCCGTGTCGATATGCAGCAAGACCTGGACAACATTCAGACTTGGGCTGAAAGTGGCAAGTAACATTCGCACCACACAAGAGCCAGGCAATGACCATCTCCAACAAGTGATACTCTAATCATCTCACCTTGATATTCAATGGAATTACCATCGCTGAATCCCCCACTATCAACATCCTGGGGGTTAGCATTGATCAGAAACTGAACTGGACCAGCCATATAAATACTGTGGCTACAAGAGCAGGCCAGAGGCTGGGAATTCTGCGGCGAGTGTCTCACCTCCTGACTCCCCAAAGCCTTTCCACCATCTACAAGGCACAAGTCAGGAGTGTGATGGAATACTCGTCACTTGACTGGATGAGTGCAACTCCAACAACACTCAAGAAGCTCGACACCATTCAGGATAAAGCAGCCTGCTTGATTGGCACTCCATCCACAACCTTCAACATTCACTCCCTCCACCACCAGCGCACTGTGGCTGCAGTGTGTACCATCTACAAGATGCACTGCAGGAACTCGCCAAAGCTCCATCAACAGCACCTTCCAAACCCGTGACCTCTACCACTTAGAAGGACAAGGGCAGCAGACTCATGGGAACATCACCACATACAAGTTCCCCTCCAAGCCACACACCAGCCTGATTTGGAACTGTATCGCCGTTCCTTCACTGTCGCTGGGCCAAAATTCTGGAACTCCCTTCCTAACAGCATTGCGGGTGTACCTATGCCATATAGACTGCAGCGGTTCAAGAAGGTGGCTCACCACCATCTTCTCAAGGGCAATTAGGGATGGGCACTAAATGCAGGGCTAGCCAGCCAGCGACGCCCACATCCCATCAATGAATAAAAATAAAAAAAACTGATATTTAAACATAGAAACATGGAAGATAGGAGCAGGATTTGGCCATTCGGCCCTTCGAGCTTGCTCCGCCATTCAATGAGATCATGGCTGATCATTCAAATTCAGTACCCTGTCCCTGCCTTCTCCCCATATCCCTTGATCCCTTTAGCCTTACGAAATATATCCAACTCTTTCTTGAATATATTTAATGAACTGGTCCCCACCGCCCTCTGTGGCAGAGAATTCCATAGGTTCACCACTCTCTGGGTGAAGAAATTCCTCCTCATTTCAGTCCTAAATTGGTTACCCCTTATCCTTAGACTATGACCCCTGGTTCTGGACACCCCGGCCATTAGAAACATCCTTCCTGCATCTAGTATGTCCAGGCCTGACAGAATTTTATAGGTTTCGCTGAAATCCCCTCTCAATCTTCTAAACTCCAGTGAATATAAGCCCAATCGACACAATCTCTCCTCATACGTCATTCCTGCCTTCCCAGGTATCAGCCTGGTGATTCTTCGCTGCACTCCTTCCATGGCAAGAACGTCCTTCCTCAGGTAAGGTGACTAAAACTGCACACAATACTCAAGGTGCGGTCTCACCAAGGCCCTGTACAGCTGTAGCAAGACATCCTTGTTCCTGTACTCGAACCCTCTTGCTACGAAGGCCAACATACCATTTGCCTTCTTAACCGCCTGCTGCACCTGCATGCTTACCTTCAGCGACTGGTGCACAAGAACACCCAGGTATCTTTGCACTTCCCCTTCTCCCAATCTATTGCCATTCAAATAATTATCTGCCTTCCTGTTTTTGCCACCAAAGTGGATAACCTCATATTTATCCGCATTATTGTGCATTTGCCATGTTTCTGCCCAATCACCCAAACTGTCCAAATCGTACTGCAGTTTCACGACATCCTCCTCACAGCATACCCTCCCACCCAGCTTTGTGTCATCTGCAAATTTGGAGCTATTACATCCAATTCCCTCGTCCAGATCATATAATGTATTGTGAACAGCTGGGGTCCTAGGACCGATCCTTGCAGTACCCCACTAGTCACTGCCTGCCACTTGGAAAACGATCCGTTTATTCCAACTCTTTGCTTTCTGTCCGCCAACCAGTTCTCTATCCAAGTCAATACCTTGCCCCCAATCCAATGTGCCTTAATTTTGCACGTAATCTCTTATGTGGTACCTTATCAAAAGTCTTCCGAAAGTCCAAATACACCACATCCACTGGTTCACCCTTATCTATTTTAACAGTTACATCCTCAAAAAATTCCAGTAGATTAGTCAAGCATGATTTACCTTTTGTAAATCCATGTTGACTTTGTCCAATCCGGTCACTGTTTTCCAAGTGCTCAGCTATTACATCCTTCATAATAGACTCTAGCATTTCCCCACGACCGAAGTCAGGCTTACCGGTCTATAATTCCCTGCTTTGTCTCTACATCTTTTTTTGAATAGTGGGATAACTTTAGCTACCCTCCAATCCATGGGTACTGTTCCAGAGTCAATCGAGTTCTGGAAGATGACCGGCAATGCATCTACTATTTCTAGGGCCACTTCCTTAAGTACCCTGGGATATAGATTATCAGGCCCTGGGGATTCAGCTCCTGAGTTGCTGCACCAACACGTGTATTTATGCCGTGACCCAGACTAAATTCAGAGAGGATTTGAAGAATGTGGTGAAATATCCCTTTACTGTAATTGTTAAATTCATTAAATGAGGAGAAGTTTGTGCAAAATCACAAAGCGTTGGTCTGGTGTTCTGCTCAATCCCCTCGTCTCCGTGAGACACACACAGTGAGGCCTGTTTCTGTCTTTCAGCGCCTGGATTCAGTGACTAACAGGAACGGTAGAGGTGGGGTCTCCGCGGAGATCAGTCCCGCTGGATTCCTGCTCATTTTTAGACCCGCTGAGTCCTCTGGCGCGGCCTGGGGCGGGTTTATGAAGCTGCCGATCGCCAGATTCGAGTTTCATGTGTTTACCCAAAGGGGGCGGCACGGGGAAGGTCGCTCTTTCAGTTGATAGCCCACAGGCGGCCGGGCCACTCAGACCCCAGCACCCTCAGTGAAACCTTAGGGGAAATAGCCTGGGACCAACCTGCAGCCGGGGAGGGAGGCTTTAAAAGGCCCAAATGTCAGCACAGCGAGAGCGGAGCCAGCGACCGAGAGTGGCGGGGAGCAAAGGAGAGACTTCACAAGACAGCAGCTCCGTGCTTGGATGGTGAGTATTACCGTTTTTTGCTTTAAAATCTCGGGAAGTGAATTTAAACTAAGAACTTGGAATGTATAACTATAACTTTATTAAATCAATAAATTAAACTAGATTTACTAATTAGTTAGTACAACTAAAAACTTTGAGTGAATAAAAAGCTTAACCAATTAAATCCAAAAAACAAGGTTAGATTGCGATGGCAGAGCTGGTGGTGTGTCGCAACTGCAGCCTGTGGGATTGGAGGAGACATTTGAGATCCCGGGAAGCCACATCTGCAGTAAATGTCTGCAACTCGGGGAACTTTGGCTCAGATTTGTTGAGCTGTAGTCCGAGCTGCAGGCATTACAATGCATCAGGGCGTGGTAGACTTGCCTAGGCAATTCGATCCATGAGTCAGTGACACCACCTTGGTCAGGTTGTTATTTAGGTTTGGTTAGTGGTCAGGAACAGGAGGATGAGACTGCGAGTCAGGCAACTGTGGCTACACAGGATGTAGTGATATAGGTGCCTCAGCCTTGGACCTTGTTAACAGATAAGGGATACTTCCTGCCTGTATGACTGAGAACAAAGAATGCAGATGGAATGGACAATTTGATCACGGCACTATGGTACAGGAAACCATTCAAGTGGGGGGAATATGAAGGTAGTGTTAGGTGTTAATATAGTCAGGGGGATAAATACATCACTGCCCCGAAGGCTGTGTTGCCTGCCCGGTGCCATGGCTAAGGATATTCCCTCACAGCTAGAAAATAACTTGGAGCATGAGGGGGAGGATCCAGTAGTCGTGGCTCATGTAGGAACTGATGACATAGTTAGAACTAGGAATGAGGGTCTGCTGAGCGAGTTTGACGAGCTGGGGTCCAAATTACTCAGCACAACCTCAAAGGTAATAATCTCTGGATTACTCCCTGAGGCACTCGCAACTTGGCATAGGATCAATCACATCAGAAAGTTAAATGCGTGACTCAAAGTGTGGTGTGCGAGACAGTCGCTATGATTCATGGGGCACTAGTATCATTAATGGAAAGGAGGAAGCTGTTCCGTTGGAAGAAGCTCCACCTAAACCAGACTGGGATTATTGTCCTGGTGAATTAAATAACTAGGGCTGTAAAAAGAGCTTTAATCGAAAGAGGGGTTGAGGGTTCATGTGAGGGGAAATGTATGAATCTCAAGATATATTCAAAGCCATAGAGTAGGCTAACGATTTGAGTAAAGATAGGCAGAGGGAGACGGGAAGGGACAGAAAGGTTAACAGAAATAGTGCCTCCAAGAATAAGGTCTAATCAGGGAAAATGGTAAACCATTAAAATTAAGGCTCTTTATCTGAATGCATGAAGCATTTACAACAAAATAGAGGCAGTTATGGTACAAATAGAGATAAATGCGTTTGATCTAATAGCCATTGCATCGATGTGGTTGCAAGGTGACCAAGGATGGATCTAAATATTCCAGTGTCGTGGAGCCACCAAAGGAATCAGATCGTTTGTATATAATTCCTTTAACAACATGTTAGCTGCAGCCTGAGTCTGTATCTTTATTTATGCTGTTTAACTGTACAGAGCGTGGTTACTTTAACAGCGTGGTTAAAACGTGATGACGTCACGCCGTTCATCACGTGATTCCCCACTGGCAGGAAAATGCGATGACGTCATGACGTCAGTCACGGGTCTTGAGTGCCATCCCTCGTGGAGCCTCCAAAGAGAGCAGACCTACATTCGGTGTTATCCTGCAGTTTCTTGTTAAAACCTGTTTGTTTCATTAAAGTTCGTTTTGTTTGATCGCCTGAGTAGAACTCAGTCTTTTAGTTAGGAACCCACATTCCTACATTGGTGACCCCGACTTTCGTGAACGGTTTTCGCGGATGATCTTCAGCATGGAAACGAATGCCGTGACTCTAAAATTGCCACACAGCTCTGGGAGCAACAACCAGCCGCGTGCTTTCTCCAGGCTGAAGCCCAAATCCCCATCAGGAGCATCATCGCGGATCAGACCCATTATTACTACGTGATCTCCACCCTCGATAGCGCCACTGCCTCGTGGATCATCATCCTCCTCGGTAGTCCTCCTACTGACTGCAAGTATGATACATTAAAGGCGCGGTTGCTTCAAGTCTTCGGGCTATCGACGTCAGAACGCGCTCGCTGGCTCCTCGCTATGCCCGGCCTCGGGGACTCCAAACCATCCGAGCTCATGAGCCAGATGCTCACGCTCTTAGGTGGCAAACCAGAATGCTTCCTCTTCCGGGAGCTATTCCTCTGCCAACTGCCGGAGCAGGTACAGGCTGCCCTAGCCAGGTCCGAGGTCATGGACAGCGGTGAGCTTGCTGCCGAAGCAGATAAGATTTCCACAATAACCCAGCATGCTGTGCTGCCACGGGATGCCCATCCCCCACAGACACAGCTGCAGCTCCTCTTGCAGCGGGCTGGTGCTCCTACCACGCCCGTTTAGGCGCGAAAGCACGATGCTGCCGCTCTCCCTGCAGCTTTTCACCCAAAAATAAAACAAAACTCCTGCAGCATTCCTGGCGAAGGAGGACTGGGTCTGACGGGCGCTCTGCGGCTGCGATGGCCATTGGATCTTCGGGGAAACTTCTTTACATCACCGATTCCCTTTTGGGTCGACGTTTCCTTTGTGACACCGGGGCGCAGTGTAGCATCCTACCTGCGTCGAAACTCGATATGCAAGCTGGGGACCACGGCTTTTCCCTCGTGGTGGCTAATGGCGCAGCCATTCAAACTTTATGAAAGTGGTGGGTCCAAGTGTGTTTCAGTGGTCAGCGCTTCCATTGGGATTTCGCCATGGCCACAGTCTCGCAGGCCATTCTAGGGGCGGATTTTCTATGTGCCAACGGCCTCCTCATCGATGTCCGGCACCGCCGGTTAAACAACACGGCCACCTTCCACTCGATTCCGTGCCACCACGGTACTACCATATTGCGCTCTATCGTCTGCATGTTCCCATCTCCGGATGACTTCACTCGGCTCCTCGGAGAGTTCCCGGAGCTGACCAGGCCCACTTTCTCCTCCTCGGCCACGAAGCATGGTGTTGAACATCATATCACCACTACTGGCTCCCCGGTTTATGCACGGGCTAGAAGGCTTGAACCCGGCAAGCTCGTGGCTGTGAAAGTGGAGTTCAACACAATGGAGCAGCTGGGGATTATTCGCCAGTCGAATAGTCCCTGGTCTTCGCCTCTCCACATTGTTCTGAAACCGGGCAGCGGCTGGCGGCCATGCAGTGACTACCGACGCCTGAATGATGCCACTACTCCTGTTCAGTACCCGATCCCGCATATTCAGGATTTCTCAGCCCATTTGGCGGGAAATTCTATCTTTTCAAATGTCGACCTCGTCCGGGGTGTCACCAGGTTCCCATGCACCCGCAAGGCGTTGTGAAAACCGCAGTCATCACCTCTTTCGGCCTTTTTGAGTTCCTGCACATGCTGTTTGGCTTGAAGAATGCAGCACAGTCTTTCCAGTGCTTGATGGACTCCGTGCTCCGAGACCTAAACTTCATTTTCGTCTACCTCGATGACATTCTCATCACCAGCGCTAGCAAGGAAGAGCACATCTGCCATTTGCATAACCTCTTTACACGCCTCAGTCAGCATGGTTTGATCATCAACCTGGCCAAGTGCCAGTTCGGACTGCAGCGGATCGATTTCTTGGGACACCACATAACATCAGACGGCGCCACCCCCTTACTGATGAAGGTGGAAGCTGTTACCTCTTTCCCGTGCCCGCCAACCATCAAGGCCCTGCAAGTGTTCCTGGGGATGGTCAATTTCTATCACCGATTCGTCCCTAAGGCGGCTCAGCTTATGCAGCCTTTGTACGGGGCCCTCAAGGGCAAGTCCGGTAAGGATCCAATCAGTTGGACAGCCGAGATGGACCAGGCATTAGTCAACACAAAGAGCGCCTTGGCCAATGCAACCATGCTGGCGCAGCCACTTCCAGGTGCCATCATCGCCCTTACCACAGATGCATCAGACTATGCCATCAGTGCAGTGCAGGAGCAGTGGGTGAATGGCATGTGGCAACCGCTGGTTTTTTTCAGCTGTCAACTATGGAAAAATGAAAGAAAATACAGCACTTTCGATCAGGAGTTGCGCCCTTTTTCTAGTCATTTTACATTTCAGGTTCTCATTAGAAGGACGCCCCTTCACGGCTTTTGTCGACCACAAGCCTCTAACGGCCAAGACCGCCGAACTGTAGTCAGCTCATCAGCAATGTCACCTGACATTTATTTCTGAAATTACCACGGACATTCAAAATGTGTCTAGTAGAGACAACCTGGTAGTGGATTGCCTGCCCCACGCGATGGTCCATGCAGTTCACCTTGGGATTGATTACGCCCTCATGGCTGCAGATCAGGCCTCGGACCCAGAGGCCCAATCACACAGAACCATCCCCTCTAATTTACAGGCGACCGACGTCAGTTTCCAGGCCGTAGGCACCACGCTCCTTTGCGACATCTCCATGGGCGTTCCCCAACCTATCGTGCCAGTCACCTGGCGCCGGAAGGTGTTTGACGCCATACACGGGTTGTCACACCCTGATATGAAGGCTTCACAACGGCTAATGTCGGCGAAGTTCGTCTGGAATGGTATGCACCTTGATCTCCATGACTGGGCCAACACCTGTGTGGTCTGCTAGAAGGCCAAGGTCCAGCGTCATGTAAAAGCTCCAGTGGCTATGTTCGCTGTTCCGGAGCATCGTTTCGACCACGTGCATGTGGACATTGTGGGGCCACTTCCTCCTTCCCGTGGTTATATGCATCTTCTCACCATGGTGGACCGCACCACTAGGTGGCCAGAGGCAGTACCTTTGGTTTCCACCACTTCAGCAGACATCGCTAGAGCTTTCATCTCCTGTTGGGTTTCTCGTTTCGGGGTACCGGCGGACATCTCCTCCGATCGTGGGCCACAATTTTCCTCGGAGCTCTGGAAGGCTGTAGCTCAGGGGCTTGGCACCAAACTTCATTGCACCACTGCCTATCATCCACAGGCAAATGGCCTGTGCGAGTGATTCCACAGGTTACTAAAAGCCGCCCTACGGGCCAGTCTTCAAGGTGCGAGATGGGTGGACAGACTCCCATGGGTACTTTTGGGTGTTTGTACAGCACCCAAAGAGGACCTACAATCGTCCTCGGCAGAACTCGTTTGTGGCCAGCCGCTCCGAGTACCAGGGGTTTTCCTCCCTTCTCCCACAGAGCCATGGTCCGCCTCCCAGCAACTTGTCAGCCACCAGGAAGCGGCCAGATGCTTTTCTCCGGTGCCTACATCAAATCACGGCCTTCCGAGCCCCCACATGCCAGAGGAGCTGGAGAACGCCGAGCACATATTTATCCGCCACGACGTTCACTAGGATCCGCTCAAACCACCTTACACTGGTCCTTTCTGCATAATCGAATCAGGAGACAAATTATTTTTGGTTGACATTGGAGGAAAGCCGGATCACATTTCGGTGGACCGGTTGAAGCCGGCTCACTTGGACCTGGACTGCCCAGTCGTCATCGCTCAACCACCTAAAAGTGGCCGACCGCCCGCAGTCACTGTGCCAGAGCAACCACAGCCACCCGCCAGCTCGACCACACTCACTGCGCCAGCTCAACCCAACCACCCGCCAGTTCGACCACTGTCCATCAGCTTCCTCTGCAGGGTTACCGAAGTCGCTCAGACAGACTTGTCAGCCCTCCTCGATGCCTCACTTTTGCTGTTAAAGACAATTCTGGGGGGGCGCATGTGGCGGAGCCACCAAAGGACTCAGATCGTTTGTATATAGTTCCTTTAACAACATATTAGCTACAGCCTGAGTCTGTATCTTTATTTATGCTGTTTAACTGTACAGAGCGTGGTTACTTTAACAGCGTGGCGAAAACACCATGACATCACGCCGTTCATCACGTGATTCCCCACAAGCAGGAAGACGTGGTGACGTCATGACATCAGCCACTGGACTGCAGGGGCAGTCCCCGTGGAGCCTCCAAAGAGAGCAGACCTACATTCGATGTTATCCTGCAGTTTCTTGTTAAAACCTGTTTGTTTCATTAAAGTTTGTTTTGTTTGATCGCCTGAGTAGAACTCAGTCTTTTAGTTAGGAACCCACGTTCCTACACCAGCACATTTAATATTTTGAATAAATGGGCAGAATGGAAAAAGAGGGTGGGTAGCATTGTTAATAAAGGATGACATGAGGACTATAGCGAGGAAGCCTCTTAGCTCGGAAGATCTGGAATTAGAACCAGTATGGGCGGCGATCAGAAATAACAAAGGCAAAAAACACTGGATGGAGTAGTTTATATGCCCCCCAAGGATGGAATCCACTCGAGACTGTTTCTTGGAACAATACATCGTTGAACCAACCAAGGAAGAGGTTATTTCAGATCTTGTTTTGTGTCATGAGAGAGTGGTAATCAGTATTCTCATAGTAAGGGATATTCTGGGGAAGAGCGATCATAATATGATAGGATGTTACATGGAGTTTGGGAGTGACGCACCTAAGCACGAAACTAGAAACCTAACCTTAAATGAACCAATTAGAAAGGTATGATGGGCCTGTTGGCTAAAGTAGAGAGGAAAATTACATTAAAAGTTATGATGGTAGATGATCAATGGTGAACATTTAAACAAATATGTCATATCTCTGAACAAATGCATATTCCAGTGAGAAATTAATATCCACTGGATGAATGATCCATCCGTGGCTAACTAAAGATGTTACGGATAGTTGTGGGTTAATAAAGAGGCTGATAATATTGCTAAGAAGAGTAGTGGGCCTGAGGCTTGGGAGAGTTTTATAAACCATCAAAAGATGACCAAAAATCGATAAAGAGGGAGAAAATCAAATTTGAGAGCAAACCAGCAAAAATATAAAAACAGTTTGTAAGAGCTTCAACAAGTATGTAAAAAGAAAGAGAGTAGCAAAAGTAAACGTGGAGTCTGAGACTGCAGCAGTTATAATGGTGAAGATGGAAATGGCAGCGAGTTTGAACAAATATTTTGGCCTTGAAATTCGACTGGGGCAGTCGTGCAAATGTAACACTGCTATTCAGAAAAGGAGGGAGACCAAAAAGAGAGATCTACAGGCCACATAGCCTGAAAGTGAAATCGTGTTTGACAAACCTATTAGCGTTTTTGAGGATGTAACCAGTAGGGTGGATAAAGGGGAGCCAGTGGATTTATTTTATTTCGATTTCCAAAAGGCCTCCGATAAGGTGCCACACGAAAGGTTGTTGCACAACATAAGGGCACTTGGGTTATGGGTAATATATTAGCAAGAATAGAAGCCTGATTAAAGGACAGAAAATGGAAAGTAAGAATAAACGGTTCATTTTCAGATTGGCGGGCTGTTAATAGCGGGGTGCCGTTAGAATCAATGCTGAGGCCTCAGCTATTTACAATCTATATTAGTGACTTAGATGAAGGGACCGAGTGCAATATATATAGGTTTGCTAACAATACAAATCTAAAGGTGCGAATGTAACCTGTGAGGGCAAAAAGGCCTAAAAATGCTCTCATTACTCCAGGGCCTGGAAATTCCTTTAGAGCAGCAATAAATGAGACATGGTCCAGTATAATATAAACAGAGTCGCGGTCTAGCGTAATATAAACAGAGGCAAGAATTTCTGCCATAATAAGTGAGACTGGAGCTAATGTAATAAACCGAGCCACGGTCTAATGTAATATACACAACAACATGGTCTAGTGCAGTAATAATTGAGGAAGGGTCTAGGATAATACAAAGAGGGACAGTGTCTAGTGCAAAGATAACTAAGACAAGGCCAAGTATAATATACACAGGGAGAGGGTCTAGTGTAATATAAACAGAGACAGGGTCTAGTGTAATATAAACAGCGACAGGGTCTACTGTAATATAAACAGAGACAGGGTCTAGTGTAATATAAAGAGGGACAGAGTATAAAGTAATTTGAACAGTGACAGGGTCCAGTGTAATATAAACAGAGACAGGGTCTAGTGTAATATAAACAGAGACAGGGTCTAGTGTAATATAAACAGAGACAGAGTCTAGTGTAATTTAAACAGAGTCAGGGTCTAGTGTAATTTAAACAGAGACAGAGTCTAGTGTAATTTAAAGGCATACACAATTTGCACTCTGCCAATTAATCTGCACACACTTCATGTCCCTGCTCTCAGACTGTCGGGGTCACGTTTTGTTTTCTATCCAATCTTTTTCAAAAAGTTCTGATCGTTGAAGGGTGTCACTTTCCATTGGTGCAATGCCTGTTTAATTGTATTTTGAAATGTTAGAATTGTTGGGGCTGAAATGGTTAACTTGATCTGTTTGTTTAACGACTGTAATTAATGTCAGTTCCCAGGGAATCTGCTCGTCTCTCTGGAGTTTATACTCTAATATAAATGAGTTGCTCTTTTGAATTCTCTATTCCATTCATTCCGTGGGAGCGGTGCCCCGAGCACTGATTTCCCGCCAAAAGTGGAACCATGTTTCGGGATTTCCCACTAAATCTTCGGGTGCTGTGGGCAATCTTGGACGTACAAAAGATTTACTACCCCATTATCGCTGCCGCTGGTGTTCCCAGTAAGTCCAACTATTAACATCGTGAAGCATGTTTAAATATATTACTGTTGTTCTGTGTTTCCCATTATCTTCCCCAGACACGGATAATCGATGTTCCTGGTATGTCCAAATATTAACTCCGTGCACCATTTTAACTGTGTTACTGTTCCTGTGACTCCCATTTCCTGCCACCGTCTCAGGTCGCTGATGTTCATAGAATCATAGAAACTGACAATACAGAAGGAGGCCATTCAGCCCCTCGCACCTGTACCTGTCTCTGTTAAAGAGCAGTCATGCTCAGTCCCAGATTCCCACTTTTTACCGGTAATCCTGTAATTCCTCATCCTCAAGTTGGTGCCAAACACACGTTTAAAATTATTTACAATATCATTTCCACCATCTATTCAGGTGGGGCGGCGTTCCCGATCATGACATGTTCCTGGGAAGTAACTGTTGGTTCAGTAATGTTGTTTATGATGAAGGGACATGAAAGCTTTGCGTGCCTGAAATATCTGTTGCTGTTACATATTTTACCCTGGTTCCCACCCACTGATCTGAAATCAGTTAACTCCTCTCTTCAAACAGTGAGCCAAGAAATGCTACATGGAAGTGTTAAGGGTTTTCCACTTCATCACCAACAGTAATGTCTACTCTTCTCTGCAGGTAGTAATTCTCTGGACCATATCTGTTTGATTGTAACTGTTGTTGTGATTTAGATAATTTCCCCGCTGTTGGTTGTGTCCCATGTATCCCTCTTGGTGTGCGGTATTGGAAGGTGTCTGTCTTGATGTGTTTGTTACACAGTCGCCTGTTCACTGGTCTGAGTTTAATGGACAATGCGGCCTCACTCCTGCCATGTGTTTAACAAAGTTTGCGAGTTTATTGTACTTTGATTCTTTAACACCAGCCTGATGCCGGAAATGTGCATTTCCATTAGATCAGAAATGTGTTTTCAGGAAGATTTTATATTCAGTATTCTGCATACAGTTCAATAGGTAGAGCAGTAGCGATCTGACAGAGAGTCCAGAAATACACAGAAACGTTTGAGAAAAATCAGCAGCTCCACTTCACTATCTGACTTTCCACCATCGCCTACTCCACACTCCTCCCACTGGTTGAGGATGTTTAAGACAGGATTACAAGTTTGTTACATTTGTTCCAGTAATATAGTCAATTAATCGTATTTCCAAAAACTTAATATTAATCATTACACTGACACATCAGTGTAAAGCCATGCGGGTCTTGCACAGTTCAGGGAGTCTCTCAGTGAGGCGCAACCTGACTTTGGATAATCTCCTGTGTCCTTTCCATAATCAATTGGAAACCCGCACAATTCACATTAATAAGCGATTATTTGTTTCGTTGTAATTCACTCTAAGGAAGTATGTTGGTAAAGTATTGGGAAATCCGCTGTAAATTAATTGCAATATATATATGAACTGAAAGTAATAATTTTAAATTAAAATAAAGCATTAGATTTACACCACGTTTTATGTTATCTGCATGAAAAATAATATGTTTTTGACATTTACACACATGAAGTTGAGAGAACTTGGAGAAAAATCAGCCGCAATTTTTCACACAGCAGCTGGTAACTAGTTTGGTTGATGTTGTCTGGTGCGGGAATGTTGGCAATGACACCGAGAGCTCCATGTTCTTCCTGAAATAGTCCCAACTATAACATCCCATGAATGAGAAGAGTGGGCCAAGGCAATCCCGGGAAGGCGGGCACCTCTGAGCAGTGCTAACCCGCTGAAGCCCAGGAATGGGGCTTGAACCCATGAGCTTCACACTCAACACGAGCCGAACTGACGATGAATGAATCCAATGACTGAGTTTTTAATACAATTATTTGTAATACTGATTTATATATAATATATTTTCTTTCCTCTCCCTCCACTTCCTCTGTTCCAAGCGCAGGTCCAATATCGTCACCTAAGACCTACATATGCTCCACTCTGCTTTTTTCTACTACTGCTCACCCGCAGTCTTGCTGGAGGAGACCACCTCATTCATCTCACTCCTTGTTCATCTCCACCTTCTAGTCCCGGGAACTCCCTGATAATGTAATGTCTTCCCATCTACTGCGTGTGTGTTTTTGTTATTTTACCTCCCTCTTTTCTCTCCCCTGTTCTGAAAGTGCTGAACCTTTGGGCCCAGGGATACGAGGGTACAAACGCCTTCACCAAGAGACCATAGACAGAGTCCATAGTAGGTATCAGAACCCCATTAAAGCTGTTCTCATCTCAGTGCCACACCTGTTCACCTTCCAGTCGGTGTTGGTTGCCAGTGATCAGAATGAACATCCTTGCCCCATTTCCAACCCGGATCCTACAGCACTGGGATACCTGTAGTAGTGAACGGCCAATTCCGCACAGGCTTTCGTCCAAACCTGGGAATTGTGGGTCATTTTTGCCTCCAGCTACAACAGGGTGTTGTTATCGACCAGATCCACCAGTAATCTCCCTCACAGGAATGTTTTTTCATTTAATTTTCTGTAGATCCTTTTATTCATTGTGTTTAATTTTATTCTTTCAATTTTTTATTTCACATCTTTTTTCTGCTTTTATTGTAAAACCTGCCTCCAGCAGAAAGCCCTGTCACAGTTAAAATAATCAGTCTCTATACCTGGATGTATTAGTAACACTTCTAATTTCAGACCGAACTCCACCGGGTTGCTGCTTCTGTTGGAGCCTGATGTATAATTTCTGTTTTATAAACTTCCTTACAGTGAACTTGGTGACGATTGTGATCCTGTCTCGAGGAAGGTGCGGTCTCTCCAAATGTGTCACTCGTTACCTGGTATCCATGGCAGCGGCGGATCTTCTGATCATTATAATTGACGCGATACTAAGACAGATTCCCATTGCTCACGCTGCACAATTCCTTTTTGTGCAGAACATTAAAGTGTGTAATATCCACGCCGTCCTGCTGTACGCAGTCACAGACTGTTCTGTCTGGTTCACAGTCGCTTTCACCTTTGATAGATTTGTGGCCATTTGTTGCCAAAAGCTGAAAACAAAATATTGCACTGAGAAAACCGCGGCTGTGGTTCTAGGAACAGTGACTGTTCTGTTTTGTTTGCAAAACATTTTTTGGTACTTTATGTGCACAAGTGACTATTTACTGTATAACATACCTTGGTTTTGCAATATATTAGACAGTGTTTTCCTTTCACGGGTATGGGCGGCAATAGAATCTCTTCATTTTATTTTAACCCCATTTGTTCCTTTTGTTTTGATTCTGCTGCTCAATGCTTTAACCGTTAGACACATTTTAGTGGCCAGCAGAGCACGCAGGAGACTCCGGGCCGACAGCAGTGGGGAGAATCCCAGCGATCCAGAGATGGAGAAGCGAAGGAAATCCATCATTTTACTGTTTGTTATATCCGCAAATTTTATCCTTTTATGGGTGATGTTTTTGGTGAATTCAATCTACTTGCGCATAAATGCAATGTATAATAATGTGACTATTAGTACTTCGGATGTCCTACAAGAAATAGGATTCATGCTTCAACTGTTGAGTTCTTGCACAAACACTTGTATTTATGCCGTGACTCAGACTAAATTCAGAGAGGAGTTGAAGACTGCAGTGAAATTTCCCATCACTCTAATTGCTAAATTAGTGTAAAATTTCGAGAAGAAATGAAAACTGTCCACCTGCCGCCTGAAATACTAAACAAAATTTATAAAGTATCCCTGAATTGCTTACTAATTTGATGTTAATTTAAGTATATTTGCAACATTTTGTACTTTGTGCAGCAACTTGTTATAAAATAGGCAGCTGCACAGGTATTGCACTAAACAGTTTAGCAACATTTTAAAATGTTAATAAAACAAGACAATCTGCTTCTGCGTAATCCGTGCTTATGTTGATGGCGCTCCATTTACACGAACTGTGCCCATAAAATGCCGCAGAGAAAGATCCTGTGATCTCGTTTACAGGAAGCACCCAGCTGACCACTTACCATCTGCTAGGATCCATGGTCGTTGCTCTGTGTGTAATCCATTAGTACAATAGGTGCAGCAATGTGGGCTGCTAACAATAGGCTCGGATCCGTGGTCCTTGCTCTGTGTGGATTCCATTAGTTCAATAGGTGGAGCAATGAGGGCCGCTAACAATAGGCTGGGAGCCGTGGTCTTTGCCCTGTGTGGGTGCCATTAGTTCAATAGGTGGATCAATGCAGGCCGCTAACAATAGTTGCAAACAACGCTGTGCAATGGTTGCATTTGTGAATCAATGTTGGCTTCATGTCATTGGAGATGGACGGGAAACATATTTAGAAACGCAAACACATCCTAACACTAAAACATTACGTTAGGTTGTTAGGTTTTATGTCAGACTTTTCTGTCAACTTTTAAGGGTTACAAATGCCAAGGTCCAGATTTTATTTAATTAGAATTGATTACCAGATTTAATATAAGCAAAATCTTGTCATTGAGAAAATAATGAGACTAAAGGTAGACAGATCTTCAGTTCCTGATGGTTTCCCCCGCAGGATATTAACAGAAGTATGTGAGGAAATTGTAGATGTTTTAGCCATGTTCTTCCAAAATTCACCTGAACCAGAAATGCCCCATGGATTGGATACATGCCCACGTCACTCCATTAGTGAAGAAGGGTAGCGGAGACAAAATCGGAAATTAAATGCCTATTAGTCTAAGGTCTATTGTAGAGAAGTTATTAGAATCTGTTATTAGGGACAGAGTGATTGGGCACTTAGACAGATATGAACTGGTCAGAGAGAGCCACCATAGATTTGTACCGGGCAAGGCATTTCGAATGAAACAAGTTAATTTTTATTAAATAGAACTAACATAGTAGATAATGGAGTGTCTAAGGATATTATTTATGTGGTCTTCCAGAAGGCATTGGATCAGGTTATAAGAGACTATTAACAAAAATGAGAGTGAATGGAATTGGAGGCAACCTATTGACATGGGTAGGGAATTGGTTGAGAGGTAGGAGACAGAGTGTAGGGTTAATGCATATGCTGACAGGTTGGCAGGATGTGGCTAGTTGTGCCCCAAGAGATCGGTACAGGGGCTTTTCAAACTAATCATAAACGACTTAGATGATAGGATAGAGAGCCGTATATCAAAGGTTGTTGAAGACACCAAGTTAGGTGGCACAGTAAATAGTGTAGGTGGGAGCAGAAAGTTGCAAAGGGACATGGAGAAATAAGCTGAATGGGAAAAACTGTGTCAGCTGGAGTTCAATGTGCGGAAGTGTGAGGTCATCCACTTTGGCCCTCAGAAAGATAGATCAGAGTGTTTGATAAAATGGGAAATTAGGAACTGTGGATGAACGGAGAGATTTAGGTGTCCAAGTAGAGAAAGCTCTAAAAGTTCGTAGTCAGGCACAAAAATCTAATTTAAATGTTAATGGAATGGTCGCCTTTTTATCAAAGGGGCTATAATTGAAAGGAATGGAAGTTCTGTTCCAGCTGTACAGAGCCCTGGTCAGACCGAATCTGTGGCACTGCAGTCAGCTCTGGGCACCGAACCTTAGGACAGGATAAGTGGCCTTGGAGGGGGAGCAGCGCAGATTCAACAGAATGGCACTTGGGCTAATAGGGTTACATTATGAAAACAGTTTGCATAGACTAGTCTTATATTCTGTTTATTATAGAATATTAAGGGTTTATCTAATTAAGATATTAAAGGTGATTAAAAGAATTGATAAGTGGATGGGTCATAGTCATAGAGTTATAGAGTTATAAAGCACAGAAAGAGGCACTTCAGTCCATCGTGTCTGCGCCGGCCATCAAGCCCTGTCAATTCTAATCCCATTTTCCAGCACTTGGTCCGTAGCCTTGTAAGCTATGGCGTTTCAAGTGCTCATCTAAATGCTTCTTGAATGTTGTGAGGGTTTCTGCCTCTACCGCCCTTTCAGGCAGAGTTCCAGATTCCAAACAACCTCTGGGTGAAAAAGTTTTTCCTCAAACCTCCTCTAAACATCCTGCCCCTTAACTTGAACTTATGCCCCCTGGTTATTGAACCCTCTGCTAAGGGGAAAGGTTCTTTCCTATCTACCCTATCTATGCCCCTCATAATTTTGTACACTTCAATCAGATCCCCCCTCAGCCTGCTCTGCTCTAAGGAAAACAATCCCAGCCTGTCCAGTCTCTCTTAATAGCTGAAGCGCCCCAGCCCAGGTAATATCCTGGTGAATCTCCTCTGCACCCTCACAAATGCAATCACATCCCTCGTATAGCGTGGCGACCAGAAATGCACAGTGTATTCCAGCTGTGGCCTAACTACAGTTTTGTACAGCTCCATCATAACCCCTGCTCTTATATGCTATGTCTCGGCTAACGAAGGCAAGTATCCCATATGCCTTTTGAACCACCTTATCTACCTGTCCTGCTGCCTTCAGGGATCTATCTACATGCACACCAAGGTCCCTCTGATCCTCTGTCCTTCCTATGCTCCTACCATTCATTGTGTATTCTCGTGCCTTGTTAGTCCTCCCAAAATGCATTACTTCACACTTTTCAGGGTAAAATTCCATTTGCCACTGTTCTGCCCATCTAACAATAATGTCTATATCGTCCTGTAGCCTGCAGCTTACCGCCTCGCTCTTTACCACTCCACCAATGTTCGTGTCATCTGTGAACGTACAGATCATACCTCCTACATTCATCACTAAATCATCAATGTACACCACAAATGGCAAAGGACCCAGCACCGATCCCCGTGGTACGCCACTGGACACAGGCTACCAGTCACAAAAACAACATTCGACCATCACCCTCTGCCTCATGCAACTAAATCAATTTTGGATCCAATGTGCCAAATTGCCCTGGATCTCTTATCTCCTTGACCAGCCTCCCAAGTGGGACTTTGTCACATGCCTTACTGAAGTTCATGTAGAGTACATCAACTGCACCACCCTCATCCAAACACCTAATCACCCCCTCTAAAAATTCAATCAAATTGTTCAGACATGATCTCCCCCTGACAAAGCCATGCTGACTATCCCTGATTAATCCCTGCCTCTCCAAGTGGGGAATAATTCTGTCCCTCAGAATTTTTTCCAAAATTTTCCCTGTTAGGCTCACTGGCCTGTAATTCCCTAGTTTATCCCTACTACTCTTCTTGGGCAATGGTACTACGTTAGCTGTCCTCCAGTCCTCTGGTACCTCCCCTGTGGACAGGGAGGTTCAGAAAATTTGTGTCAGGGCCCCTGAAATCTCCCTTGCCTCAATCAGCAGCTTGGGATACATCCCGTCAGGGGCTGGGGATTTATCCACTTTAAGCCCGCTGAAACCGCTAGTACCTCCTCCCTCTCAATACTAATTTGTTCAAGTATATCACAATCCCCCTGCTTGATTTCTATGCCTACATCGTCCTTCTCCATAGCGAACACAGATGCAAAATATTCATTTAAAATCTCATCTACATCCTCTGGCTCTACACAGATTGCCACCGTGGTCCTTAATGGGCCCTACTCATTCCCTGGTTATCCTCTTGCCCTTAATATACTTATAAAACACCTTGGGATTGTCCTTTATTTTGTCCACCAGTGTTTTTTCATGCCCCCTCTTCGTTCTCCTAATTTCTTTTTTAAGTACACCCTGCACTTTCTATACTCCTCTAGGGCTTCCACTCTTTTCAGTCATTTGTATCTGCCAAAAGCCTCCCTTTTTTTCCTAATACATCCTTGTACATCCCTGACATCCAAGGTTCCCTGGGTTTGTTCGTCCCACCCTTGACCTTTATGGGAATATGTTGGCGTTGTAGTCTCTGTAGTTCCTTTCTGAAAGACTCCCACTGCTCTGATGTGGATTTTCCTACAAGTAGCTGATCCCAGTCCACTTTGGCCAGATCCTGCCTTATCATATTAAAATCGGCCTTCTCCCAATTTAGAAACTTTATTTCCGGTCCATCGTTGTCCTTTTCCATGTCTACCTTAAATCTCACCGAATTATGGTCACTTTCACCAAAATGCTCTCCTACTGACACTTCTACCACTTGCCCAGCTACATACCCTAAAATTAGGTCCAGTAACGCCCCCTCTCTTGTAGAACTTTCTACATGCTGGCTCTAAAAGCTCTCCTGGATGCACTTTAAGAATTCCATATCCTTTAAGCCTTTCACACTCTGGCTATCCCAGTTAATATTGGGCAAGTTGAAATCTCCTACTGTTATTACCCTATTATTTCTAGACTTCTCTGAGATTTCCCTACATATCTGTTCCTCTATCTCCCCCTGACAGTTTGGGGGCCTATAGTACACTCCCAGCAAAGTGCTTGCCCCCTTTTTGTTTTTAAGTTCTACCCATATGGCCTCGTTAGAGGAATCTGCTAAGATATCATTTCTCCTTACAGCAGTAATTGTCTCCTTGATTAATATTGCGACACCCCCTCCTCTTTTACACCCCCCTCTCTCTCGCCTGAAGATTCTATACCCGGAATATTGAGCTGCCAGTCCTGCCCCTCCCTCACCCATGTCTCTGTGACAGCAACAATATCATACACCCATGTGTTCATTAACACCTTCAATTCATCTGGTCTAGCAGTTCATCTCGGGTGGTGACGCAGAACGGGCGGTATTGGATCGAGCGCCTGTTGTCCACAGCACCTGATATTCAGCTCCATTCACTGAAACATAGAAACATAGAAACATAGAAGATAGGAGCAGGAGTAGACCATTCGGTCCTTCGAGCCTGCTCCGCCATTCAATGAGATCATGGCTGATCATCCAATTTCAGTACCCTGTCCCTGCCTTCTCCCCATATCGCTTGATCCCTTTCGCCTCAAGAAATATATCCAACTCTTTCTTGAATATATTTAATGAACTGGCCTCCACCGCCCTCTGTGGCAGAGAATTCCACAGGTTCACCACTCTCTGGGTGAAGAAATTCCTCCTCATTTCAGTCCTAAATGGCTTACCCCTTATCCTTAGACTATGACCCCTGGTTCTGGACTCCCCGGCCATCAGAAACCTCCTTCCTGCATCTAGTCTGTCCAGACCTGACAGAATTTTATAGGTTTCAATGAGATCCCCTCTCATCATATTTGCAGCAAATATAAGGCGCTGCATTTAACGGGTGGCTGATCCGATCCGATCCCGTTTCTTTCTCCGGGTGACTCCTGGAAGGTGTCCAATAAGGTAGATTAACACAGCGCTCACTGTTTATAAGAGAAGTCCTCAGAGAATTTCCAGAATAAATGTTGATAGACTGTTGGTGAAGTCTTGACGAAGTTTCCTAGAAAGTCTCCCGATGTGTTTCAATAATCCTCTTCAAAGCTCCAGCAGCAAGTGGACAGTAAAAGACGATGTGCATTTAAACAGCGCTCCAAATCTTCAGCAACTACTCGTTTACTCCCAGTCAGCTGGTCGCTGTTAGGAAAGGGCGTCAGGTCCAGCGCCGGCCACCAGAATGTCGTGCCGCCTCATTAATGAGCGCCAGCAGGCAAGTTAAGTGTCAATTAGCTGCTTAATGACCTTCCGTCGGCCGTTCATAGCGCAAGCTTCAACTCCTTGACCAAGATGGCGTCTTTCGCTAAAGGCGGGCTAAACCAGCGTTACAGTTTAAGACCCCAGCCTGGCCACCTCGGAGGCTCTTTAGCGGCTAAGTTATCCGGGGAAAATCGTCCCCCACCCCCACCCCATATGCCTTCTTATGAACTTTTAATTAGGTCACGATGTCGTTCCGTCCTTCCGACGGGGGTGGCAGTGTAGCACCCCAGGTTTCCGTTTCCCGACTCCGCAGCTCATAATTTAGACAGATTCCGCTGCTCTAATCAACTGATTCCCAAACTGTAGAAAATGTGGTGACTTCGTTTCAACTCCCTATGTGCAACAACGCAGGAGATCATGTTGTAATAATATAAAATCACAGTGCCATTTATAAAAACAGCAAGATATGTCAGTTTAAAATGGGAACTGGACAACATCTGTCCACCCTGGCCCGATTAACTTCGCCCTCTAACCCTGCTTCACACGAAGACCACACCTGGTCTTACCTCCCCTATCTAACACTACAAGATGTTGACTGTTATTCCCTACAACCAATATTTCTCAAGCAAGTACTCAGTCCCATTTTCCAGGGAAAACGCTATCAACTGGCTGTACCTGGAATCCGAACATGATGCCCCGGAGTTCTAAATTCCCCTACTAGTGAGAAGAGTTCTGTTATGTTATCTGTGACTTCCTTAATTACTCGAGCATTTCGATCAAACCGTCACAGAATCTCATTTCCATATATTTTAGTAGAAATTAACTCGGTCTCTCTACTCAGTCCATTTATCCGTCTTATCACGCTGGTGATTTTTCGCCTGACTTTCTCCGAGGTGAGTATCTCCTTCCTAAGGTTAGTGCCCCACATTGAAAACAACATGATCTAATAATAGCGAAATTGTATTTAATCACATGTAACTGTTTCATAGCAATCAGCAAGTACAAGAAAAACATATTCAGCAGTGACACAGAACCTGACCCCGAAACACAGTATCGGACCAAGAAGATGGAGCTTCACACGGCATCTAACGCATGTTTTTCTTTCCCTGGGAGTGTTTGATAACATGAGAACATGCAAAATAGAAGCAGGAATAGGCCATATGGCACCTCGAGCCTGCTCCATAATTCAATAAGATCATGGCTGATCTTCAATTTCAAAACCACTTTCCTGCCCGATCCCCATATCGCTTGATTCCCTTTGATTCCAAAAATCTGTCGATCTCAGCCTTGAATATACTCAACGACTCAGCATCCACAGTCCTCTGGGCTGGAGAATTCAGAAGATTGACAATCGTCTGAGTCCAGAAATTTCCCCTCCTCTCTGTCTTAAATGGCCAACCCCTCATCCTGAGACTATGCCCCTAGTTCTAGACACCCCAGCCAGAGGAAATACTTCTCAGCATCTACTCTCTCAAGCCCCCTCAGAAAATTGTATGTTTCAATGTTCCTTCTTCTAAATTCCAGAGAGTATAGGCACAATCTACTCAATCTCTCCTCATATGACAATCCTCTCATCCCAGGAATGAATCTAGTGAAGTTCCGTTGCACCCCCAATAAAGCAAGGATATCTATCTTTACATACGGAGAACAAAACTGTATACAGTACTCCAGGTGTGGTCCCGCCATGGCCCTGTACAATTGCAGCAGACTTCCTTACAAACTCCCTTCCTAATTGCATGCTGTTAACTTTCATGCAGGTACAGCATGAGATTATAAATAATTATTTTGTCTCGGACTTCACGGTAGAAGACACTAAAGACATCCCAATAATAATAGATAATCAAGTGGCGATAGGGAGGGAGGAACTTAAAACAATCTCTATCGACAAGAAAAAGTACTAGGCAAACTAACGTGGCTAAAGGCCAACAAGTCCCCTGGAACCGATGGCCTGCATCCTAGGGTCTTGAAATAAGTGGCTGCAGATTTAATGGATGCGTTGGTTGTAATCTACCAACATTCTGTGGATTCTGGAAAGGTCTCAGCGGATTGGAAAAACGCAAATGTAACGCTGCTGTTCAGGAAAGGAGGGATACAGAAAGCAGGAAACTATAGGCCAGTTAGCCTAGCATCTGGCATTGGGGAAGTGCTGGAATTGATTATTAAGGAGGTAACAGCAGGACATTCAGAAAATCATAAGACAATCAAGCAGAGTCTACATGGTTTTATGAAAGGGAAATCGTGTTTGACAAATTTGGTAGAGTTCTTTTAGGATGTAACAAACGGGGTGTATAAAGGGGAACCAGTAGATGTAGTGTATTTGGATTTCCAGAAGGCATTCGATAAGGTGCCACATAAAAGATTACTGCACAAGATAAGAGCGCACGGGGTTGGGGGTAAAATATTGGCATGGATTGGGGATTGGCTACTAATAGAAAACAGACAGTCGGGATAAATGGGTTATTTTCTGGTTGGCAATCAGTAATTAGTGGGGTGCCACAGGGATCAGTGCTTGGTCTCAGCTGTTTACAATCTATATTAATGACTTGGATGAAGGGTCCGAGTGTACTGTAGCCAAAGTTACTGATGATACAAAGATAGGTTGGTTAGCAAGTTGTGAGGAGGACAGAAAGTGTCTACCAATGGATATAGATAGGTTAAGTGAGTGGGCAACAATTTGGCAGATGGGGTATAATGTGGGAAATGTGAGGTTATCCACTTTGGAAGGAAGAATGAAGAAGCAAATTATTATTTAAATGGTGTGAGACTACAAAATGCTGCGGTACAAAGGGATCTGGGGGTCCCAGGACATGCAACACAAGAAGTTAACATGCAGGTACAGCAAATAATTAGGAAGGGTAATGGAATGTTGGCCTTTATTGCAAGGGGTATGGAATATAAGAGTAGTGAAGTTTAGATGCAACTTTACAGGGCACTGGCGAGACTGCAAATGGAGTACTGCATACAGTTTTGGTATCCATACTTAAGGAAGGATATACTTGCATTTGGAGGCAGCGCCGAGAAGTTTTACTAGGTTGATTCCTGGGATGAAGGGGTTGACGTATGACGAAAGATTGAGCAGCTTGGGCCTATACTCATTGGAGCTGAGATGAATGAGAGGTGATCTTATTGAAACATATAAGGTTCTGAGGGGGATTGACAGGGTGGATGCTGAGAGGATGTTTCCCTTAGTGGGCGCCTCTAGAACTAGGGGGCATAATTTCAGAATAAGAGGTCGCCCATTTAAGACAGAGATGAGGAGGAGTTTCTTTTGTCAGAGGATCGTGAATCTTTGGAATTCTCTTCCCCAGAGAGCTGTGGAGTTGGAGTCATTGAATATATTCAAGGCGGAGACTGACAGACATTTGAACTATAAGGGAGTCAAGGAGCATGGGAAGAGAGTGGGAAAGTGGTGTTGAGGCCAAGATTACTTCAGCCAACTCTTATTGAATGGCGGAGCAGGCTCCTGGGACCGACTGGACTACTCCTGCTCCTGTTTCTTATGTTCATACGTTCTTATGTTATTTCTCTGTTTCGTGTACAAGTAAGCCAAATCCCGCTGAACGCCAACATTTAATATTTTCTTGCCAGATAAAAAATATTTTGTTTTTCGATTTTTCCTACCAAAGAAGATTGGTTAAAGGACAGAAAACAGAGAGAGTAAATCGGAAATTTTCAGGTTGAAAGGCTGTTACTGATGCAGTGCCACAGTTAGTTTCCATATAAATTAATGAATTAGGTGAAGGGATTATCTACCCTGCTAATTATGTCCTTAAAAGAATCTAATAAATTTTTCAAACACGATTTCCCTTTCATGAAACCATGTTCACTCTACCCAATCATGTTATGATTTTCTGAGTGTCCTGATACCACTTCGTTAACAATGGATTCCAGCATCTTCCCGATGACTGACGTCAGGCTAACTGGTCAGTAGTTCCCTGTTTTCTCTCTCCCTTTTTTCTGGCGTAGCCGTGTTAAATTTTCTATCTTTCAATCCACTGGGACCCTTCCAGAATGTAGGCAATTTTGGAAAATTTCTACCAACGCATTTATTATCTCTGCAGTCACCTCTTTGAGGACCCTAGAATCTGGACCATTATGTACAGGGGATTTGACGGATTTTAGTCCCATTAATTTACCCAGTACTTTTTCTTTACTAATATTAATTACTTTAAGTTCCTCACTCTCATTAGACGATTGGCCCCCACTATGTCTGGTCTGTTTTTTGTGTCTGGTATGGTGAAGACAGATACAAAATATTTTTAACGTTACTGCCATTTCCTGATTCCTCACTATACGTTCTACAGTCTCAGCCTCTAAGGGACCTATGCTTACTTCCGCCACTCTCTTGCATGGTGGCATAGTGGTTAGCACTGTTGCCTCACAGTGCCAGGAACCGGGGTTCGAATCCGGCCTCGGGTGACTGTCTGTGTGGAGTTTGCACATTCTCCCTGTGTTTGCATGGGTTCCCTCCGGGTGCTCCGGTTTCCTCCACACAGTCCAAAGATGTGTGGGTTAGGTTGATTGGCTGTGATAAATTGACCCTTAGTGTTAGGGGGATTAAATACATGGGGTTACGGGGATCGGGTGGGATATGTGTCGGTGCAGGCTCGATGGGCCGTAATGGCCTCTATCTGCACTGTGGGGTTTCTGTGATTTCTTCCTTTTTATATACTTGTAGAAGCTCTTACAATCTGTTTGTACTTTCTCCCTCTTTATCAAGGTTTTGGCCAACATTGCTGGTTTTTATAACTCGCCCAATTCTCAGGCTTACTACACTTCATGGCAACGTTATAAACCTCTTTTAATCTAATACTTTCCTTATCCTCCTAAGTTAGTCATGGATGGATCACTTTTCCCGTGATGTTTATGTATCTTAATGAAATGTATTTTCGTTGAGAATTATGAAATATTTCTTTAAATGTTCACCATTGCTTATCGACTGTCATATCTTTTAATCGATTTTCTGAAGCTACCTTTGTTAACTCGCCCCTTGTACCTTTGTTATTGGCTTTATTTAAGTTTAAGACTCTTGTTTCGGACTTTAGTCCATCATTCTTGAACTCAATGTGAAATTATGTTATGTTGTGGTTACTCTTCACCAGAGGATCCCTTACTATGAGATTATTAATTAACCCTGTCTCATTACACAAGACAAGATCTAAAATAACCTCTTCACTGGTTGGTTCCACGGCGTATTGTTCTAGGAACCTCTCTCTCGAGTGAATTCCATGAACTCCTCTTCAAAACTACTTTTGCCAGTTTGATTTGTCGAGTCTATATGAAGATTAATGTCCCCCACGATTATTGCATTACCTTTGTTAGGAGCTTCTTTTCTTTCTTGATGAATACTCTGTCCAACGGTAAAGCTACTCTTCGGGGGGCCGACAACCTACTCCCACTAATGTTTTCTGTCCCTTGATATTTCTTGTTTCCACCCATACTGATTCTACTTCCTGGTCTTGTGATCCAAGATCCGTCCACAGGACTGTACATATGTCATCCTTTATTATCAGTGCTACACGCCCTCATTTTCCATTTTGTCTGTCTTTTTGGAACATCAAGTACCCTGGAATATTTAGTTCCCAACGTTGGTTAATCTGCAATCAATGCTTTGTAAACCCATTCATCACTATTGTGTCATTAATTCCTCTATCATGTTACAAATGCTTCGTGCATTCAGATAAAGCATTTTAATATTAATCTTTTACCTTTTCCCCCTGATTTGACTGCATTCAATGATTCACTATAATGGTTAAACTCTCTGTCCCTGCTGTCACACTCTGCTTATCTTTATCCAAAAGGCTACACTGCTCTATCGACTTGAATTTTCTCTTTAGATTTTGTACGTTTCCCCTCACCTGACTCCTCCCCCTTTTAGTTTAAATCCCTATCTACAGCCTCAGTTCTTCAATTCACTGGAACATTGATCACAGCCCGGTTTAATTGGGGACCATCCCAAAGGAACAGCCCCCTCTTTCCCCAATACTGGTGCGAGTGCCCAATGAATCGAAAACCCTTCCTTCCATACCACTCATTGAGCCACGCATTTAAACCTCTAACCTGTTTCAGGCTATGCCAATTTGCGCGTGTCTCAGGTAACCTTTAAGGTTCTGCTTTTTAATTTGGATGCTAGCCCCTCAAACTCTCTCAGCAGAATCTCATTCCTAGTTCTGCCTATGTCGTTGGTTCCTGCATGGAACACGACAACTGGATCTTCCATCTCCCGCTTCAAGTGCTTCACCAGCTGCGTAGAGAAGTCCTTAACCCTGGCACTGGGCAGGCAACACAATCTCAGAATTCCCAATCGCGGCTGCAGAGAATTGTATCTATCCCCTGGCTATACTGTCCCTTACCAGCACCACATTCCTTTTCACTCCCCCCATTTGAACGCCCTCATGTACCACAGTGCCATGGTCAGTTTGCTCATTCACGCTGCAGATTTTCCTTTTTTCACACAGGCTGCATGTCCCTCGTACTTGTTGGAAAGGGACAAAGGTCGAGGCTCCTCCAGCACTGCACCTGGGGTCCCCTTAACTGCTTGAGTCGCAGTCACACCCTCCTTTCTTAGACCTGATTGGTACCACCTCTTATCCTAAGGGATGTGACAGCCTCTTGGATTAAAGGGTAGAAATTCCATAGCACCCCGTTTGGGGCGATAACTTTTGAAATCTCGGAAAATCATCGGCAGGCGATAATCTTTTTCTGTTCCCGGGAAATTGAGCTTTAGCGCTCCAAGAGGGAAATGGAGAGCTAAATCAAGCGCTAACCACTTCTCTTAGGGCGCTAAAGTGTGGGGCGGTAGCAGCAGTGTGCTGAACAATGTGGAGTGCAAAGATACGGCCATCGGAGGATGTTTCCCTCGCTTAAAGTGAAGGGCCAATGATGCTACAAAACATGCTTGTGCTCAGTTCTGTGTTGCCAAGCGACCTGTTCGACTGCCATTACAGCCCCAATCACTCTCAGAGAGTGGAGGCCTTTGACATGCAGCAATAAAGCATCGAAAACTTTCAGCAGGCATCAGACTGGTGCAAATAATACCACTGCCTTTAATTAGTGTTCCCCAGGCAGCCAGCCGAGGTAACAATGCCTCCTCTTCCTGCCGTTGCTGATGCCCGGCAATACAGGAGGGGGCAGGAGGCAATTTCAGATGCTGGGCGGGAACGGGGCCTGGGCACTTTATGACGTCACAAACTGCGAGGCACTAGGGGGCAAGGTGGTAAGTGTTAGCGCCAGTGCTAAACCTGCAGGGAAGTTCGCGGGTGTTGCTGAATTCGCCGAGCCCAGTCACTAACCCCTTGGCATCCCATGACCACATCCCACAAGTGCTAACAGGAGGTGCAAAGTGTCCAGCAAGCTTTCGAACTCCGTGAAGCCCCACAATGTCTGCACCTTGGAGACCAGCGCAACAACTCTGAGCTGATGTTCCTCGAGATGCAGACAGTTACTGCAGATGTGGTTCTCCGGAATTGCGATGCTTTCCACAAACAATCACATGCTGTAGTTATTGCACACCTTCTGCACTGCCATCCCTGTCTAACAGTGTTGTATTTATTTATTTAATTAAACTTTTTGGATTTAGTCAACTTAAGTTATAGGCCCAGAAATTCCGATCGCAGGCGTTCTGGAAAAATCTGCGCTTGGACCGGAGGGCTCCCGGGAGGCACAGAGTTCCATTCCTGGGCCTCTCCCAACTGCCAGTGTGCAGGGTCACGTAGCCCAGAGGCACAGGCGGTTCGCAGCGTCCCTGGGATCACGTGCACTATGGAGAGCCAATCAGTGAAGGGAATCTCCCTTCATACATTTGACAGGAGGACCTGTCAAATATATTAATAGAGCTCGCCACCAAAACATAGTAAAACTTTAAATAAATTTTATAAAACCATCACACTTTTAAAATGACTTTAAATTACAATAAATTTTATTTTTGGAAAAAAAAATATAAGTTTTTAACGGGGCTAAAAATAAACTTACCTTTCTTTAAACTATTTTTCAATGAAAAATCAGTCGAAACTGTTTTTAAACTTTTTTCAACTCTTATCCTGGTAAAAGCAGGCCTTATGCTTGCTTTTACGAGGCGCAAGAATTTAATTGTTTTCTGCTGGCAGAGGGTCTCCAAAAAGCGGAACTCTCCACCCACAGAGGCCCTTATCCTGGGCAGGCAGAGGATCTATCAAGAACTTTCTTGACAGATCGGAAATGCTGGTTTCCAGCGCATGTGCAGTACATGCCTGAAACCGGCATTTCTGATGTCCCTACAGCTGAGTACACAGCGCATACAGACTCGTACAGATCGGAACTTCTGCACCATAGTTTTTAGTATTTTGACTTATTACTTGATCTAGTTTAAGTTGAAGGTAGATTAAATTAAATAGTCACCGGGTACACGAAAGACTACAAGTCTTGGAAGCAAAAGCAGCACCGCCTACCTCCTCTGCACCGAACTCCCACTCTCACCAAATTCCCACGTTTAATCTCTGTTTATGATGCACTCCACTTATGACAACGCTGTTCGTCCATTCTTTGCCTCAGCAGATGAATTATACATTTCTGTAGGTTTTTAGCCAAATTCTCTGTTGTTCATGCCAGGCCCAGCAGCCTGGTCAGATCTGACATCCTACCAGACAGTTCTAATTTACGATTAAACTTTGTCAATTTCAACTTTAGCTTCATCACAGTCATTACTACCGCCGTGATCCACTAAGACAGCCACTAAACACGCTGAGCTGAATTATACTGAATGTAGCCGGGATCAATTCGACCAGTCAACACTCGATGTAAGCATCCAGATTAGGACCTGTCCACGCTGAATGTAACTCTGTTGTACTAGACCTGTCTACACTGAATGTAACTGTGTTGAACTGGACCTGTCCACACGGAATGTAAATGTGTGGAACTGGACCTGTCCACATTGAATATTACTGTGATGAACTGGACCCATTCACACTGAATGTAACTGTGGTGAACTGGACCTGTCCACATTGAATGTAAATGTGTAGAACTGGACCTGTCCACACTGAATGTAACATTGTGGAACTGGACCTGTCCACAGTGAATGTAAATGTGTTGAACTGGACCTGTCCAATCTGAATGTAAATGTGTGGAACTGGACCTGTCCATACTGAATGTAAATGTGTGGAACTGGACCTGTCCACACTGAATGTAAATGTGCAGAACTGGACCTGTCCACACTGAATGTAACATTGTGGAACTGGACCTGTCCACACTGAATGTAAATGTGTTGAACTGGACCTGTCCACACTGAATATCACTGTGATGAACTGGACCTATCCACACTGAATGTAACTTTGGTGAACTGGACCTGTCCACATTGAATGTAACTGTGTGGAAATGGACCTGTCCACACAGAATGTAACTGTGGTGAACTGGACCTGTCCACATTGACTTTAACAGTGCTGAGCTGGACCGGTCCACACTGAAGGTAACTGTGTTGAACTGGACCTGCCCACACTGAATGTAACTGTGCTGAACTGGACCTGACCACACTTAATGTAACCGTGCTGAACTGAAGCAGTCCACACTGAATGTAGCTGTGCTGAACTGGACCTCTCCACACTGAATGTAACTCAGCTGAATTGGACCTGTCCACACTGAATCTAACTGTCTTGAACTGGACCTGTCCACACTGAATGTAACTGTGCTGAATTGGACCTGTCCACACTTAATGTAACCATACTGAATTGGACCAGTCCACAATTAATGTAACTCTGCTGAACAGGACCTGTCCACACTGAATGTAGCTGCGCTGAACTGGACCTGTCCACACTGAAATTAACCTTGCTTAAATGAAGCTGTCCACAATGTATGCACAGACAGTGGGTGCACACTCCCAGAGGAATTTGGAGAAAACTTACACGGACTGGAGCTGGATAATGACCAGCAGCAAGAACTTGGAAGCGTTTTTTGGCTGCAGGACCAGTGTTTCTCTGTGCAGTTCGACCTTGTGCTGAGACCTCTGAATGAAAAAAAGTATCAAGGATCATCCTGTAATCTCTGGGCATTTTACTTCAGAGTCGGGTCAGGATTATTGAAAGACATTCTATTCCATCAAAACGTCAACACCATCCTGGCAGCGGCTGTACTAATCTGTTTGTTTCAATTACTGTAATTAATATAAAAGAGCAAGCCATTTGATTATCTCCCTGGGGCCTGACATCAGGTATAAATGTGACAATCTGTGAGTGTGGTGCAGAGCTTCTGAGAGAAACGTACGGGTCACCAAAATGTCAGGTGTTTGCCCTTTACTATCCCGTCATTGCAGCTATCGGCGTTCCAGGAAAGTATTGGAGTCAGTTACTAGTTATGGGAATCATTGGTGAACTGTATCACTGCTCCTATTTACCGGGAATGCTTCTCCCCTTTAACTGTGTCATTTCCACCGTGTCACGGTATTTTTTGTCCCCTTTAACGGAAGAATACCTTCTCTTTAACGGAATCACAACCTAATTTGTGTGCCTGGTTCTCCAATGTTTGATTTAATGTTTTTTCCACAGAGCAGCCTCTTCAGTGGTACCAGTCCATTTGCACCAAGTGAGTTTTTATTGAAATTCAACAGCATACATCGCTGCACTGTGAGTGGTATTATCACAATATTATAAATGTGTCCATACATTTCCTATTGTGTTATTGGTACTTCACTGTGAGTGGTATTTTCACACTATTGTAACTGTGTACATATATTTCCTATTGTGTTATTGATATTTCACTGTGAGTGTTATTTTCACAATTATAACTGTGGTGATATGTTTCCTATTTTCTTATTGGTATTGCCCTCTGATTGTTATTATATATTTCCTATTGTGATATTGATATGTCACTGTAAGTGGTATTATCACACTGTTATAACTGTGTACCTATATTTCCTATTGTGTTATTGATATTTCACTGTGAGTGGTATCACACTATTATATCTGTGTCCATATATTTCCTATTGTCTTATTGGTATTTTACTGTGAGCGGTGTTATCATCACTATTATATTTGTGTACATATATTTACTAAATTAAAACAGAAAGTGCTGGAAATGTTCCGCAGGTCAGACAGCAACCGTAGAGAGAGAAACAGAGTTAATGTTTCAGGTCTATGACCCTTCGTCAGAACTGGAAAGTGTTGGAGATGTATCAGGTGTTTAAGCAAGTGTAGGGTAAGGGAGAGGGAGGATGAGAGGAACCAACAAATGGGAAGTTCTCTGATAGGTTGGAAGGCAGGAGAGGTTAAGAGACTAAAGGGATGATGGTGCAATGCTAAAGGACAAGGTAATGGGACAATTTAAGTAATAAAAGATGACTCTAGATGAAGTGTCAATGGCAATGGCAGGTGATCAACCGCTGCCATGTGAAAGAGTGAAAAAACGATGGAGCCGAGGTTATGGTTTGAAATTGTTGAACTCGATGTTGAGTTCAGAAGGCTGTAAAGTGCCTAATCGAAAGATGAGGTGCTGTTCCTCGAGCTTACGTTGAGCTTCATTGGAACAGTATAAGAGGCCGAGCACGGAGAGATCAGAGTGGGAGTGGAGTGGAGAATTAAAGTGACAGGCGACCAGAAGATCGGGATCACCCTTAAGGACTGAACCGAGGTTCTCCACAAATCTGCGTTTGGTTTCCCCAATGTAGAGGAGACCGCATCGTGAGCAGTGAATACAGTATCTTAAATTGTAAGAACTACAAGTAAATCGCTGTTTCACCTGGAAGGAGTCTTTGGGACCCTGGACAGTGTTGTTATTGTTTTATTGGTATTTCACTGTGACTGGTATTGTCACACTATTATAACTGTGTACATAAAATTCCTATTGTGTTATTGGTATTTCACTGTGAGTGGTATCACACTATTATAATTGTGTACATATATTTCCTATTGTGTTATTGGTATTTCAATGTGAGAGGTATTATCACACTATTACAACTGTGCACATATAATTCCTATTGTGTTCTTTGTATTTGAATGTGAGAAGTATTATCACACAATTACAACTGTGTACTTATATTTCCTATTGTGTTCTTGGTGTTTCACTGTGAGTGGTATTTCACACTGTTATGACGTTGTGAATATATTTAATTGTACTTCTTGCAGTTTAGTATACTGTATTCGCTGCTCACGATGTGGTCTCCTCTACATTGGGGATTCCAGATGCAGATCGGGTGATCACATTTCTGAACTGCTGTGTTCAGTCCTCAATCGTGACCCTGAGCTTGTTAGTCTAATTCTCCATCCCTCTCCCAATTTGACCTCTCTGCCCTTGCCCTCCGAAACTTTTTAAATGAAGCTCAACGGAAGCTCGAGGAACAGCACATCATCTTTCGATTTGGCACTTTACAAACTTTTGGCCTCAACACTGAATTCAACAATTTCAGATCATAACCACAGCTCCCGTTTTTTTCTGACAACAGCTGTTGTTAATGATTCTTCTGTTGCCATTTATGCCTCCTCTCGACCCATATTTTGTGTCTGTACTTGTCCCATTAGCAACCCTTTTTTGCTTTGCATCATCATCCCTTTTGTCTTTTAATCTCTCCTGCCTTCCACCATATCACAGATCTTCCCTTTTGTTCTTTCCTCCCCTCACCCTTTTCCCTGCCCTACACTTGCTTAAAAACAGTTAAATCTCTAACTTTATCAAGTTCTGATAAAATTAATCGCCCTGAAATTTTAACGCTGTTTCTCTTTCCACTGATGCTGCCTGAAATGCTGAGTATTTCCACAATTTTCTGTTTCTATTTCAGGTTTCCAGCATCTACAGTATTTTGTTTTGGTACATGTATTTCCTATTGTGTTATTGGCGCTGTACTGGGAGCCGTATTATCAACAATAACAGCCTGCATTTATATAGCGCCTTTAACATATTAAAATTATTCCCAGGAACGTTATCAAACAAAATTTCACACCGAGCCACACAAGGAGGTGTTCGCACAAAAAAAGCTTGGGCAAAAAGGTAATTTTAAGGAGCGTTTTAAAGAAGGAGATAGAGGGAAAACTCTCGGAGTGATGTAGGGTTGGGGAGGTTACAGAGATAGGGAGGAGCAAAGCTATGCAACAATTTGGAAACAAGGATGAGAATTTAAAATCGAGGTGCTGCTGGACTCTGAGCTAATGGAGGTCAGCGAGCACAGGGATGATGGGTGGACGAGACTTTCTGCGAGTTAGGCAGTTGGCAGCGGAGAATTGGATGAGCTCATGTTTATTGAGGGTAGAAGATGAGATGCCGGCAAGGACAGCAGTGGAATAGTCATGTCTAGAAGCTAGAAAGGCATGGATGAGGGTTGCAACAGCTGATGCTCTGAGGCAGGGACAGAGAGAGGCAATGTTACTGAGGAGGAAGTAGGTGGCCTTAATGATGGAGCGAATATGTGGTTTGAAGCTCAATTTAGGGGCAAATAGGGCACCAAGGTTGCAAACGGTCTGGCTCAGCCACATGCTGCCACTCGGAGATATCATCCAAAAACACAGCGTCAGGTTCCACGTACACGCTGACAACAACCAGCTCTACCTCGCCACCACCTCTCTCGACCCCTCCACTGCCTCCGATTTGCCACACTGCCTTGGAGAGGGATGGAGTCACTGGCTAACAAACAGAGTTTGTGGTGGGACCGAATGCAATGGCTTCGGACTACCCAATATTTAGTTGAAGGAAATTTCTGCTTATCATGTGCTGGATGTCGGACAGGCAGTGTGACAAATCAGAAACAGTGGAGTGGTCGAGAGAGGTAGAGCTGGGTGTCGTCAGCGTATACGTGGCACCTGACACTGTGTTTTTCGATAATATCACTGAGGGGAAGCATGAAGATGAGAAATAGGAGGGAGTCAAGGATAGATCCAACAGGGATTCCAGAGGTAAGGGTGCGGGAGCAGGAAGAGAACCCATTGCAGGTGACTCTCTGGCTACGAACGGCAGTTCCACCCAGCTGGGTGATGGACGAAAGTCGTTGGAGGAGGACGGTGTGGTCGCCCGTGTCAAAGGCTGCAGACGTTTCGAGGAGGATGAGGAAGGATAGTTTACATAGAAACATAGAAAAATAGAAGATAGAAGCAGGAGTAGGCCATTCGGCCCCTCAAGCCTGTTCTGCTATTAATGAGATCATGGCTGATCATCCAAATTCAGTACTCTGTCCCTGCTTTCTCCCCATATTCCTTGATCCCTTTAGCCTTAAGAATTATACCTAACTCATTCTTGAATATATTTAATATGCTGGCCTCAACTGCCTTCTGTGGTAGAGAATTCCACAGGTTCACCACTCTCTGGGTGAAGAAATTCCTCCTCATCTCTGTCCTAAATGGCTTACCCCTTATCCTTAGATTGTGACCCCTAGTTCTGGACTCCCCCGCCATTGGCCACAGACACATAAGGTGTCATTTGTGACTTTGATAAGAGCTGTTTCAGTGAAATTATAACGGTGTACAAATATTTCCAATTATATTATTGGTATTTTACTGTGGGTGACTTATTACACTTTTATCACAGTGTACATGGAGTTCTACTGTGTTACTGACACTGTTTCTGTGGGTGAATTATCATACTGTTATCAATGTGTACTTGTATTGCTATTGTGTTAATGACACTGTCACTGTGGGTGAATTATCACACTGTTATCACTGTGTACATGTCGTTCTATTGTGTTATTAACACAGTCCCTGTGGATGAATTATCACACTGTTATCATGGTGTACATGGAGTTTTATTGTCTTACTGACACTGTCACTGTGGGTGAATTATCACAGTGTTATCACTGTGCACATGTAGTTCTATTGTGTACCGCATGTTGCACTGTGAATGACATCTCTCTCTGTTAAATTTGTGTAGATACTGTATCACTGCTCCTTAGACCTGCCAATGCATTGAGTTTAAGCAGACTTTGCTAAGTGGCAGAAAAAGTCTTTTAAGTGCATTTACTGAATTTTAGTGAGTAAAAAACTGAATTATTTGAAGTAAGTTTAATTTTTTAGGGTAAATTAAGCTGTTGGGGAGTTGAAACCGGAAGTAGAATCCGGGTATAAAAAGGGGCGGGCTTAGAGCTGCAGGCTGAGTGCAATCGCATTGAGTTTAAGCAGACTTTGCTAAGTGGCAGAGTTCGAGCAAGTGGGAGGTGAGGGGGTGTTTGTTGCTCTGTTTTGTTTCCCTCTCTCAGGCTAATCCAACACTGTGGACGTGGAGCAGTGAGACAACTCAACCGGATAGGTCCCCCAGAGAGCTTCCACGAGGGAGGTTGGTGATCAACTGGTTGGTAGGTTCTCTTCCTTCTCTTCTATACCTTTAAGTTGGTAAGTCCTATTAAATAGTGGTGTAATATTATCATCTATATCGGGGCAGAGGGTCTTCATAACTAAAAATAAGAAATTCAATGAATTACACAGATATGGGTGAACAGGTGATGTGTCACTGTTGCAAAATGTGGGAGCTGGTGGACCCCATTGAGGCTCACGGTGATTACATTTGCGATAAGTGTTTGCTGCTAGAGGAACTCAAGCTCCATGTTAAAGAGCTTGAGACCGAGCTTCAGACACTGCGACACATCAGGGAGGGGGAGAAGTTCCTGGACTCTATGTTTCAGGAGGTGGACACACCTATGAAATTAATTACTGCACATGTAGTCCGTGGTCAGTGACAGGATTATGTGACTACGAGTGAGGAAGGTACAGGGATCCAGGATGTAGTGTTGAAGGAGCCGCAGCCCTTGCTCTTGTCAAGCAGGATTGAGGTTCTTACTCCCTGTGAGGGCAGGATCGGGGACTGCAGGGTGAATGAGCAACCTGGCCACAGCACCGTGGTGCAGGGGTCCATTCAAGTGGAGGGAGAAAAAGAAATGCTGTAGTGGTAGGGGATAGTATCATTAAGGAGATAGATAGGGTTCTCTGCAGTCAAGAGCGGGAGTCCCGAAGGCTGTGTTGCCTGCCCGGTGCCAGGTTTAAGGACATCTCTTCTGGGCTGGAAAGAAACTTGGAGTGGGAGGGGGAGGATACAGTTGTCGTGGTCCATGTTGGTACAAACGACATAGATAGGACAAGGAAGATGGTTCTGTTAAAGGAGTATGAGCAGCTAGGGGTCAAATTAAAAAAACAGAACCTCAAGGGTAATAATCTGTGGGTTATTATCTGAGCCACGAGCAAATTTGGCTAGGATAAATAAAATTAAAGAGTTAAATGCGTGGCTCAAAGTCTGGTGTGGGAGAAATGGGTTTTGCTTTTGGGACACTGGCACCAGTACTGGGACAGGAGGGAGCTGTTCTGTTGGGATGGACTCCACTTGGCCAGTGCTGGGACGAGAGTCCTGGCGAATAATATAACTAGGGCTGTAGAGAGGGCTTTAAACTAATTATTGGGGGTAGGTTTCTGGAGAGCAAATAACAGAAATGACAACGGAGAAGATCATAGACTTAGGTAGCAGTGGGGAAATTAAAAAACAGAACGTGTCAGGAAGGGACAGAAGGTATGGAGTAAAAGGTAAAGTAGTAAAAGGGGAAAAAACAGGAACTAAGTGTCACAAAACATATTTGAAAGTTCTTTATCAGAATGCACGTAGCATTCATAACAAAATGAATGAGTTAACGGCACAAATAATTACATATGGGTATGATCTTGTGCCATTACAGAAACATGGCTGCAGGGTGACCATGACTGGGAATTAAACATACCAGGTTATTTAACAATCAGGAAGGACAGGCAGGAAGGGAGGGGATGTGGGGTGGCTATATTAATAAAGGAAGGAATCACTATAATACAGAGAAATTATATTGGGTCAAAGGAGCAGGATAGTGAAACAGTTTGGGTAGAGATAAGGAATAATAAGGGGGAAAAAAAACTAGTGTGCGTAGTCTATAGGCCTCCGAGCAGTTGCAACTCTGTTGGACGGAGTATTAATCAGGAAATAGTTGAGGCTTGTAATAAGGGAACAGCAATAATTATGGGGGATTTTAACTATCATATTAACTGGACAAATCAAATTGGGCAGAGCAGCCTTGAGGATGAGTTCATTGAGTGTATTAGGGATGGGTTTCTTGAGCAGTATGTAAATGAACCGACCAGGGGGCAAGCATCCTTAGATTTGGTCCTGTGTAATGAGACAGGACAAATTAAATATGTCCTAGTAAAGGATCCCCTTGGAATGAGTGACCATATCATGGTTGAATTCAATATTTAAGTAGAGGGTGAGAAGGTTTGATCTCTAGCAAGCATGCTGAGCTTGAATAAAGGAGACTATGAAGGTATGAGAGCGGAATTGATTAGAGTGGACTGGGAAAATAGATTAAAGGGTAAGGCGGTACATGATTTTTGGTGCACATTTAAGGAGTTATTTTACAACTTCCAAAAAATATATATTCCACTGAGGAAAAAAGGGTGTAAAATAAAATACAGCCATCCGTGGCTAATTAAAGTAATTAAGGATAGTATCCGACTAAAACAAGGGTATATAAGGTAGCAAAATCTAGTGGGAGGATAGAAGATTGGGAAGTCTTTAAAAGACAGCAAAAAATAACTAAAAGATTGATTAAGAAAGGGAAGATAGATTATGAAAGTAAATTAGCAAAAAATATAAAAAAGGATAGCAATAGTTTCTATAGTTATATAAAAAGAAAAAGTTTGGCTGAAGTAAATGTTGGTCCCTTAGAGGATGAGACTGGAAAATTAATGGTGGGAAATATGGAGATGGCAATAACGCTGAACAAAATTTTTTTGTATCAGTCATTACGGTAGAGGACACTAAGAATATCCCAACACTGGACAAACAGGGGGCTCTAGGGGGAGAGGAGCTAAATACGATTAAAATCACTAAGGAAGTGGTACTTGGTAAAATAATGGGACATAAACCGGATAAATCCCCTGGACCTGATGGCTTACATCCTAGGGTCTTGAGGGAAGTGACGGTAGGGATTGTGGGTGCATTGGCAATAATTTTCAAAACTCCCTGGACTCAGCAAAGGTCCCAGCAGATTGGAAAACTGCTAATGTAACACCCTTATTTAAAAAGGGCAGTAGGCAGAAGGCTGGAAACTATAGACCTGTTAGCCTAACATCTGTGGTTGGTAAAATGTTAGAGTCCATTATTAAGGAGACAGTAACGGGACATTTGGATAAACATAATTTAATAGGACAAACTCAGCATGGTTTCATGAAGGGGAAGTCATGTTTGACAAATTTGCTTGAGTTCTTTGAGGAAGTAAAATACAGGGTAGATAAAGGAGAACCAGTGGACGTAGTGTATTTAGACTTCCAAAAGGCATTTGACAAGGTGCCACACAAAAGATTATTGCTCAAGATAAAAAATCACGGGATTGGGGGTAATATTCTGGCGTGGGTGGAGCATTGGCTTTCTAACAGAAAGCAGAGAGTTGGGGTAAATGGTTCATTCTCAGACTGGCAATCAGTGACTAGTGGTGTTCCGCAGGGGTCAGTGCTGGGTCCCCAAATCTTTACAATCTATATTAACGATTTGGAGGAAGGGGCCGAGTGTAACATATCAAAGTTTGCAGATGATACAAAGATGGGAGGGAACGTAGTGAGTGAGGAGGACATAAAAAACCTGCAAAGTGACATAGACAGGCTAAGTAAGTGGGCAGAGTTTTGGCAGATGGAATACAATACTGGAAAGTGTGAGGTTCTGCACTTTGGTAGGAAAAATCATAGAGCAAGTTATTATCTGAATGGCAAGAAACTGGAAAGTGCTGTAGTACAAAGGGATCTGGGTGTCCTGGTGCACGAAACTCAAAAAGTTAGTATGCACAAGTGATCAAGTTAGTATACACAAGTGATCAAGAAGGCCAATGGAATGTTGGCTTTTTTTGCTAGGGGGATAGAATATAAAAACAGGGAGGTATTGCTTCAGTTGTACAAGGTATTGTTGAGCCCGCACCTGGAACACTGCATACAGTTTTGGTGTCCATACTTAAGAAAAGACATACTTGCTCTCGAGTCAGTACAAAGAAGGTTCACTAAGTTAATCCCGGGGATGAGGGGGTGGTCATATGAGGAGTGGTTGAATAGATTGGGACTCTACTCATTGGAGTTCAGAAGAATGAGAGGCGATCTTATTGAAACATATAAGATTGAGAAGGGGCTTGATCGGCTGGAAGCGGTGAGGATGTTCCCAATGATGGGTGAAACTAGAACTAGGGGGCAAAAGCTTAAAATAAGGGGCTGCTCTTTCAAAAGTGAGATGAGGAGAAACTTCTTCATTCAGAGTGTGGTAGCTTTGTGGAATTTGCTGCCCCAGAAAGCTGTGGAAGCTACATAATTAATTAAATTTAAAACAGAAATAGATCGTTTCCTAGAAGTAAAGGGAATTAAGGGTTACGGGGAGCGGGCAGGAAATTGGACATGAGTCTAGGTTCGGAATGGTCATGGCCCTGTGGGTAGTGGAACGGGCCCAGGGGCCTTGTAGCCTCGTTCTGCTCCTACTTCTTGTGTTCTAATTCTGTGTTAGTTTTCAGGAGATGGTTTTATTCCTGTTCGTGGCTGGGGTGGAGATCGCCTTTACAGAAGGTAAGTACTGTAGAAAATATAGGGACAGAGTGATCTCCTGGAAGAGTTTCGATCGCCTAGATGGGTTGGTGAGGAATTTCCCAGATTTTTTCTCCCAAATTTGCCATTGGGTTTTTTAGCTGGTTTTTCGCCTCTCCCGGGAGATCACATGGGTTCGGGTGGGATGGAGAGTGATAGAAGATTTGAGGTTAGGATCAGATCAGCCATGATCTTATTGAATTGTGGAGCAGGCTCGAGGGGCCGATTGGCCTACTCCTGCTCCTATTTCTTGTATTCTTGTGTCTCGTACTGTTCTCGTCCCCGTTCTTTACTCCACATTGATTGAGGGCGCATAACTGATGGCATCTCTCGGATCTGAGTCGCAACATTGTAAGTTGAAGGTCCAGTTTATGACTAAGCCCATAGTTTATCCTGACAGCGCAGTGCAGTGCTGAGGGGCGCTGCATTATGGGAGGGGCCTTTCTCTGGTGGAACAGAAGGTCACTAACCAGAAACACTAACTCTGTTCTCTCTTCACAGACGCAGCCTGAGCTGTGAGTGTTTCCAGCATTGTCTGCTCTCTCTCTCTTTCTCTATCTCAATCGGTTATTCACTGACTATCTGTCTGTCTCTTTTAGAGCTAATTTGGCAGTGATTGTGATCCTGTCCCGAGGAAGGTGCGGTCTCTCCAGATGTATCACTTACGACCTGGTATCCATGGCGGGGACGGATCTCCTGGTCATTATCACGGCTGTGCGATGGAACCGGATTGTAGGTATTTGTTTCCCATTCTGTTTCCTGTCCATCACTCCGGTCTGTAGTCTCAAGCTTGCGCTAATTTATGGACTCATAGGAAGTTCTGTCTGGGTAACGGTTGTTTTTACCATTGATCAACTTGTAGCTATTAATTGCCAGAAGCTGAAAACAAAATATTTCACCGAGATAACGGCGGCAGGGGTTCTAGGAACGGCCTGTATAATGAGCTGTGCTAGAAACATCCCTTGGTACTTTATGTATGAGCCTTTTTTTATCATTAACGATGCATCTTGGCTCTGCAGCTTTAAGTAATGGTCCAGAAATTCGGGTCTCCACAGGTGAGTACGCGCTGGGTACTCACCCGTAGGCCCAACGAAAGTGCTGGTTTTGTGCATGCACTGCGCATGCGTGGGAAACCGGAACTTCCAAAGGAAGGGGTTCAGAGGTCAATCGCATGTGCCGGGGAGGCAGTGCCTGCGCCTGGAACTTACTTTTTTTTGCACGTTTCTCCGGGAGGGTAAGTCTCCAACAGTTACACATTTAAGAAGCAGGCACAAGGCCTGCTTTTAATAAGGTAAGTGGTGGATTAATTGAAATTAAAACATTTTTCCGCAGGTTTATTATTTTTAAATACTTTAATGAAAGATAAGTTTATTTTTAGCCCCGTTAGAAAAATGTAATTATTTTTTTCAAAAATTTAAATTGACCCAGAATTTTGACTCGGGGGCTTCCCGCGGGTGCAAGCCACCGACCTCACTTACATTGCGCGCTGTGGGCTCTGGGCTCCCATGGAATTCCGCTCCGGGGCCTGAACCAGCTGCTGGCGCGCTGTGTTTGCGTGTCCCAGGGGCGTAGTTAGTGCGATACGTCCCCTGGGATCACGTGAGCCATGGGCTGCCAATCAGAGGAGGGAAAAGCCCATTCATAAGATTGACGGGAAGACCTGTCTAAAATTATGAATATACGGGCCCCAAAATAACAGTAAACCTTGAAATAAATTTTAAAAATATCACACTTTTTAAATAAACTATAAATTACATTAAATAACTATTTTAAACAATAATTTAAATATTTGAAAAAAATACTTTTATGAAAAAATGGGGCTTAAAATAAACTTACCTTGCTTTAAAGTATTTAAAAATAATAAACCTGTGGAAAAAATGTTTTAATTTTAATTAATTGACCACTTACCTTTTAAAATGCAGGCCTTACACCTGGTTTTTACATTTCTAAAATCTAAAGACATACCTTCACGGAAAAACCTGTAAAAAAACGTAAGTTCAAAGTGCACGCGCAGACTCCCGCATGCACGCGTTCGACCTCTGAACCCATTTGTTCAGAGGAACGGAAGTGCCGGTTTCCCATGCATGCGCAGTGCATGCAAGAAACCAGCACTTCCATTGGGTCCACGCATGAGTACCCCATGCGCACTCACGCGTTGGGACCCGAATTTCTGGCCATTATTGTTTAAAATAGTTATTTTATGTAATATATAGTTATATTTTAAAAATGTGAATTAAAAAAAAAAAATTAAATTTTAGTTATGTTTGGGGCTTATAGTATTTATAGTTTTGACAGCGCTTCCTGTCAAATTTATGAATGGGCACTCACTGCTACCACTGGCTCTCCATGGCCCATGTGATCCCAGGGGCACTTTGAATTAACTGCGCCCCTGGGATACGCAAGTACTGCGCACCGCCAGTTGGAGGAGGCCCAGGATTGGAATCCTACGTCGGCCCACAGCACAATGGCTGGCATGGTAGGTAAGTGCAGGTATAAGGTTTGCACCCGTGGGAATCCTCCGACCCGAATTTCTGGGCCATTAATATGTTATAGCTCACCTGCATGGGACGCATATGACTGGTTTCATCATATTTTAACCCCATGCCTCCCATTCATTCTGATTTTGCTGCTCAATGCTCTGACCGTCAGACACATTCGAGCGGCCAATAGAATTCACAGGAGACTCCGGTCTCACAGCAATGGGGAGAATCAGACTAACCAGAGATGGCGAGCCAGAGAAAGCCCACGGTCTTACTCTTCTGTATCTCGGGCAGTTTCATGATGTTATATTTTTTGTATCTTTTATCTTTCTTCTTTGTCCAGATTGCGAACGTTACATGTTTCAGAGGTTCTGGTTTCAAGGAATCAAATGTTATTCTGGAGGAAAGTGGATATATGCTTGAACTTTTGAGTTCCTGTGTCAACCCGTTAATTTATGCAGGGACCCAGAGTAAATTGAGGGAGGCAATAAAGGATGGGGTGAAATATGCAATGAATTTAATTGCTAAATTATTTAAATGATGAAAATAGTAAAGTATAGCATGGATTTTACCTTATATTCCACGCTGTGCTCTTCTTTTCTGTGTCAGGCACGGCCTCCCCTCCCAGATACACAGTCACTCATTCTAAGACCCTTACCCAATGAGAATTTAAGAATTTATAAGGAACACTGCATCAGCGCACAATTCAGTGTTGTAACCCGTTCTCAGTTAGTTTCCAGTTCTCTTGTCGGTGCTGACTCAGACCTGGTACATACCCACCAGCCCCGAGGGCCCTGGAGTATCTCTACATGCATGCGGAGTCTGACCTCTGATCTGTCATTGCATATCAATCTTAACTTTTTAATGAAGAGACCCAGAATCCCTCCTGGGAATGGTTTGGATCTTGAGTGTTGGATACGCTCTGAAATGGGAGCACGCGCTGACCCCACGCATTGTTCCCCACTCACTGGGCACCACCCCACAGCCACACTCCTGTGTCCAGAAACACAGGAACAGAGGAATTGCTGGAGGATAAAGAAAACGACTATCGAGATCACTTTTTACTCTTTTCAGTTTTCAGTTATGACGACACCCCCTGTGTCATTAAACAAAATAAAATTAATCTAAACAATAATCACCAAAATCATAAAAATAGGAAATTGATCAAATTAAATGAGATGATCATCTACACTATTGACTATGCACTCCAGTCTAGTTCAATTTCTATCATCCTAGTAGTCCCATGATACACCGATAAGAGCTGTTGAAAATTCACAGCAGTCAATCTCTATCAATTAGTCTACAACAGACCCAAAGATGAGCCGGGCTTTTTGGTGAGGTAACAGAAAGGGTTGATGACGGCAATGCTGTTGATGTGGTGTACATGGACTTCCAAAAGGCGTTTGATAAAGTGCAACATAATCGGCTTTCCAGCAAAGTTGGATCCCATGGAATAAAGAGGATAGTGGCAGCATGGATACCAAATTGGCAAAGTGACAGGAAACAGAGAGTAGTGGTGAACGTTTCTTTTTTGGACTGGAGGAAGGTACACAGTTGTGTTCCCCAGGGGTCAGTACTAGTACCACTGCTTTTCTTGATATATATTAATGGCATAGACTTGGGTGTGAAGGGCAAAATTGATAATGTGCAGATGACATGATACTTTGAAGTATAATGAACAGTGAGGGGAGTGATAGACTTCAAAAGGACAGAGACAGGCTGGTGGAATGGGCGGACACATGGCAGATGACATTTAATGCAGAAAAGTGCGAAGTGATGCATTTTGGTAGGAAGAAGGAGGAGAGACAATATAAGCTAAAAGGTAGAATCATAAAGGGTGTGCATGAACAGAGATATCAGTGGGTATATGTGCATAAATCGTTGAAGGTGGCAGGGCAGGTTAAGAAAGCGGTTAAAAAAGTGCACTGCATCTTGGGCTTCATAAATAGAGGCGCAGAGTCCGAAAGTAAGGAAGTTATGATAAAACTTCATGAAACATTGGTTGGGCCTCAACTGGACTAGTGTGTCCAATTCTGGGGAACGAACTTTAGGAAGGATGTGAAGGCCTTAGAGAGGGTGCAGAAAAAAATTAAAAGAATGGTTCCAAGGATGAGTGACTTGGGTTACTGGATAGCCTCGAGAAGCTGGGTTGTTTTCCTTAGAACAGAGAAGGTTGAGAGGAGATTTGATAGAGGTTTTCAAAATCAAGAGGGGTCTAGACAGAGTAGAGAGATAAACTGTTCTGATTGACAGAAGGGCCGAGAACCAGAGGACACAGGTTTAAGGTGATTGGCAGAAGAACCAAAGGCGACATGAGAAAAAACATATTTATGCAGTGACTGGTTAGGATCTGAAATGTGCTGCCTGAAAGGGTGGTGGGGCAGATTCAATCGTGGCTTTCAAAAGGGAATTGGATAAGGGAAAAAAATTGAAGGGCTGTGGGGGAAGGACGGGGGAGTGGGACCAGCTGAAGTGCTCTTTCAGAGAGCTCAGCAAGGGCTCCATGGGCTGCATGGACTCCTTCTGTGCTGTAACCATTCTATGATTCTATTTTATGTTTCTGTGAAAACCCCAGATGTGGAGAGCTTTAGGAAACATGGGCAAGAACTTCGGGTCACCTTGGGTGAGAACTTGCTGGGTACTCATGTGTAGGCCCAACGAAAGTGCCAGTTTCGTGCATGCACTGAACATGCGCGGGAAACCGGAACTTCCATTCCCTAACAGGAAGGGGTTCACTGGTCGAACGCACGTGCTGGAGAGGCAGCGCATACACCTGGAAGTTCCGTACTTTTTTGCAAGTTTCTCTGGGAGGGTAAGTCTCCAGGAGCTACGCTTTTATAAAACAGTCACAAGGCCTGCTTTTAACAACGTAAGTGGCGAATCAAGTAAACTTTAAAAACAATTTCCACAGGTTTATTACTTTTAAATACTTTAAAGAAAGGTAAGTTTATTTTTAGCCCCATTAGAAGCTGTAATTAATTTCTTCAAAAATTTAAATTATTGTTTAAAATAAGTTATTTTATGTAATTTATAGTCATTTTAAAAATGTGATTTTTTAAAAAATAGTTGGGCCTAGAAATTTGGTGGCGCCCAGTCTCACCAGGGCGCCGGAAGTACCACCCCGGAAGGAGTCACGAGCGCCCACCGGAAAATCAGTTTGAGCGCCCCAAACGGAAGCGCAGCGCTACACGCGGAGCCCCGCATCCGTCTTGGGGTGCAGCAACTGAAGTTCGCAGCACAACATGCTGAAGCACCACACACGGCGGCTGCAGCATTGCGGTACAGCAGGCCTTCCTCCCCTTCTTAAAGGGAAGGTGCCTGCTGCAGTGCAATCTAAGATCGCGAGTGCTGGCAAATGATCCCGGCACCGAGGTGAAGTGCCGGGCTCTTGGAAGGCAGCCGGCACAATGCCTGGGTGGGTGCTCAGGAGGTTGAGGACGGCTGCACGAAGAGGTGCTGGCAGGTGGCCAGCAAAAAAAATGGCCGCCCGCACCGCAGCACCTCGACCGCCGCAGGTAGGCCCCACTCAACCGGTTGCAAATTGCGACCTGCGTTACAGCAGGGGATGCTACCAAATTTCGCGATCAGGGTGGTAGCGGGATGCTGCGCACACCGATGATGTCATCGGTGGCGGCACAGCGCTAATGGCTAGCGCCACCATTAGCGCCCCGCTAAATTTCGCGGGAGGCTTGGCCAGTGGCGCTAAACCTACTAAGTGCCCTCTTTTGCCGCTAAATGCTGGCGCAGCCCACCGAATTTCTAGGCCTTGAAGTTTTAGTTATGTTTTGGTGCCGAATGGTATTCATAGATTTGACAGGACTTCTTGTTAAATCTATGAATACAGATTCCCTGCTATCATTGGCTCTCCATGGTCCACGTGATCCCAGGGGACGCTTCGAACTAACTGCGCCCCTGGGATATGCAAGCACTGCATGCCGGCAGTTGGAGCAGGCCCAGGATCGGAATCCCATGCGGGCCCACAGCACAACGGCCGGCGTGCTAGGTAAGTGCAAGTCGGACGCTTGCACCAGCAGGAAGACTCCGACCCGAATTTTTGGGCCCATAGGTCCAAAATCACCTCTTCCTCCCGAGCACGCTGCACTTTCCACATGTCATGTCTCTAATTATTCACATTCTGTATCCCAAAGTATTATTCTAGGAATGATGTCTATTTAATTTGCATTTGAATGAATCAAAACCAACTGCTTCCACCATCTCTCTAGGCAGCCTGTCCCACAGATTGACCACTCACTCACTGAAATACTGTTTCAGCAGATTGGGTTTGAATTGAATCCCTTCAAGCGAGGCCGTATCCTCTGCTTCTACAGTCTGGGCAAGGTGAAATAACTTGTCATGCTCTACGTTATCTGCTCCCTTTAGAATCCTAAAAACAGCAATCAGATCACCTCTCGACATTCTCTTTTCCAGTGAGAACTTGATCAATTTACACAATCGCTCCTCACAATCCAATCCCTCCATCCTCCAGTAATTCTGGTCACTCTCTTCCATGTCCGTTCACTAGCTGCAATACCCCGTGTTGTCCAGAGCTGTACACGGTAATGTGAGCCCGGTTGCACCAATGATTTGTAAAGTGGGGCAGGATTGCCAAGCTTTCTCCGTCCAATATTGACATTTTAATACAGCCCAACGTCTGATTTGCTTTACGCATTGTTGCAATAGCTTCAATTTATCGTCAATAAGACCCCCAGATCTCTTTAATTTTCCAGGAGATTAATATTTTTTCATTTAAGTGATTGTCCCTTCCTGGATTCCTTGCCTCCATGTGACGCAGTTTGTCTTTCTCGACATTGAATGACATCTGTCGCCTGACTACCCAATTCCCAGGTATTTAAATCCTCCTGTAGCTTATCCTCTTCAGCTTTGCAGTCTGCCACCTGCACCAGCTTTATTTCATCTGAAAGTGTTGCCATTGTTCATGTGACTCCTAGCTCCAAATCATTTATAAAGATAGTGAAAAAAAAGGTACAGACCAGATCTCTGTGGACCCCATTGGTAATATTCTCCCAGTCTGATGGCAATCCCTGTATCACTGCTCTCTGGGTTCAATCGGTGTACTATTTACACATCCCTTGTAAAATATTCCCATAGATTCTCACGATCTTTCTTTCCAGTCCCATCCTTTCCAGCGGATGTGTATAAAAGGCCTGATTGAAGCCAAGTCCACCTCACCCACTGCCTTACCCCTGTCCAGCTCCTTTGTCACACTCTCGAAGGGAACTAGTGAACTAGATTGGCAAGAGATTCTGGTTAGATTTTAGGATGACATTTCTATCCAGATGCTCCATGATCTTATCTTTAATCAGGGTTTCCATGACTTTACCCACAATGGACCTCTAACTCACTGGTCTGTAGTTTCCTCTTACGTTTGCTACCTTTTTTCTTTAAAAATATAGATATAGCATCTGCCATTCTCCGGTCCCCAGCACCTTTCCAGCATTCAATAATTTCTCCCAGATTTGGGCTGGAGTTCCTGCAATTTTCTTTTCTATCTCCACAAGGATCCTCGGATGAATCTTCCCCGGCAGCTGAGATTGATTCAACAAAAACAACAACTTGTATTTATATAGCGCCTTTAACGTAGTAAAACGTCCCAAGGCACTGCACAGGAGTATTTTAAGACAAAAAAAAATTGACACCGATCCACATAAGGATAAATTAGGGCAGGTGAACAAAAGCTTGGTCAAAGAGGTAGGTATTCAGGAGCGTCTTAAAGGAGGAAATAGAGGTAGCGAGGTGGACAGGTTTTGACAGGGAATTCCAGAGCTTAGGGCCTAGGCAACAGAAGGCACAACGAACAAAGGTTGAGCAATTATAATCAGCGATCCTCAAGAGGGCAGAATTAGAGGAGCACAGATATCTCAGTGGTTTGTGGGGCTGAAAGAGATTACAGAGATAGGAAGGGGCGAGGCCATGGAGTGATTTGTAAAAAGGGACGAGAATTTTGAAATTGAGGCCCTGCTTAAACGGGAGCCAATGTAGGTCAGCCAGCACAGGGGTGATGGGAGAATGAGACTTGGTGCGAGTTACAGACAGCCGAGTTTTGGATGACCTCAAGATTATGTAGGGTGGAAAGTGGGAGGCCAGCCAGGAGCGCGTTGCAATAATCAAGTCTAGAGGTAACAAAGGCATGAATGAGGGTTTCAGCAGCAGATGAGCTGAGGCAAGGGCAGTGATGGGCGTTGTTACGGAGGTGGAAGTAAGCTGTCTTTGTTATTCATCTTAAGATTGTACAGCTTTTCGTCAACCATGCTGGTGGTAATGTGAATAGTGCCACAACTTACCACTAAAAAACCTTCTAGTTCCCATTTCCAGTTCAAATAAATTATCATAGCAATCCTTTTTAGAAACTAAGGCAAAAAACTTATTTACCCTTTTGCAGCCTGCGTCAACTCAGTTATCATGTGTATGTAGCATCAAATATCCTGTGCATTTACATCAGTTATCATGTGTACGTAGCATCAGTTATCACGTGTATGTAGCATCAGTTATCATGTGTATGGAGCATCAGTTATCATGTGTATGTAGCATCAGTTAGCATGTTTATGTATCATCAGTTATCATGTGTATGGAGCATCAGTTATCATGTGTATGTAGCATCAGTTATCATGTGTATGGAGCATCAGTTATCATGTGTATATAGCATCAGTTATCATGTGTATGTAGCATCAGATATTATGTGTATGTAGCATCAGTTATCGTGTGTATGGAGCATCAGTTATCATGTGTATGTAGCATCAGTTATCATGTGTACGGAACATCAGTTATCATGTGCGTATAGTGTCTGTTATCATGTGTGTATAGAATCAGTTATCATTTGTATGTTGCATCAGTTATCATCTGTATGGCGCATCAGCTATCATGTGTATATAGTATTTCTTATCATGTGTGTGTAGAATCGGTTATCATGTGTATGTAGCATCAGTTTTCATGTGTATGCAACATCAGTCATCATGTGTATGTAGCATCAGTTATCATGTGTATGTAGAATCAGTTCTCATGTGTATGCAGAATCACTCATTATGTGTATGCAGCAACAGTTATAATGTGTCTGTAGCATCAATCATCATGTGTGTGTAGCATCAGTTATCATGTGTCTGTAGCATCAGTCATCATGTGTATGTAGCATCAGTGGTCATGTGTGTACAGCATCAGTCGTCATGTGTATGTAGCATCAGTGATCATGTGTATGCAGCATCAGTCATCATGTGTATGCAGCATCAGTTTTCATGTGTCTGAAGCATCAGTCATCATGTGTATAATCTTCAGTTATCATGTGTATGTAGCATCAGTTATCATGTGTATGGAGCATCGGTTATCATCTTATAATATCTGTTATCATGTGTATTGTGTCTCAAGGGGTTTTATACCCTTACCTATATAACAATTAAGAAGGACTCCGGGGTGGAGAGTTTAGTTAACAGCCATTTTATTTACAATGTGCTTCTTCACTCAATGCACTATATTTCCCATAGTGCATTGCAAATCATCACTACGGTATCCCATGTGGGACAATTCTAATACACATTCAAAATACACAACATATTTCCTCCCCCTTAAAGTAGAATGTCCACAAAACAGAATAACTGAAAATGACTATAACTTGGAAGAGAGGGCAGACTGCCTCTACATTCCGCAAACCCTGGAGATTATTCTGCCCCATGCACACAGGTTAGCACTAACTGTAACTAAGGCGCTCTGGAGGCTGCCTTTCTCTTTGGGGTTAACGCCTAGTCTCAGGAGCAGGCTCTGGCTGGCTCTCCCATGAACCTGCAGGCGTGGCGTCCTCCCTTGATGGCACAAGAGTGGATGGTGCCACCGTCTAAGGGTCGAACGACCAGTCCCTGCTGGAGCCCCCAGCAGGTCCTTGATCCTCTGTTTCTTGGGTTGCCTGTGGCGACTGTCTTGGCAGTAACTGGTCTACATGCCATCTCCATGTTTGATCGTCTCCGGTGCGGACGCGGTATGAAACGGGGCCCATCTTTTGAATGGCCATAGCTGGGACCCACTGCTCTGGGGTGCTGTAGTTACATGCGAGGACTTTGTCCCCCACCAAAAAGTTTCATTCTTTGGACCTCTGAGCTCGTCTGCTGACTTGATCCTGCTGATTGGCGTGCACCACTGCTTCTGTGGACGTTGGCCTCAGCAGGTCAAGGCGTGTCCGTAGCTGCCTTCCCATGAGTAGGTAAGCAGGAGATGCTCCAGTCGTAGCATGAGGTGTGTTTCGGTATTTCAGCAAGAAAGCATTCAGGCACTGCTTTAGAGGAGCATCACTCCTTGCCGCTTTCAATGCGCATTTCAGTGTTCTGACAACTCTCTCCGCCAATCCATTCATGGATGGATGATAAGGCGCGCAAAACGTGTGCTGGATTCCATTGCCCTTGAGGAACTCTTCCATCTCCTGGGATGTAAACTGTGTTCCATTGTCGGTTACGATCTGCTCCAGCAGACCAAATCGCCCGAACATCTCTCTCAGAGTCTCGATGGATTTCTCCGTAGTGGTAGTGGACATTACTGCAACCTCCGGCCATTTGGAATGGGAGTCCACCACGACCAGGAAGATTACTCCTACCACTGGTCCCGCGAAGTCCTGATGGATCCGTTGCCATGGTGTCACTGGCCATTCCCATGGATGCAGTGGCGCTGCTCTTGGTGTATCCTTGGTTGTCTCGCATGATGTGCATGATTTCGCTTCAACTTCAATTTCATGATCCAGACCGGACCACCAGAAGTAGCTTTGTGCCAGCTCCTTCATCCGGACAATACCACAATGTCCTGAGTGCAGCTCGTTGAGGACATGTTTCTGCAGCTTTGGTGGTATGATCACTTGCATGCCCCAAAGGAGGCATCCTGATGTGACAGACAAGTCCTTCCCTCTTGACAGGTAAGGTAGGAGCTCAGGTAGTGCGTCTGACACCCGTGGTCCATCTCCTTGCATCACCCGATCCAGCACCTTGGATAGTGTAGGGTCCACTCTGGTCTCTTTCTTGACCTGCCAGGCCATGACAGAGGCACTACTTACCATGTCAAAGTAGAAAATCTTCTGCTCACAGCCTTCAGAGGGCACAGGCAGCAGAAGTCTTGACAATCCGTCCGCATTGCCATGTGCTGCTGAACTCTGGTATTTGATGTTGTAATTGTGAGCGCTTTACATCAGCGCCCAGCTCTGCATCCTGCACGCTGCCAGGGTGAGTATTCCTGTGTGTGGACCAAAGATCGATGTCAGAGGACGATGATCCGTCAGCAAGGTGAATTTCCTTCCGAACAAGTAGTGATGGAACTTTTTGATTCCAAAGATGATGCCCAAAGCCTCTTTTTCGATCTGCGGGTATTTCACCTCCACCTTGCTCAGGGACCTTGACGCAAATGCAATCATCTTCCCTTCACCTGAGGGAAAGGTGCGGGACACGACCGCACCGACGCCATAAGGCGATGTGTCACAGGCCAGCTCAATCTGCAACGATGGGTCTAAGTGCATCTACACTCTGGGGTCAGTCAAAGCTGCTTTGGCTTGCTTGAATGCAGCTTTGCACTCCTTCGTCCACGCCCAGGCCTTGCCCTGACACAGCAACTCATGTAATGGCTTTAACAGTGATGCCAGCTGTGGAATACACTTTCCGCAATAGTTCAGGAGACCTAAGAATGACCGCAGCTGACCGACATTTGTAGGTGCAGGAGCGTCGGCAATGGCTTTCACTTTCGACGGTGCTGTGTGCAGGCCATCCGCGTCGATGACATGGCCTAGGTACTCCACTGATGGCTTGAAAAATTCGCATTTGTCCTTGCGAACGCGTAAGCCATATTCTTCAAGTCTTCCCAGTGTCTTCGTCAGGTTCTGCAGATGCTCGTTGTCGTCCTTTCCTGTGACAAGGACATCGTTGAGATAACATTGTGCCCCTGGAATGCCGCTTAAGATCTGGTCCATAGCCCGCTGAAACAATGCTGGTGCTGAAGTTATACCATAGGGTAGGTGGCACTACCTGTAGAGACCCTTGTGGATGGTGATGGTGAGTTACTTCTGTGAGTCCTCTTCTACATGCTTCTGCAAGTAGGCTTGGCATAGATCAATCTTGCCAAACTTCTGACCACCTGCTAGACCCGCGAAAAGATCTTCAATGATGGGGAGGGGGTGCTGTTCAACTGAGAGCACAGGATTCACTGTTACTTTGAAATCTCCAAATAAGCGAACTGCGCCATCACTCTTCATCACTGGTACCACGGGCGTGGCCCACTCACTGTGCGAAACCGGCACCAGGACCCCTATCTTGACCAGACGCTCCAGGTCAGCCTCCACCTTTGGTCTGAGGGCATAGGGAACGTTCCTGGCCTTCAGGAATCGTGGCTGGCTGTCAGGCTTCACCTTGAGATTGACCGGAATCCCCTTCATACTCCCCAATTCTCCATCAAAGACAGCTGCATGCTTTGTCAACACTGTCGCTAGCCCCGCCTCTTCGACTGACACCGCATTCACTTTTTTACAATCCAGATGAATTTTCTCCAACCATGGCCTGCCCATCAGGGATGGATAGTCACCCTTGAGCATGTAAACTGGCAGCATCACGGTTTGTCCATTAAGCTTCACCTTGACCTCCGTCTTACCCAGCATTGGGACTGTTTCCCCAGTGTAGGTCTTTAAGATGAGCTTGGCCGGCGTCATTGATAGGTGGTTCAGCTTACTTTGAATAACTTCTCTGAAATCAAGGAGAAAGCGGCCCCCGTATCCAGCTCCATTTTGACTGGAATTCCCTCTAGTAGTGGCGTGACTCCATAGCCTGATGAGCCTCCATTCACCATTAACACATGGAGATTCAGCTCCCCATCAGAGCCTGTGTCACTGTCTTCCTGTTCTTGTTTCACCATGTGTAGGTTTTTCTTTTTAGAACGCCAGTTGGATGTGTTTTCTTGTTTGTTTTTGTGTGTCTCTATGTAGGATTGTTTGTTATGCCCTTTACACACACGTTCAATGTGTCCTTTCTTTTCACATTTCCGACAGGTCAGTTCTTTACACCAGCAGTCAGATGTCTGATGAGCTGACCTTCCACATCTGTAAAACTCTCTGGCGCCCCTTGCATGCTTATCCATTGTAGCTGCTAGCCTGTGCACTCTTGTTGCAGCCCCCAACAGCTGTGCATCTTTAGCTGCTAACTCCATAGACACAGCGAGCTCCACTGCTGATTTAAGCATCAGTTTGTCAGTCGTGAGCAAGCGCTTCTGTGTTGCTTCACATCTTAATCCACACACAAACCTATCACGGACAGTGTCATTTAGAGTTTCACCAAACTCACAATGCTCAGTTAGCTTCTTTAGCACTGCAACATATTCGGCTATGGACTCACCCTCCCCTTGGTTTCGTTTGTGAAACCTGAACCTCTCGGCAATCAGCAGCGGCTTTGGTGCGAAATGTGTTTCCAAAACTTCCACAATCTGATCATATGTCTTAGCGCCGGGCTTATCCGGGAGCATCAAACTCCGTAACAAGCTAAATGTTTTTGCTCCGATTACACTGAGGAACATCGCCACTTTCACATCATCTTTAATGCCATTTGCAGTCACAAAAAATCCAAAACGCTCTCTATAAGCACTCCATTTCTCCGCCATTTCATCAAATGGTCCAAACGCTCCGGTTAGCATAGCCATTTTGTTTTCTTTTTTTTTCTTCTTTACAGTCCTTTTCCTCCACTTTTTTATTTTACTTTTACAGTCCGTTTTCCTCCACTTCGTTTCACTGTATCGTTACTCGCCCCCTTCTTATTTGTGTAACACATGAACCGCCACCTTTACGAGGTGATTGCATCTGCAACTAAACTGCGGGTGCGCCATTAAGAAAAGACAGGAACTTCTTACTTTAAACATCGCCGATTCCAGTGCAAAGTGATGCACAAGTCTGTCGTCCTCATCGCCAGTTTTATTGTGTCTCAAGGGGTTTTATACCCTTACCTATGTAACAATTAAAAAGGGGTGGAGAGTTTAGTTAACGGCCATTTTATTTACAATGTGCGTCTTCACACAATGCAGTACATTTGCCATAATGCACTGCAAATCATGACTACGTATCCCATGTGGGACAATTCTAATACACATTCAAAATACACAACAATGTGTGTGTAGAATCAGTTATCATGTGTACGGAGCATCAGTTATCATGTGTATGGAGCATCAGTTATCATGTGTATATAGTATCTCTTATCATGTGTGTGTAGAATCAGCTATCATGTGTATGCAGCATCAGTCATTATTTGTATGTAGCATCAGTTATCATGTATCTGTAGCATCAGTCATCATGTGAATGTAGCATCAGTCATCATGTGTATGTAGCATCAGTCACCATGTGTATGCAGCATCAGTTATCATGTGTCTGTAGCATCAGTCATCATGTGTATGTAGCATCAGTTATCATGTGTCTGTAGCATCAGTTATCAGGCCCTCATCAGATCACACTTCCACTGGCCCCACTTTATTCATCGTTTCACTTTTCCCCTTAATGCAACAAAACAACAATTAATTACCTTCCCTTCTGTTGCCATTTTCAACTCGAAATTTTTCAGTGCCACCTTAATGCCCTTTTTACATTCCAGGCGTGCGTTTTGTATTGATTCCATCTGCACTATTTAACTGTGCCACCTAACATTGCTGTCAGTAATCTTGGATATATGGCTCGCTATTCCTTCCTCTCCAGGGATGCCTTTTGGTTTTGAATTCAACTTAATTCTGTGCTATTATCTTTCATGACTTTAAATGCTTGATTTATTTCGTTGTACTCATAACTTTCAGGGTCAGGGTTGCACGCAAGTCCTCCCAGCACATCAAGGTGCAGTCACTAGGGAGGTGTGTATATTTGTTAGTGCAAAGACAAATTCATTAATAATGCCAGAGAATTGCATAATTGATTAAAATATTTTTTCAACCACTCATTGACTTATAATGTAAATTCATTAAGACAATATGTGATTGGTTTGAATCTGTCTTCACAAAAGAGGATTAGTCTGCCAATGTCGCAGAGGAGGATGGAGCAATTGTACAGGATAAAATTAGATGAATAGTTAGACAGTGACCAAAGTAGAAAGTCATTCGGTCCAGATGGGATGCATCCTAATTGATGAGGGGAGGGAGGGTGGAAATAGCGGATGCCCTGGCCAAAAATGTTCAACCTTGCTTGGATACAGGAGTGGTGCCAAAAGATGGGAGGGTGCAAATGTAACACTGCTGTTCAAAACAAGGGATTGGATTTATCCATTAACTGCAGGCCAGTCAGCCTAATATCGGTGGCAGGAAAAGTTCTCGTGAGCAAAATCCGCGACAACATTAATTATCATTTGGAAGACCATGGGTTATACATGGATTTGTTAAATGGAGAGAGTTGATGAAGTTACTGCTGTTGATGTGTAAATGGACTTTCAAAAGGTGTTTAGTAAAATGCATTGTTTGCAATATACAAGCACTTGGGATTAAACAGGCAGCGCCAGAATGGACACAGACTTGGCTCAGAGACAGAAAGCAGAGAGTAGTGATGAATGGTTATTTTTCAGACTAGAGGAAAGTATACGGTGGTGTCCCCCAGGGGTCGGTTTTAGGGACACTTCTCCATTTGATATGTACTATTAACCAGGACTTAGGTGTAGGAGCCATAGTTTCAAAGGTTGTAGCTAAAACAACACTTGGAAATATTGTAAAATGTGAGGAGGATCGTAGCAGATTTCAGGAGGACATAGACAGACTGGTGAAATGGTGCAGCGTGAAGTCATGCATCTTGACCGAAAGAATTAGGAGAACCAGTATTATATAAATGCTACAATTTAAAGGGACTGCAGGAACAGAGACACCTGAGGGTGTATGGACACACATCTTTGAAGGAGGCAGGACAAGTTGATAAGGCTGTTAAAAAGCAGACAGAAGCCTGGGCTTTATATATAGAGGCATAGTGAACAAAAACAAGGAAGTTATGAAAACTTTATCAATGACTGGTCAGGCTATTCAAAGCCAAGGTTGAAGCTGACCCATTACCAATTGATTTACGTGAAGTTTGTCCAGAATACTAAACAGTCCTGGATATGATTAATATCTGCGAAATACAAACCCCTGCAGACACATGTAAGCTCGCTGGTGTGTCACAATTGGCATCATGACTAAATCCCTCTCCACCGAGGGAACATTTCAATGGTTTCTGCCCCCTGTGAGGATACTGGAGTGTGAGCGATGGGAGGACTTGTTCAATTCTTTCCCACAGGCGAAGCAGGTGAACGGCGTCATCCCGATGTGAGTTTCAAGCTGGGGCTGGTAATTGAACCCCTGCCCACAGTCCCCACATTTCCCCTGATTCTCTATGGTGTAGGTGCCCTTGCGTCTCTCCAGGTTGGAAAATCCATTGAAGCCTCGTCCACACACAGAACACATGTACGGTTTCTCCCCACTATGAATGGTGCGATGTATTTTTCTGGCTGTGCGACTGGTTAAAGCTCTTTCCACAATCAATACATGGAACACTCTCACGTGGGTGTGTGTGTCTCGATGATTTTTCCAGTCACGCTGATATTCCCCTCCATCCCCTCCCCTGAATTTGCTGACTCTGGCTTTGTTCAGTTCTACATTCACTGGTTGCTTTCACTCTCCGGCCCGGAAGCTGCTGGTTCTGGTTGGGCTCAGTTCTACACTCACTGGTTCCCCATGCTCTCCTCCACCGAAGCTGCTGACTCTGGCTGGGTTCAGTGCTACCCTCACTGGTTCCCCTCCCTCTCCTCACCTGAAGGTGCTGACTCGCCCACTCCCAATCTCTCTCTCTCACTCCCAATCTCTCTCTCTCTCACACTACAATTCTCTCTCTCTCTCTCACACTCCCAGTCTCTCTCTCTCTCACACTCCCAATGTCTCTCTCTCACACTTCCAATCTCACTCTCTCACACTCCCATTCTCTCTCTCTCTCTCACATTCCCAATCTCTCTCTCTCTCACACACTCCCAGTCTCTCTCTCTCACACACTCCCAATCTCCCTCTCTCACACCCCCAATCTCTCTCTCTCTCACCCCTAGTCTCTCTCTCTCTCACTACCAATCACTCTCTCACACACTCCCAATCTCTCTGTCACACTCCCAATCTCTCTCTCACACTCCCAATCTCTCTCTCTCTCACACCACAATTCTCTCTCTCACACTCCCAGTGTCTCTCTCTCTCACACTCCCAATGTCTCTCTCTCACACTCCCAATTTCTCTCTCTCACACTCCCATTCTCTCTCTCTCTCACACTCCCAGTCTCTCTCCCTCTCACACTCCCAATGTCTCTCTCTCACACTCCCAATCTCTCTCTCACACTCCCATTCTCTATCTTTCTCTCACACTCCCAATCTCTCTCTCTCTCACCCGCAGTCTCTCTCTCTCTCACTCAAAATCTCTCTCTCACACACACTCCCAATCTCTCTGTCACACTCCCAATCTCTCTCTCACACTCCCAATCTCTCTCTCTCTCACACTACAATTCTCTCTCTCTCGCACTCCCAGTCTCTCTCTCTCTCACACTCCCAATGTCTCTCCCTCACACTCCCAATCTCTCTCTCTCACACTTCCAATCTTTCTCTCACACTCCCAGACTCTCTCTCGCTCACACAACCAATCTCTCTCTCTCACACTCCCAATCTGTCTCTCTCACACCCCCAATCTCACTCTCTCTCTCTCACTCCCAATCTCTCTCTCTCACACACTCCCAATCTCTCTCTCACACTCCCAGTCTCTCTCTCTCACACTCCCAGTCTCTCTCACTCACACCCCCAATCTCTCTCTCTCACTCCCAGTCTCTCTCTCTCTCACTCCCAATCTCTCTCTCTCTCACACTCCCAATCTCTCTGTCACACTCCCAATCTCTCTCTCTCACACTGCCAATCTCTCTCTCTCTCACACACCCAATGTCTTTCTCTCTCACGCTCCCAATCTCTCTCTCACACACCCAAACTCTCTCTCTGACACTCCCAATCTCTCTCTCTCACACTCCCAATCTCTCTCTCTGACACTCCCAATGTCTCTCTCTCTCACACTCCCAATCTCTCTCTCTCACACTCCCAATCTCTCTCTCTCTCGCACACACATTCTCTCTCTCTCTCTCACTCCCAATCTCTCTCTCTCACACTCCCAAACTCTCTCTCACACTCCCAATCTCTCACACACCCAATCTCTCTCTCTCTCACACACCAAATCTCTCTCTCACACTCCCAATCTCTCTCTCTCTCACACCACAATTCTCTCTCTCACACTCCCAGTGTCTCTCTCTCTCACACTCCCAATGTCTCTCTCTCACACTTCCAATTTCTCTCTCTCACTCCCCCATTCTCTCTCTCTCACACTCCCAGTCTCTCTCCCTCTCACACTCCCAATGTCTCTCTCTCACACTCCCAATCTCTCTCTCTCACACTCCCATTCTCTATCTCTCTCTCACACTCCCAATCTCTCTCTCTCACTCCCAGTCTCTCTCCCTCAGACTCCCAATCTCTCTCTCTCTTACACTCCCAATCTCTCTCTCACACTCCCAGTCTCTCTCTCTCACACGCCCAATCTCTCTCTCATACTCCCAATCTCTCTCTCTCACACTCACATTCTCTCTCTCTCTCACACTCCCAATCTCTCTCTCTCTCTCACACTCCCAATCTCTCTCGCTCTCACTCCCAGTCTCTCTCTCTCACACTCCCAGTCTCTCTCTCACACACTCCCAATCTCTCTCTCTCACACCCTCAATCTTTCTCTCTCACTCCCAGTCTCTCTCTCTCTCACTCCCAATCTCTCTCTCTCTCACACTCCCAATCTCTCTGTCACACTCCCAATCTCTCTCTCTCACACTCCCAATCTCCCTCTCTCTCACACACCCAATCTCTCTCTCTCCCACACTCCCAATCTCTCTCTCACACACCCAATCTCTCTCTCTGGCGCTCCCAATCTCTCTCTCTCTCACACTCCTTATTTCTCTCTCTGAAACTCCCAATCTCTCTCTCTCTCTCACACTCCCAATCTCTCTCTCTCACACTCACAATCTCTCTCCCTCACACTCCCAATCTCTCTATCTCACACTTCCAATCTCTCTCTCTCTCACTCCCAGTCTCTCTCTCTCACACTCTCAATCTCTCTCTCACACTACCAATCTCTCTCTCTCTCCCAATCTCTCTCTCTCTCACACTCCCAATCTCTCTCTCTCTCACACGCCCAAACTCTCTCTCTCTCACACTCCCAATCTCTCTCCCTCACTCCCAATCTCTCTCTCTCACACACTCCCAATCTCTCTCTCTCTCACACACCCAATCTCTCTCTCTCTCAAACTCCCAATCTCTCTCTCTCACTCCCAGTCTCTCTCTCTCAGACTTCCAGTCTCTCTCTCTCTCACACTCCCAATCTCTCTCTCACACTCCCAGACTCAATTTAATTCAATTCAATTCAAATGCTTTATTGGCATGAAAGTTTACAGAGAACCATATTGCCAAAGCTTACATCGCAAAAAGGTACATTTTCAAACATTCTGTAGGTGTCAATCGATTTGACATTTGTTGGGTACATACAATGTTACTTTTAAACAGTATAAATTTTAAACAGTCTTTGTACTTCATTTGGTATGTTCAATATTAATTTTAAACAGTCTTAATTTTAAACAGTCCTCAGGTTGTGACATGTTGTTACATATTTGCCCCAAGGTATGGTCTGTCTCCTTCTCCCAGGACTAATCTCAATTTTGACAGGTCATCCAATTCCTTGAAATCTGGGGTTGTTTGGCTTAGCTTGTTGAATAATATGTTTCTTGATGTGTTGAATTTTTCGCATTTTAGGAGGAAATGCATTTCTGTTTCAACCTCGCCGGCCAGACATTGATCGCATATTCTATTCTCTCTAGGCTGCCAGGATTTCTTGTATCTGCCTTTTTCAATTTCCAGTTGGTGGTCGCTTAGTCTGTACCTGGTGAGGGTCTGTCTCTGTTTTGTGTCTCTGATGGTCGTGAGGTAGTCTGCCAGTTTATATTCTCTTTTTAGGGCCCGGTAACATTCTAATCTGCTTTGGCTTTCGGTTATTTTGTTCCAATGTTCCAGGTAGGTTTCTTTGCATTGTTTAATGATTTGGTTCACTCGGATTGGTGTTTGGACGGCTGTGTTGGTCTGGGGCTGGTCAGCGTCCGGCTGAGTACTTAGTTTCAGTAGCAGCTGACTCAGGGGACTCTTTTCTGGGTTTAGCTCTTGGGTCTGAAAGGCTTTGAAATGAAGGGTGTCTGGGGAGCTAGATTTGAGGTGATTTAGGAAGTTTAGTGCTCGTTTTTGGATGTTTATTATCAGTGGGTATCTGCCTAGTTCGGCTCTGCATGCAATTGTTGGCATTTTTCTTTGGATGCGAAGGATGCTTCGGCAGAATTCTGCATGTAGGGTTTCTATTGTGTGTTTTTCCCATTTAGTGTAGCTTTGGTGATTTAGCGGGCCCCATACTTCACTACCGTACAGTGCAATGGGCAGGATTATGCTGTCAAATATTTTGAGCCAGATTTTGATTGGGATTTGGATGTTGTAGAATTTTCTTTTTATTGCATATAGGGCTCTTCGGGCTTTTTCTTTTAGTGCATTCACTGCTATGCTGAAGCTCCCTGATGCTGTAATAGTTAGACCAAGGTAGGTGTAGCTCATAGTGTGTCCTATAGTGGTATCACTGAGGGTAAACTGGTATTTGTTTTCCTGACATCTGGGCCTTTTTTGAAAAATCATGATGTTCTTTTTTTTTAGATTTACTGTTAGAGCCCAATTTTGGCAGTATTTGTCGAGTAGGTCTAGTTGTTGCTGTAATCCCTGTTCTGTGGGAGACAGCAGAACCAGGTCGTCCGCATAGAACAGGGATTTCACTTCTCCATCCAGGAGACGGAGACCTGGTGACTCGCTTTGCTCCAGCATGTCTGCTAATTCATTTATGTATATGTTGAACAGGGTCGGGCTCAAATTGCAGCCCTGCCGGATGCCTCTTCTCTTGGTGAAGAAATCGGTGCTTTTGTCTCAAATTTTGACCCCGCATTTGTTTTTCAGATACATTGATTTAATAAGGTCATAGACTTTGCCCCCTATTCCACACTGAAGAAGTTTATAATAGAGCCCTTCGTGCCATATAGAGTCAAAGGCTTTCTTGAAGTCGATGAAACAGGTGAATATTTTCCCATTTTTTGTTTGGTGTATATGTTTTTCAATGAGGGTGTGAAGGGTATAGATATGGTCGGCGGTGCGGTGTTTTGGAAGAAAGCATATTTGTTTTTTTCTGAGGATATTATGTTTGTTAAGAAAATCAAGTAATCTACTATTTAGAATACTGCAGAATAACTTCCCTAGACAACTGTTGACACAGATGCCGCGGTAGTTTATTGGGTCTGATTTGTTTCCACTTTTATATATGGGGGAGATTAGTCCTTGGCACCAGATATCGGGAAAACAGCCTGAACGTAATATGATGTTGAATAATTTGAGTACCGCACCCTGCATCTCCATATTGCTGAACTTGAGCATTTCATTTTTGATGTTGTCTGGGCCACAGGCTTTCTTTAGGTGGAGAGATTTTGTTTTTGTGGCCAGTTCTTTCCATGTGATTGGGGATTCTAGAGGGTTTTGGTTGTCTTTAATTGTTGCTTCTAATGTGTGGAGTTTTTCTGTGACCTGATGTTGACTTGGGTTTGTTTCGTTTATTGGGATGTCTTTGTAGAGGTTTTCAAAATGTGTTCTCCAGATGTCGCCAACTTGGATTGGTAATGCTTGCAATTGTGTTGTACTCAGGTTATTCCACATTTCCCAGAATTGTTTTGGATTGGTGGAGTTTTCAATTTCTTCGAGTATTTTGTGGGCATAGTTTTGTGTTTTGTTCCTAATGGTGTGTTTATATCTTTTGAGGGTTTCATTGTATCTAGTACGTAGGTCCGGATTGTTTGGTTGGCGATGCTTTTGGTTTGATATTTTTCTCAGGTCTTTTCTGGCATTTTTGCATTCGTGGTCAAACCATTTCTTATTTTTATTTTGTCTTTTGTGACGCTTCCTCTTCTGTTTCACAAGGTCGGCTTTTACAGCTGCCTCATGGAAGATCATATTTATATCCTCTATGGCCATGTTTACACCATCTCTGGTGATCTCGTATGGGTTTTCTTTAAATTTTGATATTTTACTTGTGAGATCAGGTGACTTTAGTGCTGTGATGAATTTTTCTCCACTGTCTGGGGCCCATCTGTATGTCTGGTTTATTTTATGGAGCTTACTGGGTTCCTTTTTTGTGTCTGTAGTTTGGGCAGAAAGTTTAAGGTACATATTTATTTGGTTATGGTCTGAGAGGGGGGATTGCTGCCTGACAGTGAATGAGTTGATATCGCAGGGGTCCAGGTCAGTGATTGTATAGTCCACCACACTAGACCCAAGAGTTGAGGAGTATGTGAGTCTCCCTAGGGAGTCCCCTCTGAACCTACCGTTAACTATGTACAGGCCTACGGCTCGGCAGAGTTCCACTACCTCCCTACCGCTTTTATTTATTTCACGATCAAGGTTGTTCCGATTTGCGATGGCTGGTGTGACATCTAAAGGGGTCTGGCCAAACACATGGTTGTTTCCCTGTGGGTCTATGAAGTCAGGTTCACAACCGGTCCTTGCATTTAGGTCCCCACATATTATCACCTTTCCTTGGGCCTGGAAATGGCTGATTTCCATGTGGAGAGAATCAAATAACTCCTCTTCGAAATATGGCGATTCTATTGGAGGTATGTAGATCGCACATAAGTAAACATCTTTTTTTGCTATTCCTATATTTTTATCTAGTTTTAGCCATACGTGTGATTTCCCCTGTTTTACCGGTGAGATGTGTTTGTCCAGTTCTCCCTTATACCACACCAATATTCCCCCGGAGGTTCTGCCCTTGCATGTTTTAGTGTTCTTTGCTGAGGGCACAATGATTTCATGGTACATTGGAGGACAGTGGGTCGGCACGTCCTTTTGGCACCATGTTTCTGTTAACACAATTATATCAATGTCTTTTATAGCTTTTAGGAATTCAGGGTCTGTACTCTTCATCCCAAAAGTTGAGGAGCGGAGGCCCTGGATATTCCAGCAGCTTATGTGGAAAGAACGCATTTATATAGTTCAATAAAACGAAATAAAATGGACCTATTTTGTGGGATGAGTGTGGAAACACTATTTTCTATAATGCTAAATGATGATTTAGTATAAATTTCATGAGGCATGCACATATATCTATCTAATAATAGTAATAATACTGATAAGATAACAATAATGATAATGATAAATAACAATATTAATAATTTAGTGCATTCCTCTCCGGCTTTCTATCAGGCTGTTCATCATCGTCATGATCTTTCTCAGTTCTTGGTCTACAGTCTGTGGTCTGGAGGGGGGTCTTGGGTCAGGTATAAAAGCACGGTTCTGTTGTTGGTTTTGTATAGGGGTGTGGGGTGCATTGGTGGTCCTGTTTGGGTTAGGGCTCCCAATGGTAGAGGGGGTGGGACGGCTGCGTCTTTTGGCAGTGTTTATGAGGTTTTTTGCGAAGACTCACATCCGCTGTTTGAGCAGATGTATTTCGTCATAGAGGTCCCTTGTGTTGATGTTTGGATGATGGGCCAGGTAGACGTTGGGGAAGACAGAACATCTCTTGTCGATTTCCCTGTTGGCGTTGTGGATTATATGGGCTGGGGTGTCCTTTCTGGGCAGTAGTGTGGAGATCACGATCTGTGTCTCGGGGAATTCCCTGCTGGCCTTTTCCGCCATCTTGCTCATTGCCCTTGCAGTGTCTCCCCGTAGTGTGCGTAGGTCGTTCGTGCCTGTGTGGATCACAATCCATTTGGGGCTACCAAGGGATTCTTTGTTCAGGATCTTCATTGCTTGGTCTGTGTTGCTGCACCATTTTTTCAGGACTTGATGGCCTGGGAACAGCCTCTGGGGGTCCAGAAACTTTCCATTGGAGTCGGTCAGCAGGATTGCCTGAGGGGCTCGTTTTTCAGACTGGGTAACAGTAGTCTTGGCAAGACTCGACTGATGGCTGGTTGTTGGCTGGGTTTCTGGGATATGTTGTGTGGCAGGAGCAGGGTTTGAGGCTTTCGGTGTGTCCTCGTTTGGGGGGGTATCTGATGGTTTTTGTGTTCCTGTGTGTGAGGACTGGGTAGCCGTAGTCGTGGCATGGCTCGACTGAGGGCTGGTTGTTGGCTGGGTTTCTGGGATAGACTGTGTGGCAAGAGCGGGGTTTGGGGCTTTTGATGTGTTCTCATGTGGGTTTGCATCCGACCGGTTCTGTGTCCTTGTGTGTGTTGTTTTTGTGTCATCAGGTTTTTGGACCTTAGGAGTTTAGTGTTGCCTGCTGAGCCTTTCTACTGCCTCCATAGTTTTGTTCAGCTGAGTATGGAGTTCTTTGATCTCATTTCTTTGTTCCTCTACGGTCTTTCTCAGCTTGTGGATGGTGGACTCGTTTTCCGTTTTCAGCTGTTTGAGTTCCTGCTTCAGATTCTTGGCCTGTGTTTCTCTGTATTCGTTGAAATCGAGTTCTAGTTTGGACAGACTCTCCTTCAGTATTGTGTTTGCGTTGAGAGGTGTGGGGGGGGTGGTGGAGATGGGCATGGAGGTGATTGCCTCTGCTGGTCTCTCTTCTTCTTCCTCCGCTTGGCTCTCCTCATCCTCTGTTCGAATCTCTATTGCCTCCTGTCCATTGGTCCTCTTTGTGGCTGCATTAGTTTTCAACTGGGGAAATCTTTTTCGAAGGAGTTCAGATTTTCTGCATTCCCCTGTATCATGATCTTTCCTGTTTTGATGTAGTAGCTTATGGTTAACAGGGGGTCATCTTTATCTAGATTTCCATCTTTACATATTTTCAGTCTGCCTCCACTGACAATACCTTCACTGAAGACGTATGCGTAGTGTTTTTTTAAAGTCTCCTTCCATGAGGGAGTGGAGTCGGTGTAGAATATGAGGTTGTTCTTCGTCTTAATCCCTCTGTGTATGGTATAGTCAACGTAGAGGACCTCTGGGTTACTTTTTAGTGTTATGTCCTTGTATTTTTCCTTTGTTTTATTTTTTGTGTAATGCTCAGGATATGTCATTTCCCTGCTCATTGTAGTCGTTTGTTTTTGTCTCAGATATATAACTTTTTTTCTTATATTTTTTTTTTTTTTTTTTCCTTTCGTGTTCCACTTTATGCCACTTTTAGGTCCAAAATTGAAAGTTTGTCAGGGGTTCATCTTTGATATAGTTGCTCTTAAAAGTTTCTCTTTCTCTTTCTTTCACAGGCTCTTGGTTCGGGTAGTTTATCTATTCTCTCGGGTTTCTATTCCTTTTTCTCGCGGGTTTGTTGTTCTTTTTTCAGGTTTTTTATTTTTTTCGAAATAAATTTAGATAAGATTAAACTATTTTTTTTTCGAACTAAATTTGAATAAAATGAAACTTAGGTAGAATTATGTAAAACTTTTTTCTCCGGTGTTTTCCTCTTCCAACTCTCTCACTCGCTCTCCGGGCCTCGGACTGGCTCTCTCTCTCCTTGCTCCAAAATCGTCCACTCTCCGTTCCTCGGACTCGTTTGCTCTCCGCGCTCCGGGCGGCTCTCCTCGCGTCGTCGTGTCGGTCTCAGGCCCCCGGGTTTTTTGACTCACCAGGCTGCTTTCTGCCCTGGTCTCCCGGTCTCCGATCCCGCTGTCTCTGGGCCTTGTGGTCTCGGCTTCACCCTCCCCAGGCCTCTTATTCACTGTCCTGGTTCGGGCCGCTCCTCCCGTTCTCCGACCTCGCGGTCTCTGGGCCTCGTGGTCTCGGGTTCACCCTCCCCAGGTCTCTTACTCGCTTTCCCGGTTCGGGCCGCTCCTCCCGGTCTCCGATCCCGCGGTCTCTGGGCCTCGCGTTCACCCTCCCCAGGCCTCTTATTTGCTGTCCCGGTTCGGGCCGCTCCTCCCGGTCTCCGATCCCGCGGTCTCTGGGCCTCGCGTTCTTGGGTTCGCCCTCCCCAGGCCTCTTACTTGCTGTCCCGGTTCGGGCCGCTCCTCCCGGTCTCCGTTCTCGCGGTTCAGGCTCCGTGCTGCGGCTGCTGCTCGGGCTCTGTTTCGGTGCCTCGCTAATTCGGGTTTATCTCGCTGGCTTTTTCTTTTTTTTTTCTTTTTTCCGTGTTTTTTTTTTTTCCTTTGGCGCTCTAGTACTTAATCTAAACTTAACTTAACTTAACTTCAACTAAACTAAACTAAACTGAACTCTCTCACATTCTCTCTTTGACTAAAGTTAACTTTAGCTTTTAGAAGTAGCTTTTTCTGCACTTAAAAGATAAAAACCTTAAGAAAATTCAGCAGCCCATCTTCAGCATGTCTGCTTTCTCCAGGCTCTCTCTCTCGCCTGTCTCTCTCTCTCTCTCTCACACACACCGAATCACTCTCTCTCACACTCCCAATCCAATTAATTCCAATTAAAATGCTTTATTGGCATGAAAGTTTACAGAGAACCATATTGCCAAAGCTTACATAGCAAAAAGGTACAGTTTTCCAACATTCTGTAGGTGTCAATCGATTTGACATTTGTTGGGTACATACAATATTACTTTTAAACAATATTAATTTTAAACAGTCTTTGTACTTCATTTGGTACGTTCAATATTAATTTTAAACAGTCTTAATTTTAAACAGTCCTCAGGTTGTGACATGTTGTTACATATTTGGCCCCAAGGTATGGTCTGTCTCCTTCTCCTAGGACTAATCTCAATTTTGACAGATCATCCAATTCCTTGAAATCTGGGGTTGTTTGGCTTAGCTTGTTGAATAATATGTTTCTTGATGTGTTGAATTTTTCGCATTTTAGGAGGAAATGCATTTCTGTTTCAACCTCGCCAGCCAGACATTGATCGCATACTCCCAATCTCTCTCTCTCACACCCCCAATCTCACTCTCTCTCTCTCACTCGCAATCTCTCCCTCTCACACTCCCAATCAATCTCTCTGACACTCCCAATCTCTCTCGCTCTCATACACTCCCATTCTCTCTCTTTCACACTCCCAATCTCTCTCTCCACACTCCCAATCTCTCTCTCTCACACTCCCAATCTCTCTCTCTCACTCCCAATCACTCTCTCTCTCACACTCCCAATCTCTCTCTCCCTCATACTCCCAATCTCTCTCTCTCACACTCCCAGTCTCTCTCTCTCACACTCCCAATCTTTCTCTCACACCCACAATATCTCTCTCTCACTCCCAGTCTCTCTCTCTCTCACTCCCAATCTCTCTCTCTCTCACACTCCCAATCTCTCTCTCTCTCAGACACCCAATCTCTCTCTCTCTCACGCTCCCAATCTCTCTCTCACACACCCAATCTCTCTCTCTGACACTCCCAATCTCTGTCTCTCTCACACTCCCAATCTCTCTCTCATACTCCCAATCTCTCTCTCTCACACTCACATTCTCTCTCTCTCTCACACTCCCAACCTCTCTCTCACTCTCACACTCCCAATCTCTCTCGCTCTCACTCCCAGTCTCTCTCTCTCACACTCCCAGTCTCTCTCTCTCACACTCCCAATCTCTCTCTCTCACACCCCCAATCTTTCTCTCTCTCACTCCCAGTCTCTCTCTCTCTCACTCCCAATCTCTCTCTCTCTCACACTCCCAATCTCTCTGTCACACACCCAATCTCTCTCTCTCACACTCCCAATCTCCCTCTCTCTCACACACCCAATCTCTCTCTCTCCCACACTCCCAATCTTTCTCTCACACACCCAATCTCTCTCTCTGGCGCTCCCAATCTCTCTCTCACTCACACTCCTTATTTCTCTCTCTGAAACTCCCAATCTCTCTCTCTCTCTCACACTCCCAATCTCTCTCTCTCACACTCCCAATCTCTCTCCCTCACACTCCCAATCTCTCTATCTCACACTTCCAATCTCTCTCTCTCTCACTCCCAGTCTCTCTCTCTCACACTCTCAATCTCTCTCTCACACTCCCAATCTCTCTCTTTCTCTCAGTCCCAATCTCTCTCTCTCTCACACTCCCAATCTCACTCTCTCTCACACTCCCAATCTCTCTCTCTCTCACACTCCCAATCTCTCTCTCTCTCACACTCCCAATCTCTCTCTCTCTCACACTTATATTCTCTCTCTCTGTCACACTCCCAGTCTCTCTCTCTCTCACACTCCCAATCTCTCTCTCACACTCCCAATCTCTCTCTCTCACACTCCCATTCTCTCTCTCTCTCTCACACTCCCAATCTCTCTCTCTCTCTCACACTCCCAGTCTCTCTCTCTCACACTCCCAATCTCGCTCTCTCACACCCCCAATCTCTCTCCCTCTCACCCCCAGTCTCTCTCTCCCTCACTCCCAATCTCTCTCTCTCACACAATTCAATCTCTCTCTCTCTCACACTCCCAATCTCTCTCTCTCTCACACACCCAATCTCTCTCTCTCTCAAACTCCCAATCTCTCTCTCTCACTCCCAGTCTCTCTCCCTCAGACTTCCAATCTCTCTCTCCCTCACACTCCCAATCTCTCTCTCACACTCCCAGACTCTCTCTCTCACACACCGAATCTCTCTCTCTCACACTCCCAATCTCTCTCTCTCACACCCCCAATCTCACTCTCTCTCTCTCACTCGCAATCTCTCTCTCACACTCCCAATCTCTCTCTCTGACACTCCCAATCTCTCTCTCACACACTCCCAATCTCTCTCTCTCACTCCCAATCTCTCTCTCCCTCATACTCCCAATCTCTCTCTCTCTCACACTCCACGTCTCTCTCACACACTCCCAATCTCTCTCTCTCACACCCCAATCTCTCTCTCTCACTCCCAGTCTCTCTCTCTCTCACTCCCAATCTCTCTCTCTCTCACACTCCCAATCTCTCTGTCGCACTCCCAATCTCTCTCTCTCACACTCCCAATCTCTCTCTCTCTCAGACACCCAATCTCTCTCTCTCTCACGCTCCCAATCTCTCTCTCACACACCCAATCTCTCTCTCTGACACTCCCAATCTCTGTCTCGCTCACACTCCCAATCTCTCTCTCTGACACTCCCAATCTCTCTTTCTCTCTCACACTCACAATCTCTCTCTCTCACACTCCCAATCAGTTCAGTTCAGTTCAAATGCTTTATTGGCATGAAAGTTTACAGAGAACCATATTGCCAAAGCTTACATTGCAAAAAGGTACAGTTTTCCAACATTCTGTAGGTGTCAATCGATTTGACATTTGTTGGGTATATACAATATCACTTTTAAACAATATTAATTTTTAAACAGTCTTTCTACTTCATTTGGTACGTTCAATATTAATTTTAAACAGTCTTACTTTTAAACAGTCCTCAGGTTGTGACATGTTGTTACATATTTAGCCCCAAGGTATGGTCTGTCTCCTTCTCCTAGGACTAATCTCAATTTTGACAGATCATCCAATTCCTTGAAATCTGGGGTTGTTTGGCTTAGCTTGTTGAATAATATGTTTCTTGATGTGTTGAATTTTTCGCATTTTAGGAGGAAATGCATTTCTGTTTCAACCTCGCCAGCCAGACATTGATCGCATATTCTATTCTCTCTAGGCTGCCAGGATTTCTTGTATCTGCCTTTTTCAATTTCCAGTTGGTGGTCGCTTAGTCTGTACCTGGTGAGGGTCTGTCTCTGTTTTGTGTCTCTGATGGTCGTGAGGTAGTCTGCCAGTTTATATTCTCTTTTTAGGGCCCGGTAACATTCTAATCTGCTTTGGCTTTCGGTTATTTTGTTCCAATGTTCCAGGTAGGTTTCTTTGCATTTTTTAATGATTTGGTTCACTCGGATTGGTGTTTGGACGGCTGTGTTGGTCTGGGGCTGGTCAGGGTCCGGCTGAGTACTTAATTTCAGTAGCAGCTGACTCAGGGGACTCTTTTCTGGGTTTAGCTCTTGGGTCTGAAAGGCTTTGAAATGAAGGGTGTCTGGGGAGCTAGATTTGAGGTGATTTAGGAAGTTTAGTGCTCGTTTTTGGATGTTTATTATCAGTGGGTATCTGCCTAGTTCGGCTCTGCATGCATTTGTTGGCGTTTTTCTTTGGGTGCGAAGGATGCTTCGGCAGAATTCTGCATGTAGGGCTTCTATTGTGTGTTTTTCCCATTTAGTGTAGCTTTGGTGATTTAGCGGGCCCCATACTTCACTACCGTACAGTGCAATGGGCAGGATTATGCTGTCAAAAATTTTGAGCCAGATTTTGATTGGGATTTGGATGTTGTAGAATTTTCTTTTTATTGCATATAGGGCTCTTCGGGCTTTTTCTTTTAGTGCATTCATTGCTATGCTGAAGCTCCCTGATGCTGTAATAGTTAGACCAAGGTAGGTGTAGCTCATAGTGTGTCCTATAGTGGTATCACTGAGGGTAAACTGGTATTTGTTTTCCTGACATCTGGGTCTTTTCTGAAAAATCATGATGTTGGTTTTCTTTAGATTTACTGTTAGAGCCCAATTTTGGCAGTATTTGTCGAGTAGGTCTAGTTGTTGCTGTAATCCCTGTTCTGTGGGAGACAGCAGAACCAGGTCGTCCGCATAGAACAGGGACTTCACTTCTCCATCCAGGAGACGGAGACCTGGTGACTCGCTTTGCTCCAGCATGTCTGCTAATTCATTTATGTATATGTTGAACAGGGTCGGGCTCAAATTGCAGCCCTGCCGGACGCCTCTTCTCTGGGTGAAGAAATCGGTGCGTTTGTCTCCAATTTTGACCCCGCATTTGTTTTTCAGATACATTGATTTAATAAGGTCATAGACTTTGCCCCCTATTCCACACTGAAGAAGTTTATAATAGAGCCCTTCGTGCCATATAGAGTCAAAGGCTTTCTTGAAGTCGATGAAACAGGCGAATATTTTCCCATTTTTTGTTTGGTGTTTATGTTTTTCAATGAGGGTGTGAAGGGTATAGATATGGTCGGCGGTGCGGTGTTTTGGAAGAAAGCCTATTTGGTTTTTTCTGAGGATATTATGTTTGTTAAGAAAATCAAGTAATCTACTATTTAGAATACTGCAGAATAACTTCCCTAGACAACTGTTGACACAGATGCCGCGGTAGTTATTTGGGTCTGATTTGTTTCCACTTTTATATATGGGGGAGATTAGTCCTTGGCACCAGATATCGGGAAAACAGCCTGAGCGTAATATGATGTTGAATAGTTTGAGTATCGCACCCTGCATCTCCATATTGCTGAACTTTAGCATTTCATTTTTGATGTTGTCTGGGCCACAGGCTTTCTTTAGGTGGAGAGATTTTGTTTTTGTGGCCAGTTCTTTCCGTGTGATTGGGGAGTCTAGAGGGTTTTGGTTGTCTTTAATTGTTGCTTCTAATGTGTGGAGTTTTTCTGTGACCTGATGTTGACTTGTGTTTGTTTTGTTTTTTGGGATGTCTTTGTAGAGGTTTTCAAAATGTGTTCTCCAGATGTCGCCATCTTGGATTGGTAATGCTTGCAATTGTGTTGTACTCAGGTTATTCCACATTTCCCAGAATTGTTTTGGATTGGTGGAGTTTTCAATTTCTTCGAGTATTTTGTGGGTATAGTTTTGTGTTTTGTTCCTAATGGTGTGTTTATATCTTTTGAGGGTTTCGTTGTATCTAGTACGTAGGTCCGGGTTGTTTGGTTGCCGATGCTTTTGGTTTGATATTTTTCTCAGGTCTTTTCTGGCATTTTTGCATTCGTGGTCAAACCATTTCATATTTTTATTTTGTCTTTTGTGATGCTTCCTCTTCTGTTTCACGAGGTCGGCTTTTACAGCTGCCTCATGGAAGATCATATTTATATCCTCTATGGCCGTGTTTACACCATCTCTGGTGATCTCATATAGATTTTCTTTAAATTTTGAAATTTTACTTGTGAGATCAGGTGAATTTAGTGCTGTGATGAATTTATCTCCACTGTCTGGGGCCCATCTGTATGTCTGGTTTATTTTATGTAGCTTACTGTGTTCTTTTTTTGTGTCTGTAGTTTGGGCAGAAAGTTTAAGGTACACATTTATTTGGTTATGGTCTGAGAGGGGGGATTGCTGCCTGACAGTGAATGCGTTGATATCGCAGGGGTCCAGGTCAGTGATTGTATAGTCCACCACACTAGACCCAAGAGTTGAGGAGTATGTGAGTCTCCCTAGGGAGTCCCCTCTGAACCTACCATTAACTATGTACAGGCCTAAGGCTCGGCAGAGTTGCACTACCTCCCTACCGCTTTTATTTATTTCACGATCAAGGTTGTTCCGATTTGCGATGGCTGGTGTGACATCTAAAGGGGTCTGGCCAAACACATGGTTGTTTCCCTGTGGGTCTATGAAGTCAGGTTCACAGCCAGTCCTTGCATTTAGGTCCCCACATATTATCACCTTTCCTTGGGCCTGGAAATGGCTGATTTCCATGTGGAGAGTATCAAATAACTCCTCTTCGAAATATGGCGAATCTATTGGAGGTATGTAGATCGCACATAAGTAAACATCTTTTTTTGCTATTCCTATATTTTTATCTAGTTTTAGCCATACGTGTGATTTCCCCTGTTTTACCGGTGAGATGTGTTTGTCCAGTTCTCCCTTATACCACACCAATATTCCCCCGGAGGTTCTGCCCTTGCGTGTTTTAGTGTTCTTTACTGAGGGCACAATGATTTCATGGTACATTGGAGGACAGTGGGTCGGCATGTCCTTTTGGCACCATGTTTCTGTTAACACAATTATATCAATGTCTTTTATAGCTTTTAGGAATTCAGGGTCTGTACTCTTCATCCCAAAAGTTGAGGAGCGGAGGCCCTGGATATTCCAGCAGCTTATGTGGAAAGAACGCATTTATATAGTTCAATAAAACGAAATAAAATGGACCTATTTTGTGGGATGAGTGTGGAAACACTATTTTCTATAATGCTAAGTGATGATTTAGTATAAATTTCATGAGGCACCCAATCTCTCTCTCTATCACACACACAATCTCTCTCTCTCTCACTCCCAATCTCTCCCTCTCACTCCCAGTCTCTCTCCCTCAGACTCCCAATCTCTCTCTCTCTCAAACTCCCAATCTCTCTCTCACACTCCCAGTCTCCCTCTCTCACACCCCTAATCTCACTCTCTCTCTCACACTCCCAATCTTTAACTCACTCACACTCCCAATCTCTCTCTCTCACGCTCCCAATCTCTCTCTCTCTCACTCCCACTCTCTCTCCCTCACACTCCCAATCTCTCTCTCTCACACCCCCAATCTCTCTCTCTCTCACTCCCAGTCTCTCTCTCTCTCACTCCCAATCTCTCTCTCTCTCACACTCCCAATCTCTCTCTCTCTCACACTCCCAATCTCTCTCTCACACACCCAATCTCTCTGCCTGACACTCCCAATCTCTCTCTTTCTCACAATCCCAATCTTTCTCTCTGACACTCCCTATCTCTCCCTCTCTCTCACACTCCCAACCTCTCTCTCTCACACTCCCATTCTCTCTCTCTCACACTCCAAATCTCTCTCTCTCTCTCACAATCCCAATCACTAACTCACTCACACTCCCAATCTCTCTCTCTCACACACACAATCTCTCTCTCTCTCACACTCCTAATCTCTTTCTCTCACACCCCCAATCTCACTCTCTCTCTCACACTCCCAACCTCTCTCTCTCTCACTCGCAGTCTCTCTCTCTCTCACTCCCAATCTCTCTCTCTCTCACACTCTCAATCTCTCTGTCACACTCCCAATCTCTCTCTCTCACACTCCCAATCTCTCTCTCTCTCAGACACCCAATCTCTCTCTCTCTCACGCTCCCAATCTCTCTCTCACACACCCAATCTCTCTCTCTGACACTCCCAATCTCTGTCTCTCTCACACTCCCAATCTCTCTCTCTTACACTCCCAATCTCTCTCTCTCTCCCACACTCACAATCTCTCTCTCTCACACTCCCAATCTCTCTCTCTATCACACGCACACTCTCTCTCTCTCACTCCCAATCTCTCCCTCTCACTCCCAGTTTCTCTCCCTCAGACTCCCAATCTCTCTCTCTCTCACACTCCCAATCTCTCTCTCACAACCCCAGTCTCTCTCTCTCACACCCCCAATCTCACTCTCTCTCTCACACTCCCAATCTCTAACTCACTCACACTCCCAATCTCTCTCTCTCACGCTCCCAATCTCTCTCTCTCTCACTCTCAGTCTCTCTCTCTCACACTCCCAATCTCTCTCTCTCACACCCACAATCTCTCTCTCTCTCACTCCCAATATCTCTCTCTCCCTCTCCCAATCTCTCTCTCTCTCACACTCCCAATCTCTCTCTCTCTCACACTCCCAATCTCTCTCTCACACACCCAATCTCTCTCCCTGACACTCCCAATCTCTCTCTCTCACACTCCCAATCTTTCTCTCTGACACTCCCTATCTCTCTCTCTCTCTCACACTCCCAACCTCTCTCTCGCACACTCCCAATCTCTCTCTCTCACACTCCCAATCTCTCTCTCTCTCACACTCCCAATCACTAAATCACTCACACTCCCAATCTCTCTCTTTCACACACACAATCTCTCTCTCTCTCACACTCCCAATCTCTCTCTCTCACACCCCCAATCTCACTCTCTCTCACACTCCCAATCTCTAACTCAAATTCAAATTCAAATTCAAATTCAAATGCTTTATTGGCATGAAAGTTTACAGAGAACCATATTGCCAAAGCTTACATTGCAAAAAGGTACAGTTTTCCAACATTCTGTAGGTGTCAATCGTTTTGACATTTGTTGGGTACATACAATATTACTTTTAAACAATATTAATTTTAAACAGTCTTTGTACTTCACTTGGTACGTTCAATATTAATTTTAAACAGTCTTAATTTTAAACAGTCCTCAGGTTGTGACATGTTGTTACATATCTGGCCCCAAGGTATGGTCTGTCTCCTTCTCCCAGGACTAATCTCAATTTTGACTGTTCATCCAATTCCTTGAAATCTGTGGTTGTTTGGCTTAGCTTGTTGAATAATATGTTTCTTGATGTGTTGAATTTTTCGCATTTTAGGAGGAAATGCATTTCTGTTTCAACCTTGCCGGCCAGACATTGATCTCATATTCTATTCTCTCTAGGCTGCCAGGATTTCTTGTATCTGCCTTTTTCAATTTCCAGTTGGTGGTCGCTTCGTCTGTACCTGGTGAGGGTCTGTCTCTGTTTTGTGTCTCTGATGGTCGTGAGGTAGTCTGCCAGTTTATATTCTCTTTTGAGTGCCCGGTAACATTCTAATCTGCTTTGGCTTTCGGTTATTTTGTTCCAATGTTCCAGGTAGGTTTCTTTGCATTGTTTAATGATTTGGTTCACTCGGATTGGTGTTTGGACGGCTGTGTTGGTCTGGGGCTGGTCAGGGTCCGGCTGAGTACTTATTTTCAGTAGCAGCTGACTCAGGGGACTCTTTTCTGGGTTTAGCTCTTGGGTCTGAAAGGCTTTCAAATGAAGGGTGTCTGGGGAGCTGGATTTGAGGTGATTTAGGAAGTTTAGTGCTCGTTTTTGGATGTTTATTATCAGTGGGTATCTGCCTAGTTCGGCTCTGCATGCATTTGTTGGCGTTTTTCTTTGGGTGCGAAGGATGCTTCGGCAGAATTCTGCATGTAGGGCTTCTATTGTGTGTTTTTCCCATTTAGTGTAGCTTTGGTGATTTAGCGGGCCCCATACTTCACTACCGTATAGTGCAATGGGCAGGATTATGCTGTCAAATATTTTTAGCCAGATTTTGATTGGGATTTGGATGTTGTAGAATTTTCTTTTTATTGCATATAGGGCTCTTCGGGCTTTTTCTTTTAGTGCATTCACTGCTATGCTGAAGCTCCCTGATGCTGTAATAGTTAGACCAAGGTAGGTGTAGCTCATAGTGTGTGCTATAGTGGTATCACTGAGGGTAAACTGGTATTTGTTTTCCTGACATCTGGGCCTTTTTTGAAAAATCATGATGTTGGTTTTCTTTAGATTTACTGTTAGAGCCCAATTTTGGCAGTATTTGTCGAGTAGGTCTAGTTGTTGCTGTAATCCCTGTTCTGTGGGAGACAGCAGAACCAGGTCGTCCGCATAGAACAGGGATTCAACTTCTCCATCCAGGAGACAGAGACCTGGTGACTCGCTTTGCTCCAGCATGTCTGCTAATTCATTTATGTATATGTTGAACAGGGTCGGGCTCAAATTGCAGCCCTGCCGGACGCCTCTTCTCTGGGTAAAGAAATCGTTGCGTTTGTCTCCAATTTTGACCCCGCATTTGTTTTTCAGATACATTGATTTAATAAGGTCATAGACTTTGCCCCCTATTCCACACTGAAGAAGTTTATAATAGAGCCCTTCGTGCCATATAGAGTCAAAGGCTTTCTTGAAGTCGATGAAACAGGCGAATATTTTCCCATTTTTTGTTTGGTGTATATGTTTTTCAATGAGGGTGTGAAGGGTATAGATATGGTCGGCGGTGCGGTGTTTTGGAAGAAAGACTATTTGGTTTTTTCTGAGGATATTATGTTTGTTAAGAAAATCAAGTAATCTACTATTTAGAATACTGCAGAATAACTTCCCTAGACAACTGTTGACACAGATGCCGCGGTAGTTATTTGGGTCTGATTTGTTTCCACTTTTATATATGGGGGAGATTAGTCCTTGGCACCAGATATCGGGAAAACAGCCTGAACGTAATATGATGTTGAATAATTTGAGTACCGCACCCTGCATCTCCATATTGCTGAACTTGAGCATTTCATTTTTGATGTTGTCTGGGCCACAGGCTTTCTTTAGGTGGAGAGATTTTGTTTTTGTGGCCAGTTCTTTCCATGTGATTGGGGAGTCTAGAGGGTTTTGGCTGTCTTTAATTGTTGCTTCTAATGTGTGGAGTTTTTCTGTGACCTGATGTTGACTTGGGTTTGTTTCGTTTATTGGGATGTCTTTGTAGAGGTTTTCAAAATGTGTTCTCCAGATGTCGCCATCTTGGATTGGTAATGCTTGCAATTGTGTTGTACTCAGGTTATTCCACATTTCCCAGAATTGTTTTGGGTTGGTGGAGTTTTCAATTTCTTCGAGTATTTTGTGGGTATAGTTTTGTGTTTTGTTCCTAATGGTGTGTTTATATCTTTTGAGGGTTTCATTGTATCTAGTACGTAGGTCCGGATTGTTTGGTTGGCGATGCTTTTGGTTTGATATTTTTCTCAGGTCTTTTCTGGCATTTTTGCATTCGTGGTCAAACCATTTCTTATTTTTATTTTGTCTTTTGTGACGCTTCCTCTTCTGTTTCACAAGGTCGGCTTTTACAGCTGCCTCATGGAAGATCATATTTATATCCTCTATGGCCATGTTTACACCATCTCTGGTGACCTCGTATGGGTTTTCTTTAAATTTTGATATTTTACTTGTGAGATCAGGTGTCTTTAGTGCTGTGATGAATTTTTCTCCACTGTCTGGGGCCCATCTGTATGTCTGGTTTATTTTATGGAGCTTACTGGGTTCCTTTTTTGTGTCTGTAGTTTGGGCAGAAAGTTTAAGGTACATATTTATTTGGTTATGGTCTGAGAGGGGGGATTGCTGCCTGACAGTGAATGAGTTGATATCGCAGGGGTCCAGGTCAGTGATTGTATAGTCCACCACACTAGACCCAAGAGTTGAGGAGTATGTGAGTCTCCCTAGGGAGTCCCCTCTGAACCTACCGTTAACTATGTACAGGCCTAAGGTTCGGCAGAGTTGCACTACCTCCCTACCGCTTTTATTTATTTCACGATCAAGGTTGTTCCGATTTGCGATGGCTGGTGTGACATCTAAAGGGGTCTGGCCAAATACATGTTTGTTTCCCTGTGGGTCTATGAAGTTAGGTTCACAACCGGTCCTTGCATTTAGGTCCCCACATATTATCATCTTTCCTTGGGCCTGGAAATGGCTGATTTCCATGTGGAGAGTATCAAATAACTCCTCTTCGAAATATGGCGATTCTATTGGAGGTATGTAGATCGCACATAAGTAAACATCTTTTTTTGCTATTCCTATATTTTTATCTAGTTTTAGCCATACGTGTGATTTTCCCTGTTTTACCGGTGAGATGTGTTTGTCCAGTTCTCCCTTATACCACACCAATATTCCCCCGGAGGTTCTGCCCTTGCTAGTTTTAGTGTTCTTTACTGAGGGCACAATGATTTCATGGTACATTGGAGGACAGTGGGTCGGCACGTCCTTTTGGCACCATGTTTCTGTTGACACAATTATATCAATGTCTATTATAGCTTTTAGGAATTCAGGGTCTGTACTCTTCATCCCAAAAGTTGAGGAGCGGAGGCCCTGGATATTCCAGCAGCTTATGTGGAAAGAACGCATTTATATAGTTCAAAAAAACGAAATAAAATGGACCTATTTTGTGGGATGAGTGTGGAAACATTATTTTCTATAATGCTAAATGATGATTTAGTACAAATTTCATGAGGTATGCACATATAGCTATCTAATAATAGTAATAATACTGATAAGATAACAATAATGAAAATGATAAATAACAATATTAATAATTTCTCCGGCTTTCTATCAGGCTGTTCAGCATCGTCATGATCTTTCTCAGTTCTTGGTCTACAGTCTGTGGTCTAGAGGGGGGTCTTAGGTCAGGTATAAAAGCACGGTTCTGTTGTTGGTTTTGTTTAGGGGGGTGGGGGACATTGGTGGTCCAATTGGGCTCCCAATGGTAGAGGGGGTGGGAGGGCTGCGTCTTTTGGCAGTGTTTATGAGGTTTCTTGCGAAGACCCACATCCGCTGTTTGAGTAGATGTATTTCGTCATATCTCTCACACTCCCAATCTCTCTCTCTCACACTCTCAATCTCTCTCTCTCTCACTCCCAGTCTCTCTCTCTCTCACTCCCAATCTCTCTCTCTCACACCCCCAATCTCTCTCTCTCTCACTCCCAGTCTCTGTCTCTCTCACTCCCAATCTCTCTCTCTCTCTCACACTCCCAATCTCTCTGTCACACTCCCAATCCCTCTCTCTCACACTCCCAATCTCTCTCTCTCTCACACACCCAATCTCTCTCTCTCTCACACTCCCAATCTCTCTCTCACACACCCAATCTCTCTCACTGACACTCCCAATCACTCTCTCTCTCACACTGCCAATCTCTCTCTCTGACACTCCCAATCTCTCTCTCTCTCTCACACTCCCAATCTCTCTCTCTCATACTCCCAATCTCTCTCTCTCACAAACCCAATCTCTCTCTCTCTCACACTCCCAATCACAAACTCACTCACACTCCAATCTCTCTCTCTCACACTCCCAATCTCTTTCTCTCTCACTCCCTGTCTCTCTCTCTCACACTCCCAATCTCTCTCTCACACTCCCAATCTCTCTCTCTCTCACTCCCAATCTCTCACTCTCTCACACTCCCAATCTCTCTCTCTCTCACACTCCCAGTCTCTCTCTCTCTCACACTCCCAGTCTCTCTCTCTCTCACACTCCCAGTCTCTCTCTCTCACACACTCCCAGTCTCGCTCTCTCACACACTCCCAATCTCGCTCTCTCTCACACTTCCAATCTCTCTCTCTCTCACACTCCCAACCTCTCTCTGTCTCACACTCCCAATCTCTCTCTCTGACACTCCCAATGTCTCCCTCTCTCACACTCCCAATCTCTCTCTCTCTCACACTCCCAATCACTCTGTCTCTCACAGTCCCAATCTCTCTCTCTCACACTCCCAATCTCTCTCTCTCTCATACTCCCAATCTCTCTCTCTCTCACACTCCCAATCTCTCTCTCTCTCACACTCCCAATCTCTCTCTCTCACACTCCCAATCTCTCCCTCTCTCATACTCCCAATCTCTCTCTCTCTCTCACTCCCCGTCTCTCTCAATTCAATTCAATTCAATTCAAATGCTTTATTGGCATGAAAGTTTACAGAGAACCTTATTGCCAAAGCTTACATTGCAAAAAGATACAGTTTTCTCACATTCTGTCGGTGTCAATCGATTTGACATTTGTTGGGTACATACAATATTACTTTTAAACAATATTAATTTTAAACAGTCTTTGTACTTCATTTGGTACGTTCAATATTAATTTTAAACAGTCTTAATTTTAAACAGTCCTCAGGTTGTGACATGTTGTTACATATTTGGCCCCAAGGTATGGTCTGTCTCCTTCTCCTAGGACTAATCTCAATTTTGACAGATCATCCAATTCCTTGAAATCTGGGGTTGTTTGGCTTAGCTTGTTGAATAATATGTTTCTTGATGTGTTGAATTTTTCGCATTTCAGGAGGAAATGCATTTCTGTTTCAACCTCGCCAGCCAGACATTGATCGCATATTCTATTCTCTCTAGGCTGCCAGGATTTCTTGTATCTGCCTTTTTCAATTTCCAGTTGGTGGTCGCTTAGTCTGTACCTGGTGAGGGTCTGTCTCTGTTTTGTGTCTCTGATGGTCGTGAGGTAGTCTGACAGTTTATATTCTCTCTCACACTCCCAATCTCTCTCTCTCACTCCCAATCTCTCTCTCTCTCACACTCCCAATCTCTCTCTCACTCCCAGTATCTCTCTCGCTCACACCCCCAATCTCACTCTCTCTCTCTCACTCGCAATCTCTCTCTCTGACACTCCCAATCGCTCTCTCTCTCACACTCCCAATCTCTCTCTCTGACACTCCCAATCTCTCTCTCTCTCACACTCCCATTCTCTCTCTCTCACACTCAAAATCTGTCTCTCCACACTCCCAAACACTCTCTCTCTCACACTCCCAATCTCTCACTCTGACACTCCCAATCTCTCTCTCTCACTCACACTCACAATCTCTCTCCCTCACACTCCCAGTCTCTCTCTCTCACACTCCCAATCTCTCTCTCTCACTCCCAATCTCTCTCTCTCACACTCCCAATCACTCTCTCTCTCACACTCCCAATCTCTCTCTCTCACTCCCAATCTCTCTCTCTCACACTCCCAATCACTCTCTCTCTCACACTCCCAATCTCTCTCTCACACTCCCAATCTCTCTCTCTCACACTCCCAATCTCTCTCTCTCTCTCACTCCCAATCTCTCTCTCTCACTCCCAATCTCTCTCTCTCTCACACTCCCAATCTCTCTCTCACTCCCAGTCTCTCTCTCTCTCACACCCCCAATCTCACTCTCTCTCTCTCACTCGCAATCTGTCTCTCTGACACTCCCAATCTCTCTCTCTCTCACACTCCCAATCTCTCCCCCTCACTCCCAGTGAGGGGGAACACTCAGGTCCCGCAGGAGAGGACGAAATGCTTGACACGTCCTCACTGGACGAGTGCCTGGACGAGCTGTCGCAGGGGAATGCAGCTTCTGGGACCAGTGGCGTCCAGCCACCCAGGAGCCGTGCGCGTGGCCCGTGACCTTCCCCCCAAAGGGGGGAAGGATCAGAGGGGAGTGCTGTTGTTCGGCACACTCGCCGCCACCAACGTGGCAAGGTTCCCCTCGTTCGGTCCCCTCCTCCCCAGCGGGAGAGTCGCGACTCCAGTCCGGACACCTTCACGTTGGAGGAGGCGCGGAAGCTGGATAAGATGGCCGAGGATTCGGACCGGCACCAAACGGAGCTCAGGAGCGTGGTGGGGCGCATGCCTGAGGCCATCGAGTCGCTGGCGACCAGTGTGCGCGAGTTCGGGGCAGCAACTGCTGCGAGTGGCCGCATGCTGACTGATGCCATCAAGACCCTGGCGTGTGTGATGCGGGCACACACCAGGACAGCAGGGGTACTCACTGCTGCCACATGCGCTGTCTCAGGCAGGCATCACCAGGGCAGACGCCGCGCTGGAGCATCCCAGCGAGCCGCCCCTCGGCTGATTGTTGCGGATCCTGCAGTGCGGGCCCGGCCGAGTGCCAGCGCGCCACAGCACCAGCGAGCGCATCCCAGACGGCAGCTGGCCCACATTGCGCCATCCGTCGCCGCCATTCCCCCACTGGGGCGTCAAGGGCAAGTGGCTGGAGCTGATGTTGGCCAGGCTCAGGTGTGCCACTCAGCAGACGGCCCCTCGAGGCCCAAAGGCCGTGTAGGCCGGCCCCCAGCGGCATCTGGCGCAAGGACATCTGAGCCTCAGGCGCCTTCCCCCAGCCTCGCAGCAGCCACTGGGCAGAGTTTGCGAAGGAGCAGCAGGCCGGGCAGGGGAGGCAAAAGGATGGGCAAGGCCTCGCCCTCGCGGGCCACTCAGTAGAGGGTGTGGCCAACTTTCGTTTTATATGGCGGTGGCCATCTTTCTTTTGCCCATGGTAGTTTGGTTCGAGGGCTTTTTTTTTTCCTTAGGCCGAGGTTGAGGCCCGGTTTGAACAACATGTGGAGTGACTCCTCCCCAGTTTGTGGGAGTGAGTCGTTTGTTGGCCTTTTTTTGGGGCCCGTTTATTGTTTTTGGGGATGCATGTGGGAAGGGGTTTTCATTTTTGTGTAATAAAAAATTATCTTTATTCATGCAGTCTCCATGGTTGTTCTTCTTAGTGTTGTTGGCTTCGCCGGCTGAGGCCTAGCGGAGCGGCTGCATTCATCTTCCCTCATGGCCCCAAGGCATTCCCTGACAGGGGGCTTAGAAGTACCGTGTAATAAGGTGGCGTCGCGCGGCCCTTGGCCCTGGTCGCTCCCTCCTTGGAACGTACTCCTGCTCCTCCTCCTCCTCCTCCTGCTCCTCCTGCTCCTCCTGCTCCTCCTCCTGAGGTGCTGCTCCAACGTCAGGTGGCAGTGCCTGAGTCCTGCGGATAGCCAGGTTGTGTAGTATGCAGCAAACTACCACAAATTGGGAGACCCGGTCCGGCGAATACCGGAGAGCTCCTTCGGAGTGATCAAGGCAGCGGAACCGCTGCTTGAGGACCCCAATAGTTTGCTCAATGATGTTGCGGGTGCTTTGATGGCTCTCGTTGTAGGCCTCTTCAGCAGTGGTCCTGGGCGCGCAGAGCGGGGTCATGAGCCAGGTACACAAAGGATAGCCTTTGTCCCCGAGTAGTCATCCTCTTGGGGGAGGCTGTGCCTCGAACATGTCATGCACAGTACTCTGCTGCAGGAAAAAGGCATCATGGCTGCTGCCTGGGAAGCTGGCATTGACTGCCATGATGCGCTGCTTGTGGTCACACACCAGCTGCACATTCAGAGAATGGTAGCCCTTCCAGTTGCGATACTGCTCGCCATGCTCCAGAGGGGCCAACAAAGCCACATGCGTACAGTCAATGGCGCCCTGCACCAAGGGGAAGTCCCCAAGTCTGGCAAATCCCAAGGCGCGCTGATGCTGGCTCTGCAGGGCCATGGGGAAGGAGATGAATTGGCTTCTCCTTCTGAACAGTGCTTCAGTCACCTGGCGGATGCAGCGATGCGCGCCGTACTGGGAGATGTTTGCTATGTCCCCAGCAGCGGATTGGAAGGAGCCGGTGGCATAGAAGTTCAATGCCACCGTCACCTTCACTTCCACCGACAGAGACGTCCTGCACCTGAGCTTTGGCCGCAGATCTCTGCGAAGCAGGTGGCAGATCTGTGCATTCACCTCCTTTCGGAATCGGAGCCTTCTAACACATCGCAAGGCACTCATGTTTAGGTAGGAGCGCTGCTGGCGGTATAGCCTGACTGGGTAAGGCCTACGTGGCCGACGCCTGCAGCCCCCTCTGCCTCTAGCCAGGGCTGCCCCTCTCACAATGCTTCTGCGAGCCCTACGGACATGGCACTGCAGCTCCGCGTTAGCATCCCATGCAACCCCCATCAAATAATGGCAAACACTCAAATTTCCAAAAGGCCACTTGCAGCGCTCTGGCCTGAGTCCACAAATACCTGAGCTGTTGCTGCTTGAAACCAGTTAGCTATCCTCCTTGTTGTGTGTCCAGAAATGCGTTGCACAAGAGTGTTTGCTGCAAAATGGCTGGGCTTTATACTGGAGGGTACGTCCCCTTTAATTTGCACCCCCCGGGGCCCGCGCTGGTTGTGTTGCGTTCCTTTTTTCAAATGCTCTGGCCGCCAGCCGCACAATGGGGCGGACCGACTGAAGTTTGGAATCGGGGCGGCCAAAGGGCGTTGCACGAGGATGTGACGTCATATTCTGCGCGCGCATCCGGGCAGGCGCTAAAGTTTGCGCCGGCGCTAACGCCCAACTTAATTTGGGGTGAGGCGCAACCTGCGCTGCGCCCGGGCGCTACACGCATAGCGCCCGAAAATCACTTCTCTTAAGGCACAAACTGCTGGCGCAAGCAACTGTAATTCTAGGCCAATGTCTCTGTTAATATTTCATTGGTCCCTTTCTCAGCTTATATTACACTAGATCCTGTCTCTCTTTATATTACACTAGATCCTGTCTCTGTTTATATTACACTAGACCATGTCTCTGTTTATATTACACTAGACCCTGTCTCTGTTTATATTACAATAGACCCTGGCCTAGAAATTCAGTTCTGACGCTATTGCGGCGCTAAAGTCGGGCGCTCGTCAAATTTAGCGCCCGCCGGAAAGTGCAGGCGAGCTCGCCGAAATTCAGTAGATTTGGCCAACTTTTTGGCCGAGCGCTGCACAAGGCGTTGGAACCCTGTGTTCAGGCGCTAATCCGGCGATGCAGCCTAATAACGCCGATTCCGGGCGCAGCGCAGGTGCGATCATGTGGTGAGTGTCAGCAGACACCCTGATGCCGGCCAGCTCTTAAAGGGGGAAGGGTCAACTTTGACTGCAGCCACGCCCTGCATGCTGTAGCCCTGCAAATAGGCCTCAGGAGTGGTTGTGTGGCATATCAACGCCTGGAGGACATGGAGAGGGCCCGTGAAAGAGCCGAACGCTTCTCTGAGCTTGCGCTGGGTGTGCTCCTTCATGGGGTGCGCAAAAGAAGGCGGGTCGTTTGCCCGGCTAGTGGCAGGAAGGCTCCCAGGAGCCAGTTCAGGGAGGCCTGGACCAAAATTGCCCGGAGGGTCTCCTCCAGCTCAGATGTTCCCAGGAGTGCGGACCAGTGCCGCAAGAAATACAACGACCTATGTCGGCTGGTCAAGGTGAGTACCCTTTCCAATGTCCCTCTCATCCTTGCATGTGCACCTCCCATTAGGGCCAAAGGGACATCCAAGGTCTAATGGCCAGCCCTGCTGCCGCTGCAATGGCACTTGCATGTTAATCAAGAGCTCTTTCTGCACTTACCACACTGTGCAAGCTATTCCACCATGGGAGGCCTCACACAGAGCTACAGGGCACCACACTGTGCAAGCTATTCCACCATGGGAGGCCTCACACAGAGCTACAGGGCACCACACTTTTCAAGCTATTCCACCATGGGAGGCCTCACACAGAGCTACAGGGCACCACACTGTGCAAGCTATTCCACCATGGGAGGCCTCACACAGAGCTACAGGGCACCACACTGTGCAAGCTATTCCACCATGGGAGGCCTCACAAAGAGCTACAGGGCACCACACTATGCAAGCTATTCCACCATGGGAGGCCTCACACAGAGCTACAGGGCACCACACTGTGCAAGCTATTCCACCATGGGAGGCCTCACACAGAGCTACAGGGCACCACACTGTGCAAGCTATTCCACCATGGGAGGCCTCACACAGAGCTACAGGGCACCACACTGTGCAAGCTATTCCACCATGGGAGGCCTCACACAGAGCTACAGGGCACCACACTGTGCAAGCTATTCCACCATGGGAGGCCTCACACAGAGCTACAGGGCACCACACTGTGCAAGCTATTCCACCATGGGAGGCCTCACACAGAGCTACAGGGCACCACACTGTGCAAGCTATTCCACCATGGGAGGCCTCACACAGAGCTACAGGGCACCACACTGTGCAAGCTATTCCACCATGGGATGCCTCACACAGAGCTACAGGGCACCACACTGTGCAAGCTATTCCACCATGGGAGGCCTCACACAGAGCTACAGGGCACCACACTGTGCAAGCTATTCCACCATGGCAGGCCTCACACACAGCTACAGGGCACCACACTGTACTTAGACACCCTCCTTTCTCTTGCAGGCCAAGCTGGCGAGGAACACCAGGAGCCTCCGTGTCACTGGTGGAGGCCCTCGCGAGTTCCAGGAGCTGACGCCTCTGGAAGAGAGGGTGGCCCGACTGCTGCGGCACCCGGTGATTGGGCCTGTGGCGATCGGCGACGCCGACCCTATACTGGAGCCCACTGGTAAGGACAGGACCGGCTGCACCTCTATCCTTGCCCTCGCGCATCAGATCTACATCCTTCCCCAGTGGCCGATAAATGCGCATAATGCACCAGTGCGGCCTCCCTCGCTGTCGGCCTGTCCTCACTCTAAAGCTACACTTGTGCCTTCCTGCTTTCAGCTGGTGAGGAGGAGGTGCTCCCTGAAGCCCACACAGCCAGGCCCTCGGAGGAGGAGGACGTGGAGGAGCAGCAGGAAGGCGCCACCTTGGGGGAAACCTCCTCCACTCCAGGACATGCCAATGAAGGGGATACGTCTGGCGTGCCGGAGAGCCAGGGGGAGGCGGGGGAGGGGAGCCCCGAACCTGGTCCCTGTGGCATGGACGCCCGCGGCAAGGCTCCGGCAGCACGCGACCCTTCTGCCCAGAGGGGGGAGGCGGTGGAGGGGAGGGCAAAACCTGGTGTCAGTGGCGTGGCCGCACGCGGCAGCGCTCCGGCGGCACGCCAGCCTTCTGGCCAGAGGGTGGAGGCGCCCTCCAGTCCGGACTCGGACGTCGCCCAGGAGGTGCGCCTCCTGGACGAGATGTCGGCGGCGTCGGAGCGCCGCCACGTGGAAATCATGGAGGTGCTGGCACAGATGCCTCAGGCCATTGAAAGCCTCTCTCAAAGTGTGGTGGCTTTCGGCCAAGCCCAGGCCAGGGGCCTCGAGGTTTTTGCTGCAGCGCACGCCAGGGTGGTGGAGCTCCTTGTGGCAGCGCATGAGAGGGGGGTCGAGCAACTCGAGGCAGCGCAGCACGCCAGTCGCCAGCTGAGAGGTGCTGTCCAGACAATGGGACTGCAGATGCGGGGACATGCCGGCGCAGTTGGGGCACTGACTTCTGCGACCCTCGCACTGGCGGGGAGGCATCGCCAGGCCAGGCGCCGCCCTGCTGCCGCACACCGGTCTGGCCACCCACAGTTTGGCGCGCTTGCTCCCCGGCCAGGCCGCCCGAGTACACGTGTGTCTGGCGACCAGCGCGCGCCTGGCATCACCCACCTTGTACCCATTGGTGCAGACGAGCCTGCCACTCCCCCAGCCGCGGTGCAAGGAGCTCCTGCAGCCACTGAAGAGGGCCACCCACAGCTGCAGCAGCCACCAGCCGGCCCCTCCCGGGCCCGCCCTCATGTAGGCCGACCCCCAAGGGCATCTGGCGAGACGCCTTGTCGCCCTGAGGATCCTTCCCCCAGCCTCGGCACAGCCTCACGGCCCAGCTTAAGGGGCAGCAGCAGGACGGGCCGGGGCAAAAGATGCCTGTCCACACACTCGCCCTGTCGCCACACCCAATAGAGTGTGTTCACCGAGGGTTTGGGTGATGCGGGGGCTTCTGTTCTGGGGGGCATTATGTGTTTTTGTTTTATGGGGGTCTTTGTGTTGTTGGGGGGGCTTGTTTTTGTTAGGCCAGTGACGAGGCCATTTGGATGCTGATGTTATGTTAGTCCTCCCCAGGTTTTGGGAGTGACAGAAGTTTGTTACTGTTTTTTGGGGGTCTTCTCTGTTTTGCTCTTCCATGTGGGAAGGGCCCTGAGGTTTTCAAATAAAGATGTTTATTTATTCACCATGTGCAGGTGTCATGTTTCAAGTGGTTGTTGGGTTAACCAGCTGAAGGCTTGCGAAGTGGCTGCGTTCAGTGGGCCAGGCCATTCCCTGACAGGGGGCCTAGAAGTGTCGAGCAATAAGCCCCCGGCGGACGGCCCTTGGACCTTGTCGCTCCCTCCTGGCCTGGTTCTGCTCCTCCTCAGGGTCCTCCTGCTCCTCCTCCTGAGGTGGTGGCCCAATGTCAGGTGGCAGTGCCTGAGTCCTGCGGATAGCCAGGTTGTGGAGCATGCAGCAGACCACGACGAACTGGGAGACTCTATCCGGCGAATACTGAAGAGACCCGCCCGAACGATCCAGGCAACGGAACCATTGCTTGAGGACGCCTATCGTTTGCTCTATTAGGTTCCTTGTGGCTTGATGGCTTTCGTTGTATGCCAGCTCCGCTGGGGTCCTGGGCGCGTGGAGCGGGGTCATGAGCCATGTGCACAAAGGGTGCCCTTGTCCCCGAGAAGCCATCCCCTTGGTTGAGGCTGTGCCTGGAACATGTCAGCCACAGTAGTCTGTCGCAGGATAAAGGCATCGTGGATGCTTCCTGGGAAGCGGGCATTGACAGCTAGGATGCGCTGCCTGTGGTCACACACCAGCTGCACATTTAGGGAATGGTAGCCCTTCCGGTTGCGGTCTTGCTCGGCATTGCGGATAGGTGGCCACATAGCCACATGCGTGCAGTCAATGGCGCCCTGCACCATGGGGAAGGCCGCGATCCTGGCAAATCCGAATGCACGCTGCTCCTGCTTGTGTTGGGTCATGGGGAAGTAGATGAATTCGTGGCTCCTCGCGAAAAGTGCTTCGGTGACCTGTCGGATGCAGCGATGCGCGGCGAACTGGGAGATGGTCGCGATGTCCCCAGCAGCGGCTTGGAAGGAGCCGCTTGCATAAAAGCTGAGAGCCACCGTGACCTTCACTTCCACCGAGAGAGACGCCCTGGACATGAGCTGTGGCTGCAAATCTGCATGAAGCCGCTGGCAGATCTCTTCAACCACCTCCCTTCTGAAGCGCAGCCTCGTAACACAATGCGCCGCAGTCATGGTGAGATATGAGACCTGCTCCCGGTATTGCCTGACTGGGTAAGGCCTACGTTGGCGACGCCTAATGGCCCCTCTGCGTCTAGCCATGCCTGGGCCTGTCTCAAAGCGTATGCCAGCCCTTCGCACAAAATGTCGCAACTGAGGGTTGGCCCCCCATGCAGCCCCCATTACAAAGTTCCAACCAGCAAAATCACAAGGATGCAAATGTCAAAGCACTGGCTAGAAGCCAAAAAGACCTCTCCTATGGTGTCCGAAATCAGTAATCTCTGTGCCTTGCTCTCTGTGCAGAAATCCAAACCAGTCAAGTCATTGCAGCGAAATGGCTAGCTTTTATGGGTGAGTGGATGTGCCCTTTAATTAGCGCTCCCCGAATCCCACAGGGCCTCTGTTGAGTTCCATTTCACAGTTCTTAGTCGCGCCACGCCAACATCGGCCGGGCACCACTGAATTTCCGGTTTGGGGTGCACAAACGGCGTTGCACGACGGAATGACGTCATAAGATGCGCGCGCAGCTGACCGGGCGCTAACACTTTGCGCTGGCGCTAAAGCCCAGCTGAATTTTGACGTAGGCGCAGATCCGGCGGTGCCCGGGCGCTAAGTGGATAGCGCCGGAAATCTGGCGCTAACGTCTGGCGCAAACAGCTGAATTTCTAGGCCCCTGTCTCTGTTTATATTACACTAGAGCCTGTCTTTTTTTATATTGCCCTAGAACCTGTCTCTGTTTATATTACTTTGGACCCTGTCTCTGTTTATATTACACTAGACCCTGTCTCTGATTATATTATACTAGACACTCCCTCTGTTTATATTACACTAGACCCTGTCTCTGTTTTTATTTCAACAGACACTGTCCCTGTTTATATTACACTACACCCTGTCTCTGTTTATATTACACCAGAGCCTGTCTCTGTTTGCATTATACTGGAGCCTGTCTCTGCCTATATTACACCAGACACTGTCCCTGTTTATATTAACTTAGACCCTGTCTCTGTTTATATTACACTTGACCCTTTCGCTCTTTATATTACACTAGACCCTGTCTCTTTTTATATTAGACTAGAAACTGTCTCTGTGTATATTACACTAGACCCTGTCTATGTTTACTTTACACTAGACATGGTCTCTGGTTATTTTTCAGTAGACAGGGTCTTTGTTTATATTACACTAGACCCTTTCTCTGCTTATTTTGCATTAGACCCTGTCTCAGTTTATATTACACGAGACGCTGTCTCTGTTTGTATTTCTCTTGACAGGGTCTATGTTTATAATACACTAGACCCTGTCTCTGTTGATATTACACGAGACAGTGTATCTGTTTATATTACACTAGACAATGTCCCTGTTAACATTTCATTAGTCCTTTTCTCAGCTTGAATTACACTAGATCCTGTCTCTGTTTATATTACACTAGATCCTGTCTCTGTTTATATTACACTAGACTCTCTCTCTCTGTATATTACACTGGAGCCTGTCTCTGTTTATATTACAGTAGACTTTGTCTCTGATTATGTTACATTCGACGCTGTCTCATATTATATTACATTAGATCCTGTCTCCGTTTATATTACACTGGAGCCTGCCTCTGTTTATATTACAGTAGATTTTGTCTCTGATATGTTACACTCGATGCTGTCTCATATTATATTATGCTAGATCCTGTCTCTGTTTATATTAGACGAGACAATGTCTCTGTTTATATTACATTAGACCCTGTCTCTGTTTATATTACACGAGACCCTGTCTCTGTTTCCATTATACTGGAGCCTGTCTCTGCTTATTTTACACTCGACACTGTCCCTGTTTATATTACACTAGACCCTGTCTCTGTTTATATTACACTGGAAACTGTCTCTTTTTATTTTACACTAGAAACTGACTCAGTTTATATTACACTAGAACCTGTCTCTGCTTATTTTGCATTAGACCCTGTCTCAGTTAATATTACACTAGACCCTGTCTCTGTTTATGTTACACTAGATCTTGTCTCTGTTTATATTACACTAGATCCTGCCTCTGTTTATATTACACTAGACCCTGTCTCTTTTTATATTACACTGGAGCCTCTCTCTATTTGTATTACAGTAGACTTTGTCTCTGCTTATGTTACACTCGACGCTGTCTCATATTATATTATACTAGATCCTGTCTCCGTGTATATTACACTAGACCCTGTCTCTGTTTATATTACACTAGACCCTGTCTCTGTTTATATTACACTAGACTCTGTCTCTGTTTATATTACACTAGACTGTCTCAGTTTATATAACATTGAACCTATCTCGGTGTATATTACACTAGACCCTGTCGCTGTTTATATTACACTAGACCTTCCCTCTGTTTATAGTACAATAGACCCTGTCTCTTTTTATATTACACTAGACCCTGTCTCTGTTTATATTACACCAGACACTGTCTCTGTTAATATTACACTAGACCCTGTCGCTGTTGATATTACACTAGACCCTGTCTCTGTTTATATTACACTGGAGCCTGTCTTTGTTTATATTACACTAGACCCTGTCTCTGTTTATATTACACTAGACCTTTCTCTGTTTATATTACTCTAGATCCTGTGTCTGATTATATTACACGAGACCCTGTCTCTGTTTATATTAAACTAGACCCTGTTTCCGTTTTATTTTCAACAGACCCTCTCTCTCTTTCTATTACACCAGAACCTGTCTCTGTTTGCATTATACTGGAGCCTGTCTCTGCTTATGTTACACTGGACACTGTCCCTGCTTATATTACACTAGACCCTGTCTCTGTTTATATTACACGAGACACTTTCTCTCTTTATATTACACTAGACACTGTCTCTATTTATATTACATTAGAAACTGTCTCAGTTTATATTACACTAGACCCTGTCTCTGTTTATATTACACTAGACACTGTCTCTGCTTATATTACACGAGACACTGTCTATGCTTATGTTACACTAGACATGGTCTCTGGTTAGTTTACAGTAGACAGTGTCTCTGTTTGTATTACACTAGACACTGTCTCTGCTTATTTTGCATTAAACCCTGTCTCTGTTTATATTACACTGGAGCCTGTCTCTATTTGTATTACAGTAGACTTTGTCTCTGATTATGTTACACTCGACGCTGTCTCATATTAGATTACACTAGACCCTGTCTCCGTTTATATTACACTAGACCCTGTCTCTGTTTATAATACACTAGACATTGTGTTTCTGTTTATATTACACTAGACAATGTCTCTGTTAATATTTCATTGGTCCCTTTCTCAGCTTATATTACACTAGATCCTGTCGCTCTTTATATTACACTAGATCCTGTCTCTGTTTATATTACACTAGACCATGTCTCTGTTTATATTACACTAGACCCTGTCTCTGTTTATATTACACTAGACCCTCTCTCTGTTTATATTACAATAGACCCTGTCTCTGTTTATATTACACTAGAGCCTGTCTTTTTTATATTACACTAGACCCTGTCTCTGTTTATATTACATTGGAACCTGTCTCTGTTTATATTACACTAGACCCTGTGTCTGATTATATTACACTAGACACTGTCTCTGTTTATAATACACTAGACCCTGTCTCTGTTTATATTACACTAGACCCTGTCTCTGTTTTTATTTCAACAGACCCTGTCTCTGTTTATATTACACTACACCCTCTCTCTGTTTATATTACACCAGAGCCTGTCTCTGTTTGCATTTTACTGGAGCCTGTCTCTGTCTATATTACACTAGACACTGTCCCTGTTTATATTAACTGAGACCCTGTCTCTGTTTATATTACACTTGACCCTTTTCCTCTTTATATTACACTAGACCCTGTCTCTGTTTGTATTACACTAGAAACTGTCTCTGTTTATATTATACTAGACACCGTCTATGTTTATTTTACACGAGATATGGTCCCTCGTTATTTTTCAGTCGACAGGGTCTTTGTTCATATTACACTTGACCCTGTCTCTACTTATTTTGCAGTAGAACCTGTCTCAGTTTATATTACACGAGTCGCTGTCTCTGTTTGTATTACTTTTGACAGGGTCTCTGTTTATAATACACGAGACCCTGTCTCTGTTAATATTACACTAGAGAGTGTATCTGTTTATATTACATTAGACAATGTCTCTGTTAACATTTCGTTAGTCCCTTTCTCAGCTTATATTATACTAGATCCTGTCTCTGTTTATATTACACGAGATCCTGTCTCTGTTTATATTACACTAGACTCTCTCTCTCTGTATATTACACTGGAGCCTGTCTCTCTTTATATTACAGTAGACTTTGTCTCTGATTATGTTACATTCGAAGCTGTCTCATATTATATTACACTAGATCCTGTCTCCGATTATATTACACTGGAGCCTGTCTCTGTTTATATTACAGTAGATCTTGTCTCTGATATGTTACACTCGATGCTGTCTCATATTATATTACACTAGATCCTGTCTCTGTTTATATTAGACTAGACCCTGTCTCTGTTTATATTACACTAGACCCTGTCTCTGTTTATATTACACTGGACAATGTCTCTGTTTGCATTATACTGGAGCCTGTCTCTGCTTATTTTACACTCGACACTGTCCCTGTTTATATTACACTAGACCCTGTCTCTGTTTATATTACACTAGAAACTGTCTCTTTTTATTTTACACTGGAAACTGACTCAGTTTATATTACAATAGACCCTGTCTCTGCTTATTTTGCATTAGACCCTGTCTCACTTTATATTACACTAGACCCTGTCTCTGTTTATATTACACTAGGTCTTGTCTCTGTTTATATTACACTAGATCCTGCCTCTTTTTATATTTCACTAGACCCTGTCTCTTTTTATATTACACTGGATCCTCTCTCTGTTTGTTTTACAGTAGACTTTGTCTCTGATTATTTTACACTCGACTCTGTCTCATATTATATTACACTAGACCCTGTCTCTGTTTATATTACACTACACCCTGTCTCTGTATATATTACACGAGATCCTGTCTCTGTTTATATTACACTAGATCCTGTCTCTGTTTATATTACACTAGACACTGTCTCTGTTTACATTACACTGGAGCCTGTCTCTGATTGAATTACAGTAGATTTTGTCACTGATTATGTTACACTCGACGCTCTCTCATATTAGATTACACTAGATCCTGTCTCCATTTATATTACACGAGACCCTGTCTCTGTTTATAATACACTAGACCCTGTCTCTGTTTATATTACACTAGACTCTGTCTCTGTTTATATTACACTAGATTCTGTCTCAATTTATATTACACTAGACCCTATCCCTGTGTATATTACACAAACCCTGTCCCTGTTTATATTACTCTAGACCCTGTCTCTGATTATATTACACTAGACCCTCACTCTGTTAAAAGTACAATAGACCCTGTCTCTGTTTAAATTACACTAGACCCTGTCTCTGTTTATATTACACTAGACACTGTCTCTGTTTATACTACACTAGACCCTGTCACTGTTGATATTACACTAGACCCTGTCTCTGTTTATATTACACTGGAGCCTGTCTTTGTTTATCTTGCACTAGACCCTGTCTCTATTTATATTACACTGGAGCCTGTCGTTGTTTATATTACACTGCACCCTGTCTCTGTTTATATTACACTAGACCCTGTCTCTGTTTATATTACTCTACATCCTGTCTCTGATAATATTACACTAGACCGTCCCTCTGTTAAAAGTACAATAGACCCTGTCTCTCTTTGTATTACACTAGACCCTGTCTCTGTTTATATTACACTAGACACTGTCTCTGTTTATATTAAACTAGACCCTGTCACTGTTGATATTACACTAGACCCTGTCTCTGTTTATATTACACTGGAGCCTGTCTTTGTTTATCTTACACTAGACCCTGTCTCTGTTTATATTACACTAGACCCTGTCTCTGTATATATTACTCTAGATCCTATCTCTGATCATATTACACTAGACCCTGTCTCTGTTTATATTACACTAGACCCTGTTTCTGTTTTTATTTCAACAGACCCTGTCTCTGTTTATATTACACTAAACCCTCTCTCTGTTTATGTAACACCAGAACCTGTCTCTGTTTACATTATACTGGAGCCTGTCTCTGCTTATATTACACTAGACACTGTCCCTGTTTATATTACACGAGACCCTGTCTCTGTTTATATTACACAAGAAACTGTCTCAGTTTATATTACACTAGACCCTGTCTCTGCTTATATTACACTAGAGACTGTCTCTGTTTATATTACACTAGACACTGTCTATGTTTATGTTACACTAGACATGGTCTCTGGTTATTTTACAGTAGACAGGGTCCCTGTTTATATAACACTAGACCCTGTCTCTGTTTATATTACACGAGACACTGTCATTTTTTATATTACACTAGACACTGTCTATGTTTATATTACACTAGACATGGACTCTGGTTATTTTACAGTAGACAGGTCTTTGTTTATATTATACTAGAGCCTGTCTCTGCTTATATTGCATTAGACCCTGTCTCAGCTTAGATTACACGAGACGCTGTCTCTGTTTGTATTACTCTTGACAGGGACTCTGTTTATAATACACTAAACCCTGTCTCTTTTTATATTACACTAGACAGTGTATCTGTTTATATTACACTGGACAATGTCTCTGTTAACATTTCATTAGTCCCTTTCTCAGCTTATATTACACTAGATCCTGTCATGTTTATATTACTCCAGATCCTGTCTCTGTTTACATTACACTAGACCCTGTCTCTGTTTATATTACACTGGAGCCTGTCTCTGTTTATATTACAGTAGACTTTGTCTCTGATTATGTTGCACTCGACGCTGTGTCATATTAGATTACACTAGATCCTGTCTCCGTTTATATTACACTAGATCCTGTCTCTGTTTATATTACACTAGACCCTGTCTCTGTTTATATTACACTAGACCCTGTCTCTGTTTATATTACACCAGACACTGTCTCTGTTTATATTAGACTAGACCCTGTCGCTGTTGATATTACACTAGACCCTGTCTCTGTTTATATTACACTGCAGCCTGTCTTTGTTTATATTACACTAGACCCTGTCTCTGTTTATATCACACTAGACCCTGTCTCTTTTTATATTACTCTCGACCCTGTCTCTGATTATATTACACTAGACCCTGTCTCTGTTTATATTACACTAGACCCTGTTTCTGTTTTTATTTCAACAGACCCTGTCTCTGTTTATATTACACTAAACCCTCTCTCTGTTTATATTACACCAGAACCTGTCTCTGTTTGCATTTTACTGGAGCCTGTCTCTGCTTATATTACACTAGACACTGTCCCTGTTTATATTACATTATACCCTGTCTCTGTTTATATTACACTAGACCCTTTCTCTCTTTATATTTGACTAGACACTGGCTCTTTTTATATTACACTAGAAACTGTCTCAGTTTACATTGCACTAGACCCAGTCTCTGTTTATATTACACTAGAGACTGTCTCTGTTTATATTTCACTAGACACTGCCTATGTTTATGTTACACTAGACATGGTCTCTGGTTATTTTTCAGTAGACAGGGTCCCTGTTTATAAAACACTAGACCCTGTCTCTGTTTATATTACGCTAGACACTGTCTGTGTTTATATTACACTAGTCACTGTCCCTGTATATGTTACACTAGAGCCTGTCTCTGTTTATATTACACGAGATCCTTTCTCTCTTTATATTACACTAGACCCTGTCTCTATTTATATTACACTAGAAACTGTCTCAGTTTATATTACACTAGATCCTGTCTCTGTTTATATTACACTAGACACTGTCTATGTTTATGTTACACTAGACATGGTCTCTGGTTAGTTTACAGTAGACAGGGTCTCCGTTTATATTACACAAGAAACTGTCTCTGCTTATTTTGCATTAGACCCTGTCTCTGTTTATATTACACTCGATCCTGTCTCTGTTTATATTACGCTAGACACTGTCTCTGTTTACATTACACTGGAGCCTGTCTCTGATTGAATTACAGTAGATTTTGTCACTGATTATGTTACACTCGACGCTCTCTCATATTAGATTACACTAGATCCTGTCTCCGTTTATATTACACTAGACCCTGTCTCTGTTTATAATACACTAGACCCTGTCTCTGATTATATTACACTAGACTCTGTCTCTATTTATATTACACTAGATTCTGTCTCAATTTATATTACACTAGACACTGTCCCTGTTTATATTACACTAGACCCTGTCTCTGTTTATATTACACTAGAAACTGTCTCAGTTTATATTACACTAGACCCTGTCTCTGCTTATATTACACTAGAGACTGTCTCTGTTTATATTACACTAGACACTGTCTATGTTTATGTTACACAAGACATGGTCTCTGGTTATTTTACAGTAGACAGGGTCCCTGTTGATATAACACTAGACCCTGTCTCTGTTTATATTACACGAGACACTGTCATTTTTTATATTACACTAGACACTGACTATGTTTATATTACACTGGACATGGACTCTGGTTATTTTACAGTAGACAGGTCTTTGTTTATATTACACTAGAGCCTGTCTCTGCTTATATTGCATGAGACCCTGTCTCAGCTTAGATTACACGAGACGCTGTCTCTGTTTGTATTACTCTTGACAGGGACTCTGTTTATAATACACTAAACCCTGTCTCTTTTTATATTACACTAGACAGTGTATCTGGTTATATTACACTAGACAATGTCTCTGTTAACATTTCATTAGTCCCTTTCTCAGCTTATATTACACTAGATCCTGTCTCTGTTTATATTACTCTAGATCCTGTCTCTGTTTATATTACACTAGACCCTGTCTCTGTTTATATTACACTGGAGCCTGTCTCTGTTTACATTACAGTAGGCTTTGTCTCTGATTATGTTACACTCGACGCTGTCTCATGTTATATTACACTAGATCCTGTCTCCGTTTATATTACACTGGAGCCTGTCTCTGTTTATATTACAGTAGACTTTGTCTCTGATTATGTTGCACTCGACGCTGTCTCATATTATATTACACTAGACCCTGTCTCTGTTTATATTACACTAGATCCTGTCTCTGATTATATTACACTAGATCCTGTCTCTGTTTATATTACAGTAGACTTTGTCTCTGATTATGATACACTCGACGCTGTCTCATATTATATTACACTCGATCCTGTCTCCGTTTATATTACACTAGACCCTGTCTCTGTTTATATTACACTAGACCCTCCCTCTGTTTAAAGTGCAATCGACCCTGTCACTGTTTATATTACACTAGAACCTTTCTCTGTTTATATTACACTAGACACTGTCTCTGTTTTTATTACACTAGACCCTGTCACTTTTGACATTAAACTAGACCCTGTCTCTCTTTATATTACACTGGAGCCTGTCTTTGTTTATATTACACGAGACGCTGTCTCTGTTTATATTACACTAGACCCTGTCTCTGTTTATATTACTCTAGACCCTGTCTCTGATTATATTACACTAGACCCTGTCTCTGTTTATATTACACTAGACCCTGATTCTGTTTTTATTTCAACAGACCCTGTCTCTGTTTATATTACACTACACCCTCTCTCTCTTTATATTACACCAGAACCTGTCTCTGTTTGCATTATACTGGAGCCTGTCTCTGCTTATATTACACTAGACACTGTCCCTGTTTATATTACACAAGATCCTGTCTCTTTTTATATTACACTAGAAACTGTCTCAGTTTATGTTACACTAGACCGTGTCTCTGTTTATATTACACCAGAACCTGTCTCTGTTTGCATTATACTGGAGCCTGTCTCTGCCTATATTGCACCAGACATGGTCCCTGTTTATATTAACTTAGAACCTGTCTCTGTTTATATTACACTAGACCCTGTCTCTTCTTATATTACACTACAAACAGTCTCTGTGTATATAACACTGGACCCTGTCTCTGTTTATATTACACTAGAAGCTGTCTCTGTTTATATTACACTAGACACTGTCAATGTTTATTTTACACTAGACATGGTCTCTGGTTAATTTTCAGTAGACAGGGTCTTTGTTTATATTACACTAGACCCTGTCTCTGCTTATTTTGCATTAGACCCTGTCTCAGTATATATTACACGAGACGCTGTCTCTGTTTGTATTACGCTTGACAGGGTCTCTGATTATAATACACTGGATCCTGTCTCTGTTGATATCACACTAGACAGTGTATCTGTTTATATTACACTAGACAATGTCTCTGTTAACATTTCATTCGTCCCTTTCTCAGCTTATATTACACTATATCCTGTCTCTGTTTATATTACACTAGATCCTGTCTCTGTTTATATTACACTAGACCCTCTCTCTCTGTATATTACACTGGAGCCTGTCTCTGTTTATATTACAGTAGACTTTGTCTCTGATTATGTTACGTTCGACGCTGTCTCATATTATATTACACTAGATCCTGTCTCCGTTTATATTACACTGGAGCCTGTCTCTGTTTATATTACAGTAGATTTTGTCTCTGATATGTTACACCCGATGCTGTTTCATATTATATTACACTATATCCTGTCTCTGTTTATATTAGACGAGACAATGTCTCTGTTTATATTACATTAGACCCTGTCTCTGTTTATATTACACTAGACCCTGTCACTGTTTGCATGATACTGGAGCCTGTCTCTGCTTATTTTACACTCGACACTGTCCCTGTTTATATTACACTAGCCCCTGTCTCTGTTTATATTACTCTAGGAACTGTCTCTTTTTATATTACACAGGAGCCCCTCTCTGTTTGTATTACAGTAGACTTTGTCTCTGCTTATTTTACACACGACGCTGTCTCATATTATATTATACTAGATCCTGTCTCCATGTATATTACACTAGAGCCTGTCTCTGTTTATATTACACTAGACCCTGTCTCTGTTTTGTTTACACTAGACTCTGTCTCTGTTTATATTACACTAGACTGTCGCAGTTTATATTACATTGAACCAATCTCGGCGTATATTACACTGGACCCTGTCCCTGTTTATATTACTCTAGACCCCGTCTCTGTTTATATTACACTAGACATTCCCTCTGTTTAAAGTGCAATAGACCCTGTCTCTGTTTATATTACACCAGACACTGTCGCTGTTTATATTACACTAGACCCTGTCGCTGTTGATATTACACTAGACCCTGTCTCTGTTTATATTACACTGGAGCCTGTCTTTGTTTATATTACACTAGACCCTGTCTCTGTTTATATTACTCTAGACCCTGTCTCTGATTATATTACACTAGACCCTGTCTCTGTTTATATTACACTGGACCCTGTTTCTGTTTTATTTTCAACAGACCCTCTCTCTGTTTATATTACACCAGAACCTGTCTCTATTTGCATTATACTGGAGCCTGTCTCTGCTTATATTACACTAGACACTGTCCCTGCTTATATTACACTAGACCCTGTCTCTGTTTATATTACACTGGACTCTGTCTCTATTTATAATACATTAGAAACTGTCTCAGTTTATATTACACTAGACCCTGTCTCTGTTTATATTACACTAGACACTGTCTCTGTTTATATTACACTAGACACTGTCTCTGCATATTTTGCATTAGACCCTGTCTCTGTTTATATTACACTGGAGCCTGTCTCTATTTGTATTACAATAGACTTTGTCTCTGATTATGTTACACTCGACGCTGTCTCATATTTGATTACACTAGATCCTGTCGCCGTTTATATTACACTGGACCCTGTCTCTGTCTATAATACACTAGACAGTGTATCTGTTTATATCACACTCGACAATGTCTCTGTTAATATTTCATTGGTCCCTTTCTCAGCTAATATTACACTAGATCCTGTCTCTCTTTATATTACACTAGATCCTGTCTCTGTTTATATTACACTGGACCATGTCTCTGTTTATATTACACTAGACCCTGTCTCTGTTTATATTACACTGGACCCTCTCTCTGTTTATATTACAATAGACCCTGTCTCTGTTTATATTACACTAGAGCCTGTCTTTTTTATATTACACGAGGCCCTGTTTCTGTTTATATTACATTGGACCCTGTCACTGTTTATATTACACTAGACCCTGTCTCTGATTATATTACACTAGACACTGTCTCTGTTTATATTACACTAGACCCTGTCTCTGTTTTTATTTCTACAGACCCTGTCTCTCTTTATATTACACTGCACCCTCTCTCTGTTTATATTGCACCAGAACCTGTCTCTGTTTGCATTATACTGGAGCCTGTCTGTGCCTATATTACACTTGACACTGTCCCTGTTTATATTAAATTAGACCCTGTCTCTGTTTATATTACACTTGACCCTTTCCCTCTTTATATTACACTAGACCCTGTCTCTGTTTATATTACACTAGAAACTGTCTCTAGTTATATTATACTAGACACTGTCTATGTTTATTTTACACTCGACATGGTCTCTGGTTATTTTTCAGTAGACAGGGTATTTGTTTATATTACACTAGACCCTGTCTCTGCTTATTTTGCATTAGACCCTGTCTCAGTTTATATTACACGAGACGCTGTCTCTGTTTGTATTACTCTTGACAGGGTCTCTGTTTATAATACACTAGACCCTGTCTCTGTTGATATTACACTAGACAGTGTATCTGTTTATATTACACTAGACAATGTCTCTGTTAACATTTCATTAGTCCCTTTCTCAGCTTATATAACACTAGATCCTGTCTCTGCTTATATTACACTAGATCCTCTCTCTGTTTGTATTACAGTAGACTTTGTCTCTGATTATGTTACACTCGACGCTGTCTCATATTATATTACACTAGATCCTGTCTCCGTGTATATTACACCAGACCCAGTCTCTGTTTATATTACACTAGACTGTCTCAGTTTGTATTACATTGACCCTATCTCTGTGTATATTACACTAGACCCTCTCCCTGATTATATTACTCTAGACCCTGTCACTGTTTATATTATACCAGACCTTCCCTCTGTTTAAAGTTCAATAGACCCTGTCTCTGTTTATATTACACTAGACCCTGTCTCTGTTTATATTACACTAGACCCTGTCACTGTTGATATTGCACTAGACCCTGTCTCTGTTTATATTACACTGGAGCCTGTCTTTGTTCATATTACACTAGACCCTGTCTCTGTTTATATTACACTAGACCCTGTCTCTGTTTATATTACACTAGACCCTGCCTCTGTTTATATTACACTAGACCCTGTTTCTGTTTTTATTTCAACAGACGCTGTCTCTGTTTATATTAAAGGACACCCTCTCTTTGTTTATATTACACCAGAAACTGTCTCTGTTTGCATTATACTGGAGCCTGTCTCTGCTTATATTACACTAGTCACTGTCCCTTTTTATATTACACTAGACCCTGTCTCTGTTTCAATTACACTAGACCCTTTCTCTCTTTATATTACACTAGAACCTGTCTCTATTTATATTACAATAGAAACTGTCTCAGTTTATATTACACTAGATCCTGTCTCTGTTTACATTACACTAGACACTGTCTATGTTTATGTTACACTAGACATGGTCTCTGGTTAGTTTACAGTAGCCAGGGTTTCCGTTTATATTACACTAGACACTGTCTCTGCTTATTTCGCATTAGACCCTGTCTCAGTTTATATTACACTAGACCCTGTCTCTGTTTATATTACACGAGATCCTGTCTCTGTTTATATTACACTAGATCCTGTCTCTGTTAATATTACACTCGACACTGTCTCTGTTTACATTACACTGGAGCCTGTCTCTGTTTGTATTACAGTAGACTTTGTCTCTGATTATGTTACACTCGACGCTCTCTCATATTAGATTACACTAGATCCTGTCTCCATTTATATTACACTCGACCCTGTCTCTGTTTATATTACACTAGACTCTGTCTCTGTTTATATTACACTAGACTCTGTCTCAATTTATATTACACTAGACCCTATCTCTGTGTATATTACACAAACCCTGTCCTTGTTTATATTACTCTAGACCCTGTCTCTGATTATATTACACTAGGCCCTCCCTCTGTTAAAAGTACAATAGACCCTGTCTCTGTTTATATTACACTAGAACCTGTCTCTGTTTATATTACACTAGACACTGTCTCTGTTTATATTACACTAGACCCTGTCACTGTTGATATTACACTAGACCATGTCTCTGTTTATATTACACTGGAGCCTGTCTTTGTTTATATTACACTAGACCCTGTCTCTGTTTATATTACACTAGACCCTGTCTCTGTTTATATTACTCTAGACCCTGTCTCTGATTATATTACACTAGACCCTGTCTCTGTTTATATGACACTAGACCCTGTTTCTGTTTTTATTTCAACAGACCCTGTCTCTGTTTATATTACACTAAACCCTCTCTCTGTTTATATTACACCAGAACCTGTCTCTGTTTGCATTATACTGGAGCCTGTCTCTGCTTATATTACACTAGACACTGTCCCTGTTTATATTACACAAGACCTGTCTCTTTTTATATTACACTAGAACTGTCTCAGTTTCTATTACACTAGACCGTGTCTCTGTTTATATTACACTAGACACTGTCTATGTTTATGTTACACTAGACATGGTCTCTGGCTATTTTACAGTAGACAGGGTGTCTGTTAATATAACACTAGACCCTGTCTCTGCTTATATTGCATTAGACCCTGCCTCAGTTTATATTACACGTGACACTGTCTATATTTATATTACACTAGACATGGTCTCTGGTTTTTCTACAGTAGACAGCGTCTTTGTTTATATTACACTGGACCCTGTCTCTGCTTATTTTGCATTAGACCCTGTCTCAGTTTATATTACACGAGACGCTGTCTCTGTTTCTATTACTCTTGACAGGGTCTCTTTTTATCATACACTAGAACCTGTCTCTGTTTATATTACACTAGACAGTGTATCTGTTTATATTACACGAGACAATGTCTCTGTTAACATTTCATTAGTCCCTTTCTCAGCTTATATTACACTAGATCCTGTCTCTGTTTATATTACACTAGATCCTGTCTCTGTTTATATTACACTAGACCCTGTCTCTGTTTATATTACACTGGAGTCTGTCTCTGTTTATATTACACTAGACTTTGTCTCTGATTATTTTACACTCGACGCTTTCTCATATTATATTACACTAGATCCTGTCTCCGTTTATATTACACTGGAGCCTGTCTCTCTTTATATTACAGTAGATTTTGCCTCTGATTATGTTACACTCGACGCTGTCTCATATTATATTAAACTAGATCCTGTCTCTGTTTATACTACACTAGACTCTGTCTCTGTTTATATTACTCTAGACACTATCTCTGTTTATATTACACTAGACCCTCTCACTGTTGATATTACACAAGACCCTGTCTCTGTTTATTTTACACTAGAGCCTATCTCTATTTATGTTACACTAGACCCAGTCTCAGTTTATATTACACTAGACCCTGTCTCTGTTTATATTACACTAGACGCTAACTCTGTTTCGTTTATATTAGACCCTCTCTCTCTTTATATTACACTAGACCCTTTCTCTGCTTATAGTTCACGATACCCTGCTTCTGTTTATATTATACTCGACTCTGTCTCTTTTTATATTGCACTAGACACTGTCCCTGTTTATATTACACTAGACCCTGTCTCTGTTTATATTACACAAGAACCTGTCTCTGTTTATATTACACTAGACCCTGTCTCTTTTTAGATTACCCTAGAACCTGTCTCAGTTTATATTACACTAGACCTTCCTCTGTTTTTATTACACTAGACACTGTGTATATTTATATAACACTACACAGGGTCTCTGTTTATATTACAGTAGACAGGGTGTCTGTATATATTACATTAGACATGGTCTCTGTTTATAGTACACTAGACTCTGTCTCATTTTATATTACACTAGACAGTGTATTTGCTTATATTGCCCTCGACAATGTCTCTGTTTACATTTCACTAGTCCCTTTCTCAGTTTTTAATTACACAATACCCGCTCTCTTTTCATATTACACTCGAGCATGTCTGTTTATATTACACTAGTCCCTGTCTCTGTTTATTTTGCACTAGACCCTTTCTCTGTTTATATTACACTGGACGCTTTCTCTGTTTATATTACACTAGCTCCTGGCTCTGTTTATATTACACTAGAGCCTGTCTCTGATGAATACGTGGCTAGAGAAATGTTGCCAGGGGTAGTGTTTCAAATTCCTGGGACATTGGAAACTGTTCTGGGGGAGGTGGGACCAGTTCAAACTGACGGTTTGCACCTGGGCAGGGCCGGGACCAATGTCCTAGGGGGAGTGTTTGCTAGTGATCTGGTGGAGGTTTTAAAGTAAAATGGCAGGGTGTTGGGAACCTGTGCAGGGGGACAGAGGAAAGGGAAACAAGGATAAACGCAAAAGTTGGGAAGGAGAAGAACAAATGTGGCAGTCAGAGAAAGCAACTGTTTAAATCAAACATGGCCACAGTAAATAATCATTCAAAGATGTCTATGAGCGTTAAAAAAACAAGCCTGAAGGCCTTGTGTCTTAATGCGAGGAGCATTCGTAATAAGGTGGATGAATTAGCTGTGCAATTAGAGGTAAACGGATATGATATGATTGGGATTACGGAAACATGGCTCCAGGGTGGCCAAGGCTGGGAATTCAACATCCAGGGGTATTCAATATTCAGGAAAGAAAGGCAAAAGGAAAGGGAGGTGCGGTAGCATTGCTGGTTAAAGAAGGGATTAACACAATTGTAAGGAAGGATATTAGCTCTAATGATGTGGAATCTGTATGGATAGAGCTGAGAAATACCAAGGAGCAGAAAACGTTAGTGGGAGTGGTATATAGACCTCCAAACAGTAATGCGGAAGTTGGGGATGGCATTAAAAGGGAAATTCGAGAAGTGTGCAATAAGGGCACAGTAGTCATCATGGGTGACTTTAATCGACATAAAGATTGGGCTAACCAAATTAGTAACAATACTGTGGAGGAGAAATTCCTGCAGTGTTTATGGGATGGTTTCCTGGACCAATATGTCGAGGAACCAACCAGAGATCAGGCCATCTTAGACTGGGTATGATGTAACGAGAAAGGATTAATTAGCAATCTTGTTATACGAGACCCCTTGGGTCGGAGCGATCATAATATGATCAAATTCTTCATTAAGATGGAGAATGAAATAGTTGACTCAGAGACTAGTGTCCTCAATTAAAATAAAGGAAAATATGATGGTCTGAGGCGCGAATTGGGTAGGATTGATTGGGGAATGTCACTCAAAGGGTTGATGGTGGATAGGCAATGGCAAACATTCAAAGACCGCATGGATGAACAACAGAATTTGTTCATCCCAGTTTGGCAAAAAAATAAAACAAAAAAGGTGACTCAACCATGGCTAACAAGGGAAATTAAGGATAACATAAGGTCCGAGGAGAGGACATATAAATTGGCCAGAAAAGCTGTAAACCTGAGGATTTGGAGCAGTTTAGGATTCAACAATGGAGGACAAAGGGATTAAATGAGAAGGGGAAAATTGAATATGAGAGTAAGCTTGCAGGGAACATAAAAACTGACTGTAAAAGCTTAAATAGATGGGTGAAGAGAAATAGATTGGTGATGTCAAGCTTAGCTCCCTTGCAGACAGAATCAGGAGATTTTATAATGGGGAACAAAGAAATGGCAGACCAATTAAGTTCGTATTTTGGTTCTGTCTTCACAAAGGAGGACACAAATAACCTCCCAGAGATGTCGGGGAACTTAGGGTCTGATGAAAAGGAGGAACTGAAATAAATCAGTATTTTTAGGGAAATGGTGTTAGGGAAATTGATGGGACTGAAGGCCGATAAATCCCCAGGGCCTGATAATCTACATCCTAGGGTACTTAAGGAAGTGGCCCTAGAAATAGTAGATGCATTGCTGGTCATCTTCCAACATTCGATGGAATCTAAAACAGTAACCATGGATTGGAGGGCAGCTAATGTTACCCCACCATTCAAAAAGGTGGTAGAGAGAAAACGGGAATCACAGACCGGTAAGCCTGACAATGGTAGTGGGGAAAATGCTGGAGTCCATTATAAAAGATGTAATTGCAGAGCACTTGGAAAAGAGTGACAGGATCGGACAAAGTCAACATGGATTTACAAAAGGTAAATAGTGCTTGATTAATCTGCTGGAATTTTTTGAGGATGTAACTGGTAAAATAGATAAGGGAGAACCATGAGTATGGTGTATTTGGACTTTCAGAAAGCTTTTGATAAGGTCCCGCATAAGAGATTAGCGTGTAAAGTTAAGGCACATGGTATTGGGGGCAAGGTATTGACTTGGATAGAGAACTCGTTGGCAGACAGAAAGCAAAGAGTTGGAATAAACGGTTCTTTTTCTGAGTGGCAGGCAGTGACTAGTGGGGTACTGCAGGGATCGGTCCTTTGACCCCAGCTATTCACAATATATATTAATGATCTAGACAAGGGAACTTGATTTAATATCTCCAAATTTGCAGACGACACAAGCTGGGTGGGCGTGTGTGCTGTGAGGAGAATGCCGAGAAACTCCAGGATGATTTCGACAGGTTGGGTGATGGGAAAAGGCATGGCAGATGCAATATAACGTGGATAAATGTTAGGTTATCCACTTTGGTGGCAAAAACAGGAAGGCAGATTATTATTTGAATGGCAATAGATTGGGAGAAGGAGAAGTGCAACGAGACCTGGGTGTCCTTGTGCACCAGTCGCTGAAGGTAAGCATGCAGGTGCAGCAGGTGGTTAAGAAGGCTAATGGTATGTTGGCCTTTGTAGTGAGAGGGTTGGAGTACAGGAACAAGGGTGTCTTGCTGCAGTTGTGCAGGGCCTTGGTGAGACCACATCTTGAGAACTGTGTGCAGTATTGGTCGCCTTACCTGAGGAAGGATGTTCTTGCCATGGAAGGAGTTCAGCGAAGATTCACCAGGCTGATCACTGGGATGGCAGGAATGACGTATGAGGAGAGATTAGGAGGATTGGGCTTGTACTCGCTGGCATTTAGAAGAATGAGAGGGGACCTCATTGAAACTTATAAAATTCTGACAGGACTGGACAGACTAGATGCAGGAAATATGTTCCCGATGGTCGGGGAGTCCAGAACCAGGGGTCACAGTCTAAGGTAAGGGGTAGGCCATTTAGGACAGAAATGAGGAGGAATTTGTTCACCCAGAGTGTGGTGAAACTGTGGAATTATCTACCACAGAAGGCAGTAGAAGCCAATTCATTAAATATATTCAAGAAAGAGTTGGATATATTTCTTAAGGCTAAAGGGATCCAGGGGTATGGGGAGATAGCAGGGACTGGGTACTGAAATTGGATGATCAGCCATGATTGCATTGAATGGCGGAACAGGCTCGAGGGGCCGACTGGCCTACTCCTGCTCCTATCTTCTATGTTTATATTACACTAGACCCTGTCTCTGTTTATATTGCACTATGCCCTTTCTCAGTTTATATTACACTAGACCCTCTCTGTTTATATTACACTAGGCCCTGTCTCTGTTTATATTACAGTAGACCCTGTCTCTGTTTATATTATACTCGACTCTGTCTCTGTTTATATTACACTAGAACCTGTCTCAGTTTATATTACACTAGATCCTGTCTCTGCTTATATTACACTAGACACTGTCTCTGTTTATATTACACTAGACACTGTCTATTTATATATTACACCAGACAGGGTCTCTGTTTATAGTACACTAGACCCTGTCTGTGTTTATGTTACACTCGACCCTGTCTCTGTTTATAATACACTAGACCCTGTCTCTGTTTATATTACACTAGACCCTGTCTCTGTTTCAATTACACTAGACCCTTTCTCTCTTTATATTACACTAGAACCTGTCTCTATTTATATTACAATAGAAACTGTCTCAGTTTATATTACACTAGATCCTGTCTCTGTTTACATTACACTAGACACTGTCTATGTTTATGTTACACTAGACATGGTGTCTGGTTAGTTTACAGTAGCCAGGGTTTCCGTTTATATTACACTAGACACTGTCTCTGCTTATTTCGCATTAGACCCTGTCTCAGTTTATATTACACTAGACCCTGTCTCTGTTTATATTACACGACATCCTGTCTCTGTATATATTTCACTAGATCCTGTCTCTGTTAATATTACACTCGACACTGTCTCTGTTTACATTGCACTGGAGCCTGTCTCTGTTTGTATTACAGTAGACTTTGTCTCTGATTATGTTACACTCGACGCTCTCTCATATTAGATTACACTAGATCCTGTCTCCATTTATATTACACTCGACCCTGTCTCTGTTTATATTACACTAGACTCTGTCTCTGTTTATATTACACTAGACTCTGTCTCAATTTATATTACACTAGACCCTATCTCTGTGTATATTACACAAACCCTGTCCTTGTTTATATTACTCTAGACCCTGTCTCTGATTATATTACACTAGGCCCTCCCTCTGTTAAAAGTACAATAGACCCTGTCTCTGTTTATATTACACTAGAACCTGTCTCTGTTTATATTACACTAGACACTGTCTCTGTTTATATTACACTAGACCCTGTCACTGTTGATATTACACTAGACCATGTCTCTGTTTATATTACACTGGAGCCTGTCTTTGTTTATATTACACTAGACCCTGTCTCTGTTTATATTACACTAGACCCTGTCTCTGTTTATATTACTCTAGACCCTGTCTCTGATTATATTACACTAGACCCTGTCTCTGTTTATATGACACTAGACCCTGTTTCTGTTTTTATTTCAACAGACCCTGTCTCTGTTTATATTACACTAAACCCTCTCTCTGTTTATATTACACCAGAACCTGTCTCTGTTTGCATTATACTGGAGCCTGTCTCTGCTTATATTACACTAGACACTGTCCCTGTTTATATTACACAAGACCTGTCTCTTTTTATATTACACTAGAACTGTCTCAGTTTCTATTACACTAGACCGTGTCTCTGTTTATATTACACTAGACACTGTCTATGTTTATGTTACACTAGACATGGTCTCTGGCTATTTTACAGTAGACAGGGTGTCTGTTAATATAACACTAGACCCTGTCTCTGCTTATATTGCATTAGACCCTGCCTCAGTTTATATTACACGTGACACTGTCTATATTTATATTACACTAGACATGGTCTCTGGTTTTTCTACAGTAGACAGCGTCTTTGTTTATATTACACTGGACCCTGTCTCTGCTTATTTTGCATTAGACCCTGTCTCAGTTTATATTACACGAGACGCTGTCTCTGTTTGTATTACTCTTGACAGGGTCTCTTTTTATCATACACTAGAACCTGTCTCTGTTTATATTACACTAGACAGTGTATCTGTTTATATTACACGAGACAATGTCTCTGTTAACATTTCATTAGTCCCTTTCTCAGCTTATATTACACTAGATCCTGTCTCTGTTTATATTACACTAGATCCTGTCTCTGTTTATATTACACTAGACCCTGTCTCTGTTTATATTACACTGGAGTCTGTCTCTGTTTATATTACACTAGACTTTGTCTCTGATTATTTTACACTCGACGCTTTCTCATATTATATTACACTAGATCCTGTCTCCGTTTATATTACACTGGAGCCTGTCTCTCTTTATATTACAGTAGATTTTGCCTCTGATTATGTTACACTCGACGCTGTCTCATATTATATTAAACTAGATCCTGTCTCTGTTTATACTACACTAGACTCTGTCTCTGTTTATATTACTCTAGACACTATCTCTGTTTATATTACACTAGACCCTCTCACTGTTGATATTACACAAGACCCTGTCTCTGTTTATTTTACACTAGAGCCTATCTCTATTTATGTTACACTAGACCCAGTCTCAGTTTATATTACACTAGACCCTGTCTCTGTTTATATTACACTAGACGCTAACTCTGTTTCGTTTATATTAGACCCTCTCTCTCTTTATATTACACTAGACCCTTTCTCTGCTTATAGTTCACGATACCCTGCTTCTGTTTATATTATACTCGACTCTGTCTCTTTTTATATTGCACTAGACACTGTCCCTGTTTATATTACACTAGACCCTGTCTCTGTTTATATTACACAAGAACCTGTCTCTGTTTATATTACACTAGACCCTGTCTCTTTTTAGATTACCCTAGAACCTGTCTCAGTTTATATTACACTAGACCTTCCTCTGTTTTTATTACACTAGACACTGTGTATATTTATATAACACTACACAGGGTCTCTGTTTATATTACAGTAGACAGGGTGTCTGTATATATTACATTAGACATGGTCTCTGTTTATAGTACACTAGACTCTGTCTCATTTTATATTACACTAGACAGTGTATTTGCTTATATTGCCCTCGACAATGTCTCTGTTTACATTTCACTAGTCCCTTCCTCAGTTTTTAATTACACAATACCCGCTCTCTTTTCATATTACACTCGAGCATGTCTGTTTATATTACACTAGTCCCTGTCTCTGTTTATTTTGCACTAGACCCTTTCTCTGTTTATATTACACTGGACGCTTTCTCTGTTTATATTACACTAGCTCCTGGCTCTGTTTATATTACACTAGAGCCTGTCTCTGATGAATACGTGGCTAGAGAAATGTTGCCAGGGGTAGTGTTTCAAATTCCTGGGACATTGGAAACTGTTCTGGGGGAGGTGGGACCAGTTCAAACTGACGGTTTGCACCTGGGCAGGGCCGGGACCAATGTCCTAGGGGGAGTGTTTGCTAGTGATCTGGTGGAGGTTTTAAAGTAAAATGGCAGGGTGTTGGGAACCTGTGCAGGGGGACAGAGGAAAGGGAAACAAGGATAAACGCAAAAGTTGGGAAGGAGAAGAACAAATGTGGCAGTCAGAGAAAGCAACTGTTTAAATCAAACATGGCCACAGTAAATAATCATTCAAAGATGTCTATGAGCGTTAAAAAAACAAGCCTGAAGGCCTTGTGTCTTAATGCGAGGAGCATTCGTAATAAGGTGGATGAATTAGCTGTGCAATTAGAGGTAAACGGATATGATATGATTGGGATTACGGAAACATGGCTCCAGGGTGGCCAAGGCTGGGAATTCAACATCCAGGGGTATTCAATATTCAGGAAAGAAAGGCAAAAGGAAAGGGAGGTGCGGTAGCATTGCTGGTTAAAGAAGGGATTAACACAATTGTAAGGAAGGATATTAGCTCTAATGATGTGGAATCTGTATGGATAGAGCTGAGAAATACCAAGGAGCAGAAAACGTTAGTGGGAGTGGTATATAGACCTCCAAACAGTAATGCGGAAGTTGGGGATGGCATTAAAAGGGAAATTCGAGAAGTGTGCAATAAGGGCACAGTAGTCATCATGGGTGACTTTAATCGACATAAAGATTGGGCTAACCAAATTAGTAACAATACTGTGGAGGAGAAATTCCTGCAGTGTTTATGGGATGGTTTCCTGGACCAATATGTCGAGGAACCAACCAGAGATCAGGCCATCTTAGACTGGGTATGATGTAACGAGAAAGGATTAATTAGCAATCTTGTTATACGAGACCCCTTGGGTCGGAGCGATCATAATATGATCAAATTCTTCATTAAGATGGAGAATGAAATAGTTGACTCAGAGACTAGTGTCCTCAATTAAAATAAAGGAAAATATGATGGTCTGAGGCGCGAATTGGGTAGGATTGATTGGGGAATGTCACTCAAAGGGTTGATGGTGGATAGGCAATGGCAAACATTCAAAGACCGCATGGATGAACAACAGAATTTGTTCATCCCAGTTTGGCAAAAAAATAAAACAAAAAAGGTGACTCAACCATGGCTAACAAGGGAAATTAAGGATAACATAAGGTCCGAGGAGAGGACATATAAATTGGCCAGAAAAGCTGTAAACCTGAGGATTTGGAGCAGTTTAGGATTCAACAATGGAGGACAAAGGGATTAAATGAGAAGGGGAAAATTGAATATGAGAGTAAGCTTGCAGGGAACATAAAAACTGACTGTAAAAGCTTAAATAGATGGGTGAAGAGAAATAGATTGGTGATGTCAAGCTTAGCTCCCTTGCAGACAGAATCAGGAGATTTTATAATGGGGAACAAAGAAATGGCAGACCAATTAAGTTCGTATTTTGGTTCTGTCTTCACAAAGGAGGACACAAATAACCTCCCAGAGATGTCGGGGAACTTAGGGTCTGATGAAAAGGAGGAACTGAAATAAATCAGTATTTTTAGGGAAATGGTGTTAGGGAAATTGATGGGACTGAAGGCCGATAAATCCCCAGGGCCTGATAATCTACATCCTAGGGTACTTAAGGAAGTGGCCCTAGAAATAGTAGATGCATTGCTGGTCATCTTCCAACATTCGATGGAATCTAAAACAGTAACCATGGATTGGAGGGCAGCTAATGTTACCCCACCATTCAAAAAGGTGGTAGAGAGAAAACGGGAATCACAGACCGGTAAGCCTGACAATGGTAGTGGGGAAAATGCTGGAGTCCATTATAAAAGATGTAATTGCAGAGCACTTGGAAAAGAGTGACAGGATCGGACAAAGTCAACATGGATTTACAAAAGGTAAATAGTGCTTGATTAATCTGCTGGAATTTTTTGAGGATGTAACTGGTAAAATAGATAAGGGAGAACCATGAGTATGGTGTATTTGGACTTTCAGAAAGCTTTTGATAAGGTCCCGCATAAGAGATTAGCGTGTAAAGTTAAGGCACATGGTATTGGGGGCAAGGTATTGACTTGGATAGAGAACTCGTTGGCAGACAGAAAGCAAAGAGTTGGAATAAACGGTTCTTTTTCTGAGTGGCAGGCAGTGACTAGTGGGGTACTGCAGGGATCGGTCCTTTGACCCCAGCTATTCACAATATATATTAATGATCTAGACAAGGGAACTTGATTTAATATCTCCAAATTTGCAGACGACACAAGCTGGGTGGGCGTGTGTGCTGTGAGGAGAATGCCGAGAAACTCCAGGATGATTTCGACAGGTTGGGTGATGGGAAAAGGCATGGCAGATGCAATATAACGTGGATAAATGTTAGGTTATCCACTTTGGTGGCAAAAACAGGAAGGCAGATTATTATTTGAATGGCAATAGATTGGGAGAAGGAGAAGTGCAACGAGACCTGGGTGTCCTTGTGCACCAGTCGCTGAAGGTAAGCATGCAGGTGCAGCAGGTGGTTAAGAAGGCTAATGGTATGTTGGCCTTTGTAGTGAGAGGGTTGGAGTACAGGAACAAGGGTGTCTTGCTGCAGTTGTGCAGGGCCTTGGTGAGACCACATCTTGAGAACTGTGTGCAGTATTGGTCGCCTTACCTGAGGAAGGATGTTCTTGCCATGGAAGGAGTTCAGCGAAGATTCACCAGGCTGATCACTGGGATGGCAGGAATGACGTATGAGGAGAGATTAGGAGGATTGGGCTTGTACTCGCTGGCATTTAGAAGAATGAGAGGGGACCTCATTGAAACTTATAAAATTCTGACAGGACTGGACAGACTAGATGCAGGAAATATGTTCCCGATGGTCGGGGAGTCCAGAACCAGGGGTCACAGTCTAAGGTAAGGGGTAGGCCATTTAGGACAGAAATGAGGAGGAATTTGTTCACCCAGAGTGTGGTGAAACTGTGGAATTATCTACCACAGAAGGCAGTAGAAGCCAATTCATTAAATATATTCAAGAAAGAGTTGGATATATTTCTTAAGGCTAAAGGGATCCAGGGGTATGGGGAGATAGCAGGGACTGGGTACTGAAATTGGATGATCAGCCATGATTGCATTGAATGGCGGAACAGGCTCGAGGGGCCGACTGGCCTACTCCTGCTCCTATCTTCTATGTTTATATTACACTAGACCCTGTCTCTGTTTATATTGCACTATGCCCTTTCTCAGTTTATATTACACTAGACCCTCTCTGTTTATATTACACTAGGCCCTGTCTCTGTTTATATTACACTAGAACCTGTCTCAGTTTATATTACACTAGATCCTGTCTCTGCTTATATTACACTAGACACTGTCTCTGTTTATATTACACTAGACACTGTCTATTTATATATTACACCAGACAGGGTCTCTGTTTATAGTACACTAGACCCTGTCTGTGTTTATGTTACACTCGACCCTGTCTCTGTTTATAATACACTAGACCCTGTCTCTGTTTATATTACACTAGACCCTGTCTCTGTTTATAGTACACTAGTCCCTGTCTCTGTTTATTTTGCACTAGACCCTGTTTCTGTTTATATTACACTGGACGCTGTCTCTGTTTATATTACACTAGAGCCTGTCTCTATTTATATTTCACTAGAGCCTGTCACTGTTTATATTACACTAGACCCTGATTCTGCTTATATTACACTCGACCGTGTCTCTGTTTATGTTACACTGGACCCTGTCTGAGTAAATATTTCACTAGATCCTGTCTCTGCATTAAATACAATAGGCCCTGTCTCTGTTTATATTCCACCAGAACCTGTCCCATTGTATATTACACTAGACCCTGTCTCTGTTTATATTATACTGGAGCCTGTCTCTGCCTATATTACACCAGACATGGTCCCTGTTTATATTAACTTAGACCCTGTCTCTGTTTATATTACACTTGACCCTTTCCCTCTTTATATTACACTAGACCCTGTCTCTTCTTATATTACACTAGAAACAGTCTCTGTGTATATAACACTGGACCCTGTCTCTGTTGATATTACACTAGAAGCTGTCTCTGTTTATATTACACTAGACACTGTCAATGTTTATTTTACACTAGACATGGTCTCTGGTTATTTTTCAGTAGACAGGGTCTTTGTTTATATTACACTAGACCCTGTCTCTGCTTATTTTGCATTAGACCCTGTCTCAGTATATATTACACGAGACGCTGTCTCTGTTTGTATTACTCTTGACAGGGTCTCTGATTATAATACACTGGACCCTGTCTCTGTTGATATCACACCAGACAGTGTATCTGTTTATATTACACTAGACAATGTCTCTGTTAACATTTCATTAGTCCCTTTCTCAGCTTATATTACACTATATCCTGTCTCTGTTTATATTACACTAGATCCTGTCTCTGTTTATATTACACTAGACTCTCTCTCTCTGTATATTACACTGGAGCCTGTCTCTGTTTATATTACAGTAGACTTTGTCTCTGATTATGTTACGTTCGACGCTGTCTCATATTATATTACACTAGAGCCTGTCTCCGTTTATATTACACTGGAGCCTGTCTCTGTTTATATTACAGTAGATTTTGTCTCTGATATGTTACACTCGATGCTGTCTCATATTATATTACACTATATCCTGTCTCTGTTTATATTAGACGAGACAATGTCTCTGTTTATGTTACATTAGACCCTGTCTCTGTTTATATTACACTAGACCCTGTCACTGTTTGCATTATACTGGAGCCTGTCTCTGCTTATTTTACACTCGACACTGTCCCTGTTTATATTACACTAGACCCTGTCTCTGCTTATATTACACTAGATCTTGTCTCTGTTTATATTACACTAGATCCTGCCTCTGTTTATATTACACTAGGCCCTGTCTCTTTTTATATTACACTGGAGCCTCTCTCTGTTTGTATTACAGTAGACTTTGTCTCTGCTTATTTTACACTCGACGCTGTCTCATATTATATTATACTGGATCCTGTCTCCATGTATATTACACTAGACCCTGTCTCTGTTTATATTACACTAGACCCTGTCTCTGTTTATATTACACTAGACTCTGTCTCTGTTTATATTACACTAGACTGTCTCAGTTTATATTACATTGAACCTATCTCGGCGTATATTACACTAGACCCTGTCCCTGTTTATATTACTCTAGACCCCGTCTTTGTTTATATTACACTAGAGATTCCCTCTGTTTAAAGTGCAATAGACCCTGTCTCTGCTTATATTACACCAGACGCTGTCGCTGTTTATATTACACTGGACCCTGTCGCTGTTGATATTACACTAGACCCTGTCTCTGTTTATATTACACTGGAGCCTGTCTTTGTTTATATTACACTAGACCCTGTCTCTGTTTATATTACTCTAGACCCTGTCTCTGCTTATATTACACTAGACCCTGTCTCTGTTTATATTACACTAGACCCTGTTTCTGTTTTATTTTCAACAGACCCTCTCTCTGTTTATATTACACCAGAACCCCTGTCTCTATTTGCATTGTACTGGAGCCTGTCTCTGCTTATATTACACTAGACACTGTCCCTGCTTATATTACACTAGACCTTGTCTCTGTTTATATTACACTAGAGTCTGTCTCTATTTATATTACATTAGAAACTGTCTCAGTTTATATTACACTAGACCCTGTCTCTGTTTATATTACACTAGACACTGTCTCTGTTTATATTACACTAGACACTGTCTATGCTTATGTTACACCAGACATGGTCTCTGGTTAGTTTACAGTAGACAGTGTCTCTGTTTATATTACACTAGACACTGTCTCTGCATATTTTGCATTAGACCCTGTCTCTATTTATATTACACTGGAGCCTGTCTCTATTTGTATTACAGTAGACTTTGTCTCTGATTATGTTACACTCGACGCTGTCTCATATTAGATTACACTAGATCCTGTCTCCGTTTATATTACACTAGACCCTGTCTCTGTCTATAATACACTAGACAGTGTATCTGTTTATATTACACGAGACAATGTCTCTGTTAATATTTCATTGGTCCCTTTCTCAGCTTATATTACACTAGATCCTGTCTCTCTTTATATTACACTAGATCCTGTCTCTGTTTATATTACACTAGACCATGTCTCTGTTTATATTACACTAGGCCCTGTCTCTGTTTATATTACACTAGAGCCTCTCTCTGTTTATATTACAATAGACCCTGTCTCTGTTTATATTACACTAGAGCCTCTCTTTTTTATATTACACAAGGCCCTGTTTCTGTTTATATTACATTGGACCCTGTCTCTGTTTATATTACACTAGACCCTGTCTCTGATTATATTACACTAGACACTGTCTCTGTTTATATTACACTAGACCCTGTCTCTGTTTTTATTTCTACAGACCCTGTCTCTCTTTATATTACACTGCACCCTCTCTCTGTTTATATTGCACCAGAACCTGTCTCTGTTTGCATTATACTGGAGCCTGTCTCTGCCTATATTACACTAGACACTGTCCCTGTTTATATTAACTTAGACCCTGTCTCTGTTTATATTACACTTGACCCTTTCCCTCTTTATATTACACTAGACCCTGTCTCTGTTTATATTACACTAGAAACTGTCTCTAGTTATATTATACTAGACACTGTCTATGTTTATTTTACACTAGACATGGTCTCGATTATTTTTCAGTCGACAGGGTCTTTGTTTATATTGCACTAGACCCTGTCTCTGTTTATATTACACTAGAAACTGTCTCTAGTTATATTATACTAGACACTGTCTATGTTTATTTTACACTAGACATGGTCTCGATTATTTTTCAGTCGACAGGGTCTTTGTTTATATTACACTAGACCCTGTCTCTGCTTATTTTGCATTAGACCCTGTCTCAGTTTATATTACACGAGACGCTGTCTCTGTTTGTATTACTCTTGACAGGGTCTCTGTTTATAATACACTAGACCCTGTCTCTGTTGATATTACACTGGACAGTGTATCTGTTTATATTACACTAGACAATGTCTCTGTTAACATTTCATTAGTCCCTTTCTCAGCTTATATAACACTAGATCCTGTCTCTGTTTATATTACACTAGATCCTCTCTCTGTTTGTATTACAGTAGACTTTGTCTCTGATTATGTTACACTCGACGCTGTCTCATATTATATTACACTAGATCCTGTCTCCGTGTATATTACACTAGACCCTGTCTCTGTTTATATTACACTAGACCCAGTGTTTATATTACACTAGACCCAGTCTCTGTTTATATTACACTAGACTGTCTCAGTTTGTATTACATTGACCCTATCTCTGTGTATATTACACTAGGCCCTCTCCCTGATTATATTACTCTAGACCCTGTCACTGTTTATATTATACCAGACCTTCCCTCTGTTTAAAGTACAATAGACCCTGTCTCTGTTTATATTACATTTGACCCTGTCTCTGTTTATATTACACTAGACACTGTCTCTGTTTATACTACACTAGACCCTGTCACTGTTGATATTGCACTCGACCCTGTCTCTGTTTATATTACACTGGAGCCTGTCTTTGTTCATATTACACTAGACCCTGTCTCTGTTTATATTACACTAGACCCTGTCTCTGTTTATATTACTCTAGACCCTGTCTCTGATTATATTACAATAGACCCTGCCTCTGTTTATATTACACTAGACCCTGTTTCTGTTTTTATTTCAACAGACGCTGTCTCTGTTTATATTACGCGACACCCTCTCCCTGATAATATTACTCTAGAACCTGTCACTGTTTATATTATACCAGACCTTCCCTCTGTTTAAAGTACAATAGACCCTGTCTCTGTTTATATTACACTAGACCCTGTCTCTGTTTATATTACACTAGACACTGTCTCTGTTTATATTTCACTAGACCCTGTCACTGTTGATATTGCACTAGACCCTGTCTCTGTTTATATTACACTGGAGCCTGTCTTTGTTCATATTACTCTAGACCCTCTCTCTGATTATATTACACTAGACCCTGCCTCTGTTTATATTACACTAGACCCTGTTTCTGTTTTTATTTCAACAGACGCTGTCTCTGTTTATATTACACGACACCCTCTCTCTGTTTATATTACACCAGAAACTGTCTCTGTTTGCATTATACTGGAGCCTGTCTCTGCTTATATTACACTAGTCACTGTCCCTGTTTATATTACACTAGACCCTGTCTCTGTTTCAATTACACTAGACCCTTTCTCTCTTTATATTACACTCGAACCTGTCTCTATTTATATTACAATAGAAACTGTCTCAGTTTATATTACACTAGATCCTGTCTCTGTTTATATTACACTAGACACTGTCTATGTTTATGTTACACTAGACATGGTCTCTGGTTAGTTTACAGTAGACAGGGTTTCCGTTTATATTACACTAGACACTGTCTCTGCTTATTTAGCATTAGACCCTGTCTCAGTTTATATTACACTAGACCCTGTCTCTGTTTATATTACACGAGATCCTGTCTCTGTTTATATTACACTAGATCCTGTCTCTGTTAATATTACACTAGACATTGTCTCTGTTTACATTACACTGGAGCCTGTCTCTGTTTGTATTACAGTAGACTTTGTCTCTGATTATGTTGCACTCGACGCTCTCTCATATTAGATTACACTAGATCCTGTCTCCATTTATATTACACTAGACCCTGTCTCTGTTTATAATACACTAGACTCTGTCTCTGTTTATATTACACTCGACTCTGTCTCTGTTTATATTACACTAGACTCTGTCTCAATTTATATTACACTAGACCCTATCTCTGTGTATATTACACAAACCCTGTCCCTGTTTATATTACTTTAGACCCTGTCTCTGATTATATTACACTAGGCCCTCCCTCTGTTAAAAGTACAATAGACCCTGTCTCTGTTTATATTACACTAGAACCTGTCTCTGTTTATATTACACTAGACACTGTCTCTGTTTATATTACACTAGACCCTGTCACTGTTGATATTACACTAGACCCTGTCTCTGTTTATATTACACTGGACCCTGTCTGAGTAAATATTTCACGAGATCCTGTCTCTGCATTAAATACAATAGGCCCTGTCTCTGTTTATATTCCACCAGAACCTATCCCATTGTATATTACACTAGGCGCTGTCTCTGTTTATATTACACTAGACCATGTCTCTGTTTATAGCAACATAGAAACATAGAGGATAGGAGCAGGAGTAGGCCATTCAGCCCCTCGAGCCTGCTCCGCCATTCAATGAGATCATGGCTGATCATCCAAATTCAGTACCCTGTCCCTGCCTTCTCCCCATATCCCGTGATCCCTTTAGCCTTAAGAAATATATCCAACTCCTTCTTGAATATATTTAATGAACTGGCCCCCACCGTCCTCTGTGGCAGAGAATTCCAGAGGTTCACCAGTCTCTGGGTGAAGAAATTCCTCCTCATTTCAGTCGTAAATGGCTTACCCCTTATCCTTAGACTATGACCCCTGGTTCTGGTCTCACCGGCAATCAGGAACATCCTTCCTGCATCTAGTCTGTCCCGGCCTTACAGAATTGTATAGGTTTCGAGGAGATCCCTTCTCAATCTTTTAAACTCCACTGAGTACAAGCCCAATCGACACAATCTCTCCTCATGCGTCATTCCTGCCATCCCAGGTATCAGCCTGGTGAATCTTCACTGCACTCCTTCCATGGCAAGAACGTCCTTCCTCAGATAAGGTGACTGAAACTGCACACAATACTAAAGGTGCGGTATCACCAAGGCGCTGTACAACTGCAGCAAGACATCCTTATTGCTGTACTCGAACCCTCTTGCTACGAAGGCCAACATACCATTTACCTTCTTAACAGCCTGCTGCACCTGCATGCTTACCTTCAGCGACTGGTGCACAAGAACACCCAGGTCTCTATGCACTTCCCCTTCTCCTAATCTGTTACGATTCATATAATAGTCTGTCTTCCTGTTTTTGCCACCAAAGTGGACAACCTCGCATTTATCCACATTATCGTGCATTTGCCATGTTTCTGCCCAATCACCCAACCTGTCCAAATCGTAATGGAGTTTCACGGCATCCTCCTCACAGCATACCCTCCCACCGAGCTTTGTGTCTTCTGCAAATTTGGAGGTATTACATCCAATTCCCTCGACCAGATCATTAATATATATTGCGAACAGCTGGGGCCCTAGGACCGATCCTTGCAGTGTCCCACTAGTCACTGCTTGCCACTCGGAAAATGACCCGTTTATTTCAACACTTTGCTTTTTATCCACCAACCAGTTCTCTATCCAAGTCAATACCTTACCCCCAATCCCACGTGCCTTAATTTTGCACGCAAATCTCTTATGTGGGACTTATCGAAAGCCTTCTGAAAGTCCAAATACACCACATCCACCGGTTCTCCCTTATCTATTTACCAGTTACATCCTAAAAAAATTCCAGTGGTTTAGTCAAGCACGATTTACCTTTTGTAAATCCATGCTGAATTTGTCCGATCCATCACTGCTTTCCAAGTGCTCTGCTATTACATCTTTTATAATGGACTCTAGCATTTTCCCCACTACCGATTTCAGGCATACTGGTCTATAATTCCCCACTTTTTCTCCACCACCTTTTTTGAATAATGGGGTAACATTAGCTACCCTCCAAACCATGGGTACTCTTCCAGAGTCTATTGAGTTCTGGAAGATGACCAGCAATGCATCTACTATTTCTAGGGCCACTTCCTTAAGTACGCTAGGATGTAGATTATCAGGCCCTGGGGATTTATTGGCCTTCAGTCCCATCAATTTTCCGAACACCATTTCCCTACAAACACTGAATACTTTCAGTTCTACTCTTTCATCAGACCCTATGTTCCCCGGCCTCTCTGGGAGGTTATTCGTGTCCTCCTTTGTGAAGACAGAACCAAAATATGTATTTAGTTGGAATGCCATTTCTTTGTTCCCCATTGTGAATTCCCCTGATTCTGACTGCAAGGGACCTACGCTTGGCTTCACCAATCTGTTTCTCTTCACATATCTATAAAAGCTTTTACAGTCAGTTTTTATGTTCCCTGTAAGCTTACTCTCGTATTCTATTTTCCACTTCTTAATTAATCCCTTTGTCCTCCTTTGTTGAATCCTAAACTGCACCCAATCCTCAGGATTATTGCTTTCTCTGGCCAATTTATATGTCCTCCCCTTGGCTTTTATGCTATCCCTAATTTCCCTTATTAGCCACGGTTGAGTCTCCTTTTTTGTTTTATTTTTATGCCAAACTGGGATGAACAAATTCTGTAGTTCATCCATTCAGTCTTTGAATGTTTGCCATTGCCTATCCACCATCAACCCTTTGAGTGACATTCCCCAATCAATCCTACCCAACTCGCTCCTCAGACCATCATAGTTTCCTTTATTTAAATTGAGGACCCTAATCTCTGAGTCAACTACTGCATTCTCCATCTTAATGAAGAATTCGATCATATTATGACCACTCCGACCCAAGGGGCCTCGTACAACAAGATTGCTAATTAATCCTTTCTCGTTACATAATACCCAGTCTAAGATGGCCTGATGCCTGGTTGGTTCCTCAACATATTGGTCCAGAAACCATCCCATAAACACTCCAGGAATTCCTCCTCCACAATATTGTTACTAATTTGGTTAGCCCAACCTATATGTAGATTAAAGTCACCCATGATGACTGCTGTGCCCATATTGCATGCTTCTTTAATTTCTCTTTTAATGCCATCCCCAACCTCCGCCTTACTGTTTGGCCATCTATATACCACTCCCACTAACGTTTTATGCCCTTTAGTATTTCTCAATTCTACCCATACAGATTCCACGTCATCAGAGCTAATATCCTTCCTTACAATTGTGTTAATCCCTTCTTTAACCAATAATGCTACCCCACCTCCATTTCATTCTTGCATATCTTTCCTGAATATCGAATACCCCTGGATGTTGAATTCCCAACCTTGGCCATCCTTGTGCCACGTTTCCGTAATCCCAACCAAATCATATTCATTTACCTCTAATTGCGCAGCCAATTCATCCACCTTATTACGAATGCTCCTCGCATTAAGACACAAAGCCTTCAGGCTTGTTTTTTTAAATGCTCTTCGACCTATTAGAATTATTACTTACTGTGGCCACGCTTGATTTAAAGCGTTGATTTCTCTGACTGCCACTTTTGTTTTTCTCCTTCCTATCTTTTGCTTTAATCCTTGTTTCCCTTTCCTCTGTCTCCCTGCTCAGGTTCCCAACCCCCTGCCATTTTAGTTTAAACCCTCCCCCAGAGCAGTAGGAAATGCACCCCTTAGGACATCGGTTCCAGCCCTGCCCAGGTGCAACCCGTCCGGTTTGAACTGTTCCCACCTCCCCTAGAATCAGTTCCAATGTCCCAGGAACTTGAATCCCTCCCCATTTCACCATTCCCCTAGCCGCGTATTCATCTGAAATATCCTTCTATTTCTACACTCACTAGCACGTGGCACTGGTAGCAATCCTGAGATTACGACCTTTGAGGTCCTATTTTTTAATTTACCTCCTAACTCCCTATATTTCGCTTTTAGGACCTCATCCCGCTTTTTACCTATGTTGTTGGTGCCTATGTGCACCACGACAACTGGCTGTTCACCCTCCCCATCCAAGATGTTCTGCAGCCGCTCTGAGACATCCTTGACCCTTGCACCAGGGAGGCAACACACCACACTGGAGTCTCGTTTGTGACCGCAGAAACGCCAATCTATTTCCCTTGCAATGGAATCCCCTATTACTATAGATCTACCCCTCGTTTTCCTCCCGTGCTGTGCAGCAGAGCCACCCCTGGTGCCAGGAAGTTGGCTGCTGCTGCTTTCCTCTGATAAATCATCCCCCCCAACAGCACTCAAAGTGGTGTATCTGTTTGAGAGGGGGATGTCCACAGGGGAACCCTGCTCTACCTGCCTGCGCCTTGTACTCTGCCTGTTGGTCACCCATTCCGTTTCTTCCTGTCAAACCTCTATCTGCGGTGTGTCCAAATCTGTTAACATGCTATTCACGACGTCCCGAGCATCGTGAATGCTCCAGTATGCATCCAGTCGCAGCTCCCATGCCGCAATGCACTAGACACTGTCTATGATTATATTACACTACACATGGTCTCTGTTTATATTACACGAGGCAGGGTCTCTGTTTATATTACACTAGACATGGTCTCTGATATAATACACTGGACTCTGTCTCAGTTTATATTACACGAGACAGTGTATCTCTTAAAATTACACTAGACAATGTATCTGTTTATATTTCACTAGTCCCTTTCTCAGTTTTAACTACACTAGTCCCTCTCTCTTTTTATATTACACTCGACCCTGTCTGTTTATATTGCACTAGTCCCTGTCTCTGTTTATTTTGCTCTAGACCCTGTCTCTGTTTATATTACACTGGACGCTATCTCTGTTTATAATGCACTAGACCCTGTCTTTGTTTATATTACACTAGACCCTGTCTCTGTTTCTATTACACTAGGCTCTTTCTCCGTTTATATTACACTAGACCCTCTCTGTTAATAGTACACTAGACACTGTCTCTGTTTATATTACACTAGGCCCTGTCTCTGTTTATATTTCACTAGACCCTGTCTCTGTTTATATTACACTCGTCCCTGTCTCTGTTTATTTTGCACTAGACCCTGTCTCTGCTTATATTAAACTGGACGCTGTCTCTGTTTATATTACACTAGACACTGTCTCTGTTTATATTACAATAAAGCCTTTCTCTGTTTATATTACACTAGACCCTGTCTCAGTTTATATTAAACTAGAGCCTGTCTCTGTTTATATTACACTAGACCCTGTCTCTGTTTATATTATACTCGACTCTGTCTCTGTTTCTATTACACTAGACACTTTCTATATATATATTACACTAGACACGGTCTCTGTTTATATCACTCATGACAGGATCTATGTTTATAATACACTAGACATGGTCTCTGGTTATAGTACACTGGACCCTTCCTCTTGTTGTATTACACTAGACCCTGCGTCTGTTTACATTACATTAGACAATGTCACATGGTCCTTCGAAGTTCAGCAGAGGTGGAGAATCGAACTCTCCACCTACAATTACGTTATCTTGTACCGGCCCGGGAAATTCAATGAGCCCCCAGATGCCCTATCACGTGGTGCATGCGCCAATGCGCAGGTTGATAGACTGAAGACCCTCCACAATGACCTCTGCCACCCGGGGGCCACCAGGTTCTTCCATTTCATCAAATCCCATAACCTGCCCTACTCCATCGAGGGGGTCAGGACCTTGACCAGGAACTGCCAAATCTGTGCCGAGTGCAAACCGCATTTTTGTAGGCCAGACAGAGCGAGCCTGATCAAAGCCACGCGCCCCTTCGAGCGGCTGAGCAGCGATTTTAAAGGGCCCCTCCCCTCCTCTGACCGCAATGTGTACTTCCTCAATATAATTGACGAGTACTCCCATTTCCCATTTGCCATCCCTTGCTCAGACATGACCAGTACCACGGTCATTAAATGTCTGAATGACCTCTTCGCCTTGTATGGTTTCCCTAGCTATATTCATAGCGACAGGGGCTCATCCTTTACGAGCGACGAACTTCGTCAGTACCTGCTCGCGAGAGGTATTGCTACAAGCAGGACCACCAGCTACAACCTCCGGGGGAATGGCCAGGTGGAAAGAGAGAATGCGACGGTCTGGAAGGCAGTCCTTTTAAACTTGAAATCTAAGGGCCTTCCGACCTATCGCTGGCAGGAGGTCCTCCCTGCAGCGCTCCATTCCATTCGGTCACTGCTTTGTACAGCCAGCAATGCCACCCCTCATGAGAGAATGTTCTCCTTCCCCAGGAAGTCCACATCGGGGTTCTCGTTACCGACATGGCTGACTTCTCCAGGACCCGTCCTACTGCGGAAGCAGGTGAGGTCCCATAAGACGGACCCCCTGGTCGAGAGTTTGAGCCTCCTCCACGCCAACCCTCAGTATGCTTACGTGGTGTACCCTGACGGGCGGAAAGACACAGTCTCCATACGAGACCTCGCACCTTCGGGTGCTCCCGAAACACTTCGTTCGCCACCCACCACTACCCACGCCTACCCCCAGTATGCTTACGTAGCGTTCCCGGATGGGCGGGAGGACACTGTCTCCACACGAGACCTCGCACCTTCGGGTGCCCCTGAGACACCACCATCGCCACCCACCACTACCCACACCCCGACCCCTGTAGACGGTATGCCGCAGCCCCAGGACCCGCCATTGACTACGCAACCTCTCATCAACGAGACGCCAGGTTCGGTGTTGGATGCTGCATCATCACCGCCGCTGCTACGACGATCAGGACGGCATTCAAGGCCACCTGATAGACTTAACTACACGAACTTTTAGTTTACACGAACTTTTAGTACACTTCACCCCGCCGGACTCAATTTTAAACAAGGGGTGAACGTGGTAAACCACTGTTTGTTATTGTTGTTGTTGTTGGTGTTGTTGCACACTGTTGTGCCTATGCATGCCTCAGCTGACTCCGCCCCTGGCTCCACCCACATGCCCGGGTATAAAGGTGACTGCTCTGCAGCCCCCTGCCCTTTTGGATACCAGGCAACCACGAGAGGCATGCTCTGTTCTTTGCTAATAAAAGACTATTAATTAACTCTCTGTCTTTTATGAGGAATTGATAGTGTATCACTTTCTCTCTAGTGAAAGTAATTGTATTAAGTGGGTCATTTTCCAGTTGGCAAACGGTAACTAGTGGGGTGCCACAGTGATCAGTACTGGGGCCTCAACTATTTACAATCTACATTAATGACTTGGATGAAGGGACCGAGGCTAATGTAGCCAAGTTTGCAGATGATACAAAGATCAGTGGGAAAACAAGTTGTGCAGAGGGCTCAAATAATCTGCAAAGGAATATAGACAGGCTAAGTGAGTGGGAAAACATTTGGCAGATGGAGAATAATGTGGGAAAGTGCACGGTTATTCACTTTGGCAGGAAATATAAAAAAGCAAACTATTATTTAAAGGGAGCTGCATTACAAAATGCTACAGTTCAGAGGGACATGGGGGTCCTTGTGCAGGAATCACAAAAAGTTAACATGCAGGTACAGCAAGTAATCAAAAAGGCAAATGGAATGTTGGCCTTTATTTCAAGGGGGTTGGAGTATAAAAGCAGGGAAGTCCTGCTACAACTGTACAAGGTATTGGTGAGACCACACCTTGAGTACTGTGTACAGTTTTGGTCTCCTTATTTAACGAAGGATATACTTGCATTGGAGGCAGTTCAGGGACGATTCACTCGGTTAATTCCAGCGATGAGGGGGTTGACTTATGAAGAAAGGTTGAGCAAGCTGAGCCTATGCTCATTGGAATTTAGAAGACTGAGAGGTGATCTTATTGAAACATATAAAATACTGAGGGGGCACGACAGGGTAGATGCAGAGAGGATGTTTCCCTCGTGGGGAAATCTAGAACTCGGGGCATAGTCTCAGAATAAAGGGCCACCCTTTTGGAACTGAAATGACGAGGAATTTCTTCTCTCAGAGGGTCGTAAATCTGCGGAATTCTCTGCCCCAGAGAGCTGTGGAGGCTGGTTTATTAAATACATCTAAGGTGGTGATAGACAGGTTTTTGCAAGATAAGGGATTGCAAGCGTTATGGGGAGCGGGCTGCGAAGTGGCTTTGAGCTCAAGATCAGCCATGATCTTATTGAATGGCGGAGCAGGCTCGAGGGGCCAAGTGGCCTATTCCTGCTCTTATTTCTTTTGTTCTTATGTTCTTAAGTTCCACCCAACCCCAATAGCCCCTTGATTATCAATTATTAGCTTTTAGTTTCTTCTCCCGTGTTTCACCTTATTCTGCAATGCTTCTGCCGAATGGACTGGTATTGTATCTTCAAGCTTCTTTAAGCTGTTTGGGACGCTGAGCTTGTAAATTTTCCAATTTATCTGACGTTAATAAAATACAAGCTCCAAGCACAATGTCTAAATTGGCCATTTATTGGACAAACTTCTTTTGTTTCATCTTGATGAAAGTCCACCCATTCTTCATTAGTGTTGTGAATTTAGCTCCTGGGTGAAGGAGGATTTGTAGCACAAATCTCACCGCAGAACGTGATCTAAATCAGCGAGTGAAGGTCTCATTCCATTGGCTCCTTCCCGCACTCTCGGTATTGGGGGCAGATGTAGGTGTACTTTCCAAACTCGTTGTAAAATAGAAATACGTTCAATTACACTGAGCATAAACCATCCCAGGAATGTTTGCACACCATCAGCTGGTTTGAACACACCGTCAGCTGGTTTGAACACACTGCCTCCTCTCCCCTCCTCTCCTCCCATTCCGCTCCTCTTCGACTCACCTCACCCTTTGATCTCTCAATCTGCTTCAGCTTCTCTGGCAGCCCTACATCCCCAGAATCCCACCAGCAGATCTGAGACAGGAGGGTTGAATCACAACGTTGGAATTTTACATAGGCAGTTCCCATGATAAATGTGGACATATTAATGCAATATTGAAATATAAAGATAAGGACAGAGTGCATGACTTTTAAATGGGACTCATTTACGCCTATGTGTGTTTGTCCATTTTCCCCCTGGCCTCCAGACCTGCCTCATCTGTGGAATACATTTAACCTTGACTCCCTTTTTGGAACGCCAGACTAGTCTCTGTGTATATGTGTATAAACTAGCCAATCTCCCATGATATTGCACACAGGCAGTCAATAAAAATTTCAGTCTTCAGATTAAGCTGCCCCATACCTGTAAACAAGTCCGGCCCCCTGATCCCGACTGCATTATCCAGGACTAAACCCATAATAGCCGAAATATAACCACCTGTGTGTCTCCGTCTAATCACAATCTCACAGTTCATAAGGTGCCAGCTGCGGGCAGTGCTTGACTGGTGTCCCAGTGCCTGTATGGAACCCACAGATTGCTACATGTAGTCAGGTGGGATAGAGTGGGGTGGACACGGGAACTGTTAACATCAGCCCAGTAATCCCCACACCCTGACCCTCAGAGTGGACATGTCTGTGAACAGAGTGATGTGGCTGGGAGTGAGGCCAAGTGTCTGTGAGCAGCCGTTCTGAGGCACTTTCACCCTGTTGGAGGCCCAGTAACTGCCTTCCCCGGAGGGCAGGGAAAGGGAAGTGCAAGGAGACAACAAGAGGGGTTTCCTCCTGTGAGATGTATCTGTCTCTGCACCACTTTAAAGGCCCTCCCTAAATGGAGACCAAGGTCTTCATTGGAAAGATTGAGTATCTCAGAGCCCCACACAGCTTCCTTCAGGAATCATTCATACTAGAGGTGATGTGTACAGGAGGAGGGCTGTTTGAATCACTGTCAACCACAGACCAGGTCATGGCCTGCAGGGAAGGTCTATGATGTCACAATACTCAGGCAGAGCGTAATGGGAGTGTCACCACTTTATGACATCACTGATACTGCAGTACCTAGCAACCAACCTCGTGACCAACCTCCCTGAACAATGCTTATTATGGGCTATATTTTGCTCAGAACTTTTCCAGACAGTGAAGAAGACCTGGGTTCATTGTGTGCGGGGGTCACTTTACCTTGGACATCACAGCATTGTTCAGACAGTTTTCAAATATGGAGACGTTAAGTTATTATTAAATGGTGACTCTCTGGTGCGCACACCATGGTGAAGCTCTTTCAATCTGTTTTTATATGATTTGTTAGTTTGCTCTCATGTTCGATTTTCTCCCTCTTTATCAATTTTTGGTCATCCTTTGATGGTTTATAAAACTCTCCCAAGCCTCAGGCCTACTATTCTTCTTAGCAATATTATCAGCCTCTTCCTTTAACCCACGACTATCCTTAACCTCTTTAGTTAGCCACAGAGGGATCATTTCTCCCGTGGGGTTTTTATTTCTCAATGGAATGTGTATTCGTTGAGAATTATGAAATATTTCTTTAAATGTTAGCCATTGATCATCTACCTTCATAAATTTTAATCTAATTGTCCACTCTACTTGAGCCAACACACCCCTCATACCTATGTAACTGGTTTTATTTAATTGTCCACTCTACTTTAGCCAACACACCTCTCATATCTATGTAATTGGCTTTATTTAATTGTCCAGTCTACCTTAGCCAACACGCCCCTCAATCCTATGTAACTGGTTTTATTTAAGTTTAACGTTCTAGTTTCGGACTTAAGTTCATCACTGTCAAACTGAATTTGAAATCCTATAATATTGTGATCGCTCTTCCCCAGAAGATCCCTTACTATGAGAATACTGATTATCCCTCTCTCATGACACAAGAAAAGATTTGAAATAACTTCTTCCCTGTTAGGTTCGATGATATATTTTTCTAGGAAACAGCCTCGAATGGATTCCATTAACGCATCCTTCGGGGCATATAAACTACTTCTACCAGTGTTTTCAGCCCATTGTTATTTTTGATCACCACCCATACTGATTCAAATTCCGGATCTTCTGAGCCAAGAGCCTTCCTCGCGACAGTCCTTATGTCATCCATTATTATCAGGGCTAAACGCCCTCCTTTTCCATTCTGCTTATTTATACGCAATGTTCAATACGCTGGAATATTTAGATCCCTCATTGGTCACCTTGCAATCACATCTATGTAATTGCTATTAGATCAAACGCATTTATATCTATTTGTGCCATGACTGCCTCTACCTTACAAAAGCAAAATACTGCGGATGCCGGAAATCTGAAATAAAAACAGACAATGCTGGAAATATACAGCATGTCTGGCAGCATCTGTGGAGAGAGAAACAGAGTTGGCGTTTCTGCTCAATGACCCATCGTCAGAACTGGAAAAAGCTAGAGATGTAACAGATTTTAAGCAAGTGTAGGGGCAGGGAAATGAGGGAGGGAAGGAAAGAACAAAAGGGAAGGTCTGTGTTAGGATGGAAGGCAGGAGAGATTAAGAGACATTAAGAGATATTAAGAGATGGTGCAAGGAAAAAGGAGATGGTAATGGGACAAGTTAAGAAACAAATGATGGTTCTAGAGAAATGTAAATGGCATGAGCAGCATGAAAGAAAGCTGCCCTGTGGGAGAGAGAACAAAATAAAAAAAGTAAATAAAAATAAATAAACTAAATGGGAAAAGAATGATGAGGCAGAGGTTATTTTCTGAAATTGTTGAATTCTATGTTGAGTCCAGAAGGCTGTAAAGTGCCTAATCGAAAGATGATGAGCTGTTCCTCGAAATTACATTGAGCTTCATTGGAAAAGTGTAAGGGGCCGAGGACGGTGAGGTCTGAGTGGGAGTGGAGTGGAGAATTAAAGTGACAGGCGACCAGATGCTCGGGGTCACCCTTATGGACTCAATGGAGGTGTTCTGCAAAGTAGTCATCCAATCAGCGTTTGGTCTCCCCAATGTAGAGGAGACCGCATTGTGAGCAGCGAATACAGTATACTAAATTGCAAGAAGTACAAGTAAATCGCTGTTTCACCTGGAAGGTGTGTTTGGGGCCCTGGACAGTGGGAAGGGGGGAGTTATAGGGGCATGTGTTGCATCTCCTGCGCTTGCACGGGAAGGTGCTGGGCGAAGGGGAAGGGGTGTTGGCGGTGATAGAGGAGTGGGCCAGGGTGTCCTCGAGGGAGTGGCTGCTTTGGAACGCTGAAAGTGGAGGTGAGGGGAAGATGTGTTTGGTGGTGGGATCACGCTGGAGGTGGCAGAAATGGCAGAGGATGACCGTTGAATGTGGTGGCTAGTGGGGTGTAAGGTGAGGACAAGTATCATAGTTCCGGGAAGGAGGGGAAGGGGGAGAGCAGAAGTATGGGATATTGAATGGACATGGTCAAGGGCCGTGTCAACCATGGTAGAGGGGAATCCCCGGTTGAGGAAAAAGGAAGACATGTCGGGAGCACTGGTGTGGAAGGTGGCATCGTCAGAACAGATGCGGCGGAGATGGAGAAACTGGGAGAATGGAATAGAGTCCTTACAGAAAGCGGGGTGGGAGGAAGTGTAGTCCAGGTAGCTGTGGGAGTCAGTGGGCTTGTAGTGAATGTTTGTCAAAAGCCTATCCCAGACATGCAGACAGAGAAGTCGAGGAAGGGATGGGAAGAGCAGGAGATGGACCATGTGAAGGCGAGGGAAGGGTGGAAATTGGAAGCAAAGTGAATAAAATTTTCCAGTTCAGGTTGAGAGCAGGAAACGGCACCGATGCAGTCATCAATGTACCAGAAAAAGAGGTGAGGGAGGGGACCTGAGTAGGACTGGAACAAAGAGTGTTCCACATATCCCACGAAAAGTCAGGCATAGCTAGTACCCATGCGGGTTCCCATAGCAACACCTTTAATTTGGAGGAAGTGAGTGGAGTCAGAGGAGAAGTTGTTCAATGTGAGAACAAGTTCAGCCAGGTGGAGGAGGGTGGTGGTGGATGGGGACTGGTTGGGCCTCTGTTCTAGGAAGAAGCGGAGCGCCCTCAGGCCATCCTGGTGGGGGATGGAGGTGTGGAGGGATTGGACATCCATAGTGAAAAGGAGACGGGTGGGGCCAGGAAACTGCAACCTGTTAAAGTGGTGGAGGACATCGCAAGAGTCGCAACTGTAAGTGTGAAGAGACTGGACAAGGGGAGATAAAGATAGAGTCGAGATAGGAAGAGATAAGTTCCGTGGGGCAAGAACAGACTGAAACGATGGGTCTACCAGGGCAGTCCTGTTTTTGGATCTTGGGAAGGAGGTAGAAGCGGGCTGTGCGGGACTATGAGGTTGGTGGCCGTGGGGGGAAGTTCTCCAGAGGAGATGAGGTCAGTGACAGTCTCGGAAACGGTGGTTTGATGTTCGGTAGCGGGGTCATGGTCCAGGTGGAGGTACGAGGAGGTGTCAGAGAGTTGGCGTTCAGCTTCCACTTGGTAGCAGTCGGTTCACAAAACAACAACAGCACCACCCTTGTCAGCGGGTTTAATGACAATGTCGGGGTTGGATCTGAGAGAATGGTCCAGGCAGAGGTAGCAGGAGGTATCTTGATGCGAATACTTCATGCACTCAGATAAAGAGCCTTTAATTTTAACTTTTTACCATTTCCCCTGATTTGCACTATTACAGTTAGCCTTTCTGTCGCTTCCCATCTACTTCTGTCTACCTTTAACCAAATCGTAAGACTACTTTATGGCTTTGAATATATCTTGTGATTCATACATTTCCTCTCACATGAACCCTCATCCCCTTTTTAGTTTAAAGCTCTTTTTACAGTCCTAGTTATTTGATTCACCAGGACAATGATCCCAGTCCAGTTTACGTGGAACCACTTCAAACTTCCACCTCCCTCTTTCCCCGCTTCTCTCAGTCGCTGGCCCGCTCTCGCTGTGCTGACATTTGTGTCTTTTAAAGCCTCCCTCCCCGGCTGCAGGTTGGTCCCTGGAAAGTTCCCCTGAGGTTTCCCCGGGGGTCGCTGGGGACTGAGCGGCCCGCTCGTGCACTGTAATCCGACAGAACGACAGGAACCAGAGGGTAATGGTTGAGGGGTGTTTTTGTGACTGGAAGGCTGTTTCCAGTGGGGTTCCACAGGGCTCAGTACTGGGTCCCTTGCTTTTTGTGGCATATATCAATGATGTAGACATGAATATAGGGGGTATGATTATGAAGTTTGCAGACGATACTAAAATCGGCTGTTTGGTTGATACTGAAGAAGGAAGCTGTAGACTGCAGGAAGATATCAATAAATTGTTCAGGTGGGCAGAACAGTGGGAAATGGAATTCAATCTGGAGAAGTGTGAGTTAATGCATTTGGGGAGGGCTAACAAGGAAAGGGAATACAAATTAAATGGTAGGGCACAGATTAGTGTAGAGGAACAAAGGGACCTTGGAGTGCATGTTCACAGATCCATGAAGGTAGCAGGCCAGGTAGATAACGTCATTATGAAGGCATACGGAATGCTTGCATTTATTAGCTGTAGCATAGAAAACAAGAGCAGGGGGTTATGCTTCAACTGTATAAAACACTAGTTAGGCCTCAGCTAGAGTACTGCGTGCAATTCTGGTCAACACATTACAGAAAAGATGTGATTGCATTAGAGAGGGTACAGAGGAGATTTACAAGGATGTTGCCAGGAGTAGAGAATCTGAGCAATGAGGAAAGACTGGATAGACTGGGTCTGTTTTCCTTGGAACAGAGGAGGATGAGGGGAGACCTTATTGAGGTGCATAAAATTATGAGGGGCATAGATAAAGTGGATAGAAAGGACCTATTTCCCTTCGCAGATGGGTCGAAAACAAGGGGGCACAGATTTAAAGTATTATTGGAAGGTTTAGAGGGGATTTGAGAGGAAATTTCTTCACCCACAGGGTTGTGGTTGTCTAGTACCCACTGCCTGAAAGGGTGGTAGAGGCAGGAACCCTAACCACATTTAAAAAGTATTTGGATGTGCACTTGGTATGCTCTAACTTGCCATGCTACGGACTAAGAGCTGGGAAGTGGGATTCGGTTGGATAGCTCTTTGTTACCTGGCGCAGACACCATGGGCCGAAATGACCTCCTTCCATGCTGTAACTTTCTATGATTCTATGATTCTATGATTCATACATTAAAAACTACGTCCAATCAGGTAAGTTTATTTTTAGCCCCGTTAAAACAAAAAAAATGTTAAAAATATTTAATTAAATGGCATTTTAATTAATTTTAAATATGTAATTTTAAAAATATTTATTTAATGTTTTCATTTATTTATTAAGTGATCCCCATTTATACTATGGGAATTCCGTACGTTAGGAAATCCAATAAGTATGAATGGGGATTCCCTTCTTTCATTGGTTGGGCCGGCCCACGTGATCCCAGGGGTGCTTGCAAACCACATGCACCCCTGGGATATGTGGGCCTCTGCCCGTGCGCACGTGGAGAGGCCCAGGATTGCAAGCCTCCATATCTCCCGGGTCACCAGGTAAATGTGTAGATTTTTTATAGGTCGGAGTCCAGGATCGCAAATTTTGGGCCAATATAAGGAGGAGTACTCAAGTGTGATCTAACCGAGTTTCAATATGTCTTTAGCATAACCTGTACTTTTCAATTCCATCTCGCTAGATATAAAACCAATGCTTGTTTTGCTTTTTATGGCCTTATTAACGATTTAGACTTCGCAACTTTTAGTGATTTGTGTAATTATACACCGAGATCCTTTGTTCCTCTACCCCATCTAGAAACGTATTTTCCATGTAATATGTGACCTTCTTATTTTCCTTTACAAAATTTAATAACTCACACTGATTTGTGTTGAAATTCATTTGTTGATGATATGCCCATTCTGAAAGCTTATTAATGTCTTCTTGTAATTTGTTGCAGTCCTCCACAGTATTGATGATCTCCAGCCCCTTCCCCCCACCCCCCTCCCCATCCAGTTTGGTGTCATCCGCAAATTTAGAAATTGTGCTTTTCATTTCAAAATCTAAATCGTTTATATATATTGTTGGCAATCCTAGCATTGATCCTTTTGGGACCCCACTTTCCACCTTCTGCAACGTTGAATAGCTACCCTTTACCCCTAAGCTCTGTTTCTTTCTTGAAGTCAGCTAGCTATCCATTCTGCTTCTGGTCCCCTAAATTCCCATTCTCAGATCTTATTCATTAATCTATTATGAGGCACCTTATCGAAGGAGTTTTGTAAATCTAGATAAATTACATCTACTACATTCCCCTTTTCTACTCCCTCTGTTACCTCCTTAAAAATACCAATGAGGTTGACCAATCAATTTTTTCTTTTGAAATACATGCTGACTATACGTTATTATATTTTTGGTTTCTGATTTTTTTTTAAATTCTCCTTTAGTAGGGATTCCATTATCTTTACCACCACCAATGTTAACCTGACTGGCCTATATTTGTCTAGGTGAGGCGAATAGCCCAGATGCATTTAAGATAGAGCTAGATAAGAGCATGGGGAGAAATAGAAGAGTAGCATATGCTGATCGAGTGAACGCTGGCATGCCCTGTTGGGCCGTAAGATGGCATGGCGGAGAAGGTCGCTCTTTCAGTTTACAGTCCAGGGCGGATGATCCGCTGAGTCCCAGCACCCCCAGGGAAACCTCGGCAAAACGGCCTTGGACCAACCTGCAACCGCAGAGCGCCGAATGGTCTGTTTCACTGCTGCAGAATCTCTGTAACTCTATGTAAGGTGATGTGTGCAGGAGAAGGATTGCTTGAAAGGCTGATTCTCGGTCAACGACAGACGAGGGCGTGGTCTGCAGGGCAGGTCTGTAATGTCACAATACACAGAAACAGCATCATGAAAGTTTCGCCGCTTTATGACATCACAGATACTGCAGTACCTAGCAACCAACCTCGTGACCAACCTCTCTCAAAACTGCTTATTAATGACTGCGTTTATTCGCAGCTTTCCTAGACAGTGAAGGGGAGCTGGATTCAATGTTTGTGGAGTGTGTCCGGGGATCACTTTAACCTGGACATCACCACATTGCTCAGGCAGTATAACATTGAGAGATGTTCAATGACTATAAGAATTTGACTCTCTGCGCCACAAACCACGTGCTGCATTTGCCCAGGGTGAGCTGGGCAGACGTCTTGGTTACTCCTCCCCAAATGCAGACTTCAAAGGGACATTTTGTTTAGTGAATTTCACTGGGAAATCTCCCGCTACAGAAGAACTTTTAATCCCAACGGTGTATGTAAAGAAACAGGGACATTTCCCCATCACCTGGCCCGGGGGCTGCTCAGCATAAAAGGCCTTGGGACAACTACACCGAGGTGTTTTAAAGGCTGACCTTTGAGACATTTAAAACGTCCCTCTCCGGCTGCAGGTTGGCCCCACGTTATGTCCACTGAGGTTTCCCTGGGGGTGCTGGGGACGGAGCGGCCCGTCCGTCCGTGGACTGTAAACTGACAGAGCGACCTTCCCTGCGCCGCCCCCTTTGGTAATCACATGAAACTCGAGCATGGCGGGCGGGAGCTTGATATACCCGCCCCAGACCGCACCAGAGGACTTGGCGGGGATAAAAAACCAGCAGGAATCCAGCGGGACTGATTTCTGCGGACTCCCCACCTCTCGCATTCCTGTTAGTCGCTGAATCCGGACGGTGAAAATAAAAACCGGCCTCAATGTGTGTGTCTCACAGAGATGAGGGGATTGGGCAGAACACCAGAGCAACACGTTGTGATGGTGCAAAGTCTTCTCATTATTTAATGAACTTAACAATTACAGTAAAGAGATATTGCACCACATTCTTCAACCCCTCTCTGAATTTAGTCTGGGTCATGGCATAAATACAAGTGTTGGTGCAGCAACTCAGGAGCTGAAGCATAAATCCCAGTTCCAATAAATATTGAGGTAGCTTTACATAAATATATCTCAACTGATTCAATCGGCTACACACAGAATAAAACAGAAATACGGACCATAACAGGATAAAATTCCCCGATATAACAAACAGTAAAATGATGGATTTCCTTCGCTTCTCCATCTCTGGGTCACTGGGACTCTCCCCACTGCTGTGGGCCCGGAGTCTCCTGCGGACTCTGCTCGACAATAAAACGTGTCTGACGGTTAAAGCATTGAGCAGCAGAATCAAAACAAATGGAACCAATGGAGTTAAAATATAATGAAGGAATTCAATTACACCCCATATTGGAGATTCGGCAACCTCCCATCTTAAAATACAAAACCAGGGAATATTGGAAAACTTATATTTATCTCCATACATAAAGTACCAGAAAGTGTTCTTTACACAGAACAGCACACTCACTTTTCCTAGAACCACAGCCGCCGTTTTCTCGGTGCAATATTTTATTTCTGGCAACAAATGGCCACAAATCGATCAAAGGTGAAAGTGACTGTGAACCAGACAGAACAGTCTGTGGCTGCGTAAAGCAGGATGGCGTGGATATTACACACTTTAATCTTCCACCTGAACTGAAAGTGATCTTGATAAAGAATAGGAATCTGCCTGAATATGAGATCAGTGATGACGACCAGTAGATCCGCCACTGCCATGGACACCAGGTAACGGGTGACACATTTGGAGAGACCGCAGCTTCCCCGAGACAGGATCACAATCGTCACTAAGTTCACTGTAAGGAAGAGAAAAACAGGGAACTTATTGTTCAGACTGAGAGCAACAGCAGCAATGATCGAATTCAGGGTGAAATGTGCAGCGTTATTACTGAATCCAGAGACGGACTCTAATGACTTTACCAGTAACAGTACTTTCTGCTGGAGAAAGGGTTTATAGTAAAACACCGCCCTGGCGTAGCAGGAAACCAGCTCCAATTCCCCGCCTGGACGGGGCTGGCAATTGGAATCTACAATGGCCTCAATGACCTTGTGTTACGAGCGACAATAACCCAGGGATTCTAGTCCGGATCATTCTCCTGTGACCCTGTTGGAAACTGCGCATGTGTGGACCTTGATAACTATATTTCGTCTGGGCTCAGCAGAAGAATGGTTCCGTTTTTGAACGGTTAACCTGGGTGCAATTTCATAAGCCGTCTCCAGAAAGCAAGAAAATATTTTTCAGACCGTAACCTCTGCCCCTATCATTTTTTTCTCTCTCTCACACGGCAGCTGTTGATCATCCTGCCATTGGCATTTACACTTCAGCTAGAGTCGCCTTGTGTTTCTTAACTTGTCCCATTAACATCTCCTTTTGCGTCGCACCATCATCCTCTTTGTCTCTTAATCTCTCCTGCCTTCCATCCTATCACAGACCTTCCCTTTTGTTTATTCCTCCCTCCCCCCTCTCCCTGCCCCTAAACTTGCTTAAAAGCCTGTTACATGTCCAACTTTTTCCAGTTCTGACGAAGGGTCATCGACCTGAAACGTTAACTCTCTTTCTCTCTGTACAGATGCTGCCTGACTTGCTGAGTATTTCCAGCATTTTTTGTTTTTATTGAAGTATTTACCCTGTATTACAAAGGATTTAATAAACAGAAACAGTCCAATCGGCCCAGCAGGCACAAGCTGTTGTTTCTGCTCCACACGAGCCTCCTCCCATTTTACTTCATCGAATCCCATCGGCATATTCTTCTATTCCTTTCTCCCACATGTGCTTATCCAGCTTCCCCTGAACTACTACAGGCCTGAACTACCCCCTGTGGGAGCCTGCTCCACATTCTAACCACTTGCTGTGTAAATAATCTCCTCCCGAATTCTCTATTGGCTTTATTAGAGACTACGTTATATTTATGCCGCCCAGTGCTGGTCTCATCCTCAAGGGGAAACATCTTGTCCACGTGTACCCTATCAAACCCTTTCATAATCTTGAAGAATTTGCATTTATATAGCATCTCCCATGATCACAGGACGTCCCAAAACACTTAGGAACATAAGAAAAGAAGTGCACCATTCAGCCCCGCCAGCCTGTTCGCCATTCAATGAAATCATGTCTGATCTGTATGTTAACTTCATCCAAACACCTTGCCTCCACACCCTTTTATACCCTTGGCTAGCAAACATCTATCGATTTCAGATGTAAAAGGAGTAATTGAGCTCCCATTTTGTGGGAGTTCCACACTTATAACACTCTTTGCATGAAGAAGTGTTTATTAAATTTTATCCTGAATGCTCTGCCTCTGATTTTAACCCCTGGACTCCCCCACCAGCTGCTTTCTTCTCTATAACTAACCTGTCAATTCCTTTCAACATCCTAAAATCCTTAAGCAAATCACCTGTAACCTACGAATACAAGCATAGTTTGTGTAATCTCTCCTAATAATCTAACCCTTGGTGCCCTGGTTACATTCTGCTGAATCTGCACTGTACTCGTTTAAGGTCAATATATCCTTTCTAGGTGCGGTGCCCAGAACCGTGCACAGTGCTCCAGATATGGTCTAACCAGGGCTTTGTATAGCTGCAGCAAAACGTCCTCCCCTCTATATTCTAGACCTCGTGTTATAAAGGATAATATTACATTAGCCCTTTCTATTACTTTGTGTACCTAACTAGAACATTTTAGAGATCTGTGTACATGGACCCATAAATTCCTTTGGATCCCCACTGTTTCTAACGTTTCACCAGTTAAATAATATTGCTATTCTATAGTATTTAGTCCAATACACCTAGCTGCTTTGAAATCCATGTGACACAGTTTTGTCCATCACGTAATCTATCAACGTCTCTTTGTAATGTTGTGCTCCTGTCTACACTACTTACTGTACAACCAATCGTTCTCTCATCGGCAATCTTGGATATATGGCTAACTATTGTGTATTCTAAGTCATTAATAAATAGAATGAATAGTTGAGGCCCCAACACAGAAGCTTGTGGGACACCACTGGTCAATTCCTTTCAATTCGAGTGCATACCCATTATCCCTACACTCTGTTTGCTACCACTTAACCAATCCACTATTCTGGTCAATAATTTTACTTCAGCTCCATGAGATTTAATTTTAGCCAAAAATCTCTTTTGTGAAACCATATTGAATGCCTTTTAAAGTCCATATAAACTACATCCATAGACATTCCCCTGTTACTTCCTCAAAAAGATCAATTAGATTTGTCAGACCTCACCTACCATTTACAAATTAATGTTGGCTCTCTCTAATCACAACTAATGCATTCGTTTTGAAGTGTGGCACTGTTGCAATGCAGCAAAGCCCTTTAACTGTAAAGCAGTAATAGGCAGTATATTTATTAGAGAAGGCAGGATAGGGGTTGGATAATTGAATATTGAATTGGAAAACATAATTAACTTTATGCGAGCATGATATTCGAGGATGGAGTCAGCAGCAGAGTGGGAGCAGCTTCCCATTGCCAGTTTGGAAAAGAGGTGGTGGAATGAACCAGTGGATGGGACGTGTGGGTTTTCGGTCAGGATTGAATGTAGCAGGGGATGCGGCATGTGGGTGTTGGGTCAGGACTTAATGAATCAGTGATGGGACATGTGGCTGTTGGGACAAGACTGAATGATCCAGTGGATGGGACATGTGGGTGTTGGGTCAGGACTGAATGAACCAGTGGATGGGACGTGTGGGTGTTGGGTCAGGACTGAATGATCCAGTGGATGGGATGTGTGGTTGTTGGGTCAGGAATGAATGAATCAGTTGATGGAACGTGTGGGTGTTGGGTGAGGATTGAATGTACCAGTGGATGGGACATGTGGGTGTTGGGTGATGATTGAATGTACAAGTGGATGGGACGTGTGGGTGTTGGGTCCGGACAGAATGTACCAGTGGATGGGACGTGTGGGTGTTGGGTCAGGACTGAATGATCCAGTGGATGGGATGTGTGGTTGTTGGGTCAGGAATGAATGAATCAGTTGATGGAACGTGTGGGTGTTGGGTGAGGATTGAATGTACCAGTGGATGGGACATGTGGCTGTTTGGTCAGGACTGAATGAACCAGTGGATGGGACGTGTGAGTGTTGGGACAGGGCTGAAGGAACCGGTGGATGGGACGTGTGGGTTTTGGGTCAGGTGCAAGATTTAGGATCAGAGGCTCATAGATTACCCAACAGGGTTTTAGAAGTTGCAAGGCTTTTATTAAAGAGCTGCAGTTTTAAAGTATAATCAGATATTACATATGGTTTAAGCCGAGTATAATAGACATACAACCCGTGACAGTAGGAGTGATCTACGACTCCCGAATCGGAATGACACGACCGGACGGACGGGGAGGCAGTATGGTGGTGTCGGATTGGGTGGATTGCTGCAGTCTGCTGCAGTGGTCACTTCCATTGGGTCACCTCTCAAGCTGCTGGAAGTGTTAGGCCATCAGCCACCTCAGAGGCTAAACTTGACCAAGGCGGTAGGCCATAGCCACCTTGAGGAAGCCTTCACCCCTGACTGCCAGATTTCCTCTTTCGGTCATCTATACTTATAGTTATTTCGGTGGGCTGGTAATCACTTGGTGTGAATCATTTGATCCCCATCCTATTGTCCAATTTTGAAGCGGGAAGGCAACCCTCGTCGTCCCTTTCTGCATGACTGACAAGGCCTACCTCTTATCTTTCTGAGGAATGTTTTGTCAAGTTTCTTCAAGGGCATTTTATGGCTTCGTGGCTCCTTGTTATCTAGCAGGTGTTATCATCCCTCTTTCCTTGCATGTTACCATTCCCTTATCACTTCTATTTGTCTTTTGATGCTTGATATTCGACCTTGGTGGCATTTATGCTATCTTTTTCCGCTTGTCTGTTGTCAGTCTCTGTTCTAAGAATTAAAACCCATCTTTGAATCTAAGAGCTATTTCTTACACAGGACTGAAATAACCAGTGATGGGACGTGTGCATGTTGGATCAGGACTGAATGAACCAGTGGATGGGACGTGTGGGTGTTGGGTCAGGGACTGAATGAACAAGTGGATGGGACGTGTGGGTGTTGGGTCAGGGACTGAATGAACAAGTGGATGGGACGTGTGCGTGTTGGATCAGGACTGAAGGAACCAGTGGATGGGACGTGTGGGTGTTGGGTCAGGACTGAAGGAACCGGTGGCTGGGACGTGTGGTTGTTGGGTCAGGACTGAAGGAACCGGTGGATGGGGCGTGTGGGTGTTGGGTCAGGACTGAAGGAACCAGTGGATGGGAGGTGTGGGTGTTGGTTCAGGACTGAAGGAACTGGTGGATGGGACGTGTGGTTGTTGGGTCGGGACTGAATGAACCAGTGGATGGGACATGAGGCTATTGGGTCAGGACTGAATGAACCAATGGATGGGACGTGTGGGTGCTGGGTCAGGACAGAAATAACCAGTGGATTGAACTTGTGAGTGGTGGTTCAGGACTGAAATAACCAGTGATGGGAAGTGTGGCTGTTGGGTCAGGATTGAATGAACCAGTGGATGGGAGGTGTGGGTGTAGGGTCATGACTGAAATAACCAGTGATGGGATGCGTGGGTGTTGGGTCTGGACTGAATGAACCAGTGGAGGGGACGTGTGGGTGTTGGGTCAGGACTGAATGAAACAGTGGATGGAACGCTTAGGTGTTGGGTCAGGACTGAATGAACCAGTGGATGGGACGTGTGGGTGCTGGTTCAGGACTGAATGAACCCGTGGATGGGGCATGTGAGTGTAGGGTCAGGTCTGAATGAACAAGTGGATGGGACGTGTGGATGTTGGGTCAGGACTGAATGAACCAGTGGATAGGACGTGTGGGTGTTGGGTCAGGGACTGAATGAATCAGTGGGCGGACATGTTGATGCTGTGTCAGGACTGAATGGACCAGTGGATGGGACGTGTGGGCGTTGGGTCAGGACTGAATGAACCAGTGGATGGGACGTGTGGGTGTTGACTCAGGACTGAATGAACCACTGGATGGGACGTGTGTGTGTTGGGTCAGGACTGAATGAACCAGTGGTTGGGACGTGTTTGTATTGGGTTAGGACTGAATAACCCAGTGGATGGGATTTATTGCGATTTTTGATATAGGCTGCAGAGTTTATGATGAGCTCAAGTTTATTTAGGGTGGAAGAATACAGGCCCGCCTGCAGTACATTGTAATAGTCAAATGTTCAGGTAACAAAGACATGGATGAGGGTTTCAGCAGCAGAGACGCAGAGGCATGGGGAGGAGTCGGGCGATGTTATGGAGATGGAGGTATCTGTCTTGGTGGTGGAACAGACATGTGGCCGGAATTTAAGCTCGGAGTCAAATATGGCACAAAGTTTGGAATAGTCTGGTCAGCCTCAGAATTTTGCCAGGCAGAGGGATGAGTTGGTTGCTCGGCAACAGATTGCGTGGTGAGGACTGGAGACAATGGCTTTGGTCTTCCCGGTATTTCATTGGAGGAAGTTTCTGCTCAGCTACTACTGAATGTCGGACCAGCAGTCTGACAAATCAGAGATAGGTCCTTGAGGGACTCCAAACGAAAGGGCGTGGTAGCAGGAAGAGAAGATATTGCAGGATATTCCCGGCTATAATTGGATAGATAAGAATGGAACAAACGATTGCAGTCCCACCCAGCTGGACGACGGTGGAGAGGCTTTGTGGAGGATTGTGTTGTTAACCATATCAAAAGCTGCAGAACGAATGTGGAGGGATAGTTTACCACAGTCGCAATCACAATGGATATCAGTTGTGACTTTGATCTCTGCCGTTTCGGGATGAAAACCTGATTGGAGGGATTCACACATGAAGTTGTGGGAAAGATGAGCATGGAGTTGGGTGGCGACAGCATGTTCAACTTCTTTGGAGAAGAAAGGGTATTTGAGATGAGGCAGTAGTTTGCAAGGTCAGAGGGGTCAAAATGAAAAAAGCGGTGATGACGACATAATTGAAGGGGAGGTGGACAGTACTGAGGAGAGAGAAAATTAATACTACTGGATAACACGGGGGCAGGTAGGGAAGTTGGGTGTTCAGCAATTTGTTAGGAATAGGGTCAAGGAAGAAGGAGTGGGTCTCGTGGACTAGATGTGTAAGGGGTCGTTTTAACGAGCTTATGGTGTGCTAAATCGGTTTTGATTTTCGCACTACTCGTGAGCGGTTTCGAAGCGCTACCCCCTCACGGTTCTAGACACTGGGCTTATTGCCAGACAACCTTTGTGTGTTGGCCCAACTCGTGACTCGGAAGACAAATGGTCAGATGAGACAGATTGAGTTTTAAATCAAAACGATCTTTATTTTTGAAAGAGAATGTACACAGAGAAAATGGCAAGAATAAATGCAGACGAAAAATAACGTTTCTCACAGAGGACTAAATTATACACTGAGAAAAAATAACTTTAAAGCATATAAACAGTTCTAAAATAGCGATAAGCTAAAAGCGGGGGTGAGGGAAGCACACGGACACATCGAGGGATAAATCACACTCCTGACTTACAAATACCCTTAATGTTACAAACCCTCCCGTTACTGAATATACCTCAATTATGTCAGTTAGGTAGAGTTGGGCCTTTATGCTCACCAGAATTTCAAAACCCTTCTGGACCTTGGTACTTCTTGTTACGTCTGGAATTTCTGATCTTCCTTATGGGACCGGCTCCTGGACCCTGTTACTTGGTGTCGTCCGGGACCTCCGACCTTCCTTATGGGACCGGCTCCTGGAATCGCTCTCCTGTACAAACTTTGGAAGTCCTCCGAAATCCTCGAGCCGTTTTCTGTTCCACACGGTCCTCGAACTCCTGATGGTAACTGGACTTGGACTTCATGGTGTGAACCATCTCCAGAGGAGTCTTCCTTCCTCTGGTCGAATCTTAGACTGACTTGCTGACGACTTACCTGAACGGTTACATTCTTTTCTGGCCCTAATCTTGGCGCCAAATCAACCGTTTTCCTTTGTTAAGGTTGCTTTAACAAAAGCAAGCACATTAATTTTAACTGCTCGCAAATCAAACTAATGGGAATCCGATTAGTGTCCCTTCATTTGTGTGTGCTCAGCAGTTTCTGAGATCGGTTAGCGCTTTGCCATAATGGGAATCCGTTTAGTGTCCCTCCGTTTGTGTGTGCTCTGTGGTTTCTGAGATCGGTTACCGCTCTGCCAGCGATTAGCGCACCTCCAGCTGCTAATAGTTTGTTTACTGCTGTAACCACATTACAATATCAAAAACAGTAAGGTTCTGGATTCTCCAAATCGATTATGACTCAGACTGCTGGTAGGTACTGTGTTTGTGCCCTTTTGAACTGGGCCATGAGAACTGCCAACTCCATTCTATGTTCTCACAATGTGGCCACTTCAGGAGCCCTACCCGTATACTGTATTTCAGGGATTTTTGCGAATCCTACAGTCCACCCTGTGATACAATGAGCATCTTCAATCGTCTTTGTATCATAAAATGTCTTTGGGTGAGCACAAATCCGTTCCCTCCCCAACTGACCTTCCCCGTAATTTACCTTGCTAAGGAGTGTACCTCGCCCGCACTTTCCTCATTCCGAACAACGAAGTTTGAGAAAACATTTCCTATTGGAGACAAACCTTTAAACAATATACAGACTCAGCTAGAGTCATAACAGAATAATCATAATACAATATAATGCGAAATCAAACAAGGTACAGAACAATCCAAAATATTAAAACAACAGTAATTACACGGGCGACTCCCCGTTTATACTGACATCGTGGCCCCGCCAATTCGGCTGATTGGGAATTCCCTGCTGTGTCCCTTCCTTCTGCACTGTACACAGACCAGGTACAAAACTATACCCAGTTGGCACACCACCAAAATGTGGGAAGCCAGTCGGATCCATGATGGGACCTCTATATTATCAAAAAGGTCCCACCACGGTGGAACCACTATATCCTGAATTTCTGCCCCTATATCAACGGTCTTTTGTTCCAAAGTGAAAAAGTGTTTCTGCGAGATGGCGACCACTTTGATCAGCGCGGCTAGGTGTTCTGGGAGAGGGGGAATTGTAAAACCAAAATGTGCTACATACTTTTGGAGATCAGTGAAATTCTCCTTAACGGTGAGGTGAACAGTGGATGGTTTGGGGATCGGGATAATCTGCAGCTGTGCCACTTGAACTATTGCCTCGGGTTTAAAACAGAAGCTGCTGTCACTGACCGCGCACCAGCCATGCTGTCCGTGCCGGTAGTGAGACGCTGCGGTGGCGACACAATATGTCCCACCTCCTATGTATGCCACCTGTGGGGGAACATGGCCCTGTGCCATGGCTTCCATAGTGCAATTGATAGGCTTAGCATCAGCAGACCTGAACCCGCATTGTGGTATTGAATAGGCATTCAAGAGCTGGGGACACAGGATTATGTGTGCTCCCTGGCTACGGTGCCCCGAGAAGTCAGTCCACGTCATAGCATGCTCCCACTTAATGACGTAGGGTGGGACCTCTGCAAAACGGACATGAGCTCCCCCGCAAATGACTCCAATGTTCACCACACTATACACCGGCGCAGGTCGGGCTGTCCTGCTCATTATGGGGATCCGCACGACGGCCTCCATGATGGTATGGTTGGAGCGGCCACAGTCCACCGGGACTGGATAGGCCTCAGAAGCAAGCCGGAGCTGGCAGGGACTCAACGCGTTCTCAAAAGGATGGAGGGCTGCGAGGTGTTTGTTACTGATCCAGGAGGGGACCAAACCCTGTTTCAAATCCTCAAGATTGCTGCGGCCCTCGCCCAGCAACCATGCCCCGTACAGCACGCACACCTCATTCTGTGCAGCATGATCTGAGGCGTTCCTGTCCTCACTAATGAGAGCGTTGACCGTCTGAGCCCGCTTCTCCAGCTCTGCTATGATCTCTTTTAAGTGGAGAGTCATAGCCTGATCCTCATGGAGCTCCGAACCCACCACCCGATTTTCGTCCGTGAGGATCCCCCTCAACTAGGTCTTTAACCCGTTAACCTGCCGTTGCAATTCGATGTCGACCATACTATTTATGATGGACGACCCAGTGTTAAACCCTGTGAACCAGTCGTTCATGGTGCCCCTGTTTTGTCTCCCTGCTTGTTCCCATTGCGTGTGGCTTTCGGTATACAGCTTGGTTCTGTTGACCCTTGCGAAGTCAAATTCAAAGAACTTCTGTGGGGTCTCTTTTAGCAGGGCCTGATATAGCCTTCCTGTTTCTATGGGGCACCATTCCGGCAGGTGCACCTCGGTCAGGTTGAGCATGACCGAGGCCACCGCGTAATGGACCCCCTGGTAAGCCATTTGATCAGTCGGAACTAAAACTAAACCGTTCCCCAGTCCCTTGATGGTGGTGGGGCACCCCTCTGTTACCGTCCGTGGTGTCTGGGTCGTGGGCAGGGGCTGTCGGGGGTGGGTCACTAACTCAGTGGCATTAACTGCGATTGGGGAGTAGGGGACCGCGCATGCATCCAAGCGCGATTCCCAGTCCATCCCCCTCCCGTTATCTTGCCACTGGCTGTGGAAAATGATGGAAACACCTGCGGGGCAGACTTTCCTGAACCCCACATACATACATAAATCCCTTGATCGGGTTCCCACCATTTCTCCCAGCACACTGTCAGCCCTCCCTGGGTCCCTGTGATGGTCCGGTGAGTGTTGTTCCCTAACCTTTCCCACTGTCCTCTGGGGTTCCCCATGTCCTTGCTCAATTTCCTGAGCCACCACCACCTATTTAGGGGGACGTTCCCCCTGCATGTTAAAGAAATTCGTTTTCCCACAGTAACACTGATCCGCGTGGCCTTGATCGTGACCCGCGGACATGATAGTGAAACTTCTCCATAATTGAAACCAATGTCATTAGAGTATTTAGTGGTGTTCGATCCCAGCCAACCCGGCCAGTTGCCCTCGTGGGTATATCCAGCGACTTCCTCTGCCTTGCACAGGCCCTGCCCATCGTGGGCCAGGGGCGCCGTTTCCCCGGTACATCTGAAGATGTGGTGATCCTCCGTCTCCCCTCGCCACGCGATGTTGAGGCCCACCAGGGCCGTGAGGATGATGCCTCTTAGTAGCATCATTGGATTAATATCTGTTGGAGAGATAAAAGAGAATGTTCGAGCCGGGCTCCTTGGGCTCCTCGGCTTGGGTGTGGGGTGAGTGGGTCCCGCGACCCTAGCTCACTTAACTTGCCACTCTGTACCGTTCCAAAATGCCACCATACCTCAGAAAAACCTTATACATACATACTAAATTTACAAATAACTAAACCTTACTTAGCAAACTATGATGTATGTACATGTGCCGTCCGTCTCCGGACGGCCAGCTTAAAATCAGTGGGGACTGTCGCAGGCCTTCCCCTGCGGCATTCCCACCTCAGTTTCAGCTGCTGGTCCCTAGCAGCCTGTAGCTGCTGGCTGTGAACTGTTTAAAATTCCCACAGCTTTCCTATGGGGGTATCTTTTTACAGTAACCGACGACCAGACCTTTTCAATGCTACACTGAGGGGCAAGACCTAAGACCTCTGGCTCCTCCCCTTTACCGCTGTCGGGGGCGGGACCTTCGTCCTCCGACTCAGCTTCACTTTGGCCAGGGACAGGACCTAGGACCTCCGGCTCCTCCCCTCCTGGGTCCCAGAACAATGGGGGAGTCTCCCGCTTAGATGGTACAACTCCTCCCCTCACGCAGGCTGCACGTCCAGCCTGTGTGACCTGTGGCTGCAGCTCCCCTACAGCGTTTGATTCTTCACTGGCCATTTCAGCCCCTGCTGCCTTTTTCCCTGCCTCCAGTTTAAACAGTTTACATTGGTTAATGTGAAACCATTTATTGCGCCGGGGCAGTTTCACAGCATACACCATGGGGCTGGCCTGATCTACAATACTGTAGGGACCCATGTAAAGTGGCTCGAAACTCCCCACACGGGCGAAGTTTCTTACCATTACTAGGTCCCCGACCTCCCAGCGATGGGTTTTACTGGGCTCGAGCAGCATTTTATTTCCCTGATGCTGCCTCCCCATGTTACCTGCGGCTCCCTCATAAATCCTTTGGAGGCGTTCAAGGAGTGTGCGGGCAAATTTGTCCCAATTCACCTCCCTTAGCTGCCCCTCCGTTAGGACTGGGGCCAGGACGTGAGTCGGGGTTCTCATGACCCTGCCGGTCATGAGCTCATGCGGAGAGTACCCCGTACTCTTTGATTGGCTGGCGCGGACCCCCATGAGGATAAGAGGCAGGACTTCTGCCCACCTTTGGCGCGAACCCATTATCTCCTTCCTTATTTTCTCTTTTAAGGTGCGGTTCATCCGCTCCACAATCCCAGGTGACTGGGGATTGTAGGCGATGTGCCATTTCCCTTGAATGCCCAGCAGCATCAGGGTATTTTGCATGACTTGGCCGGTGAACTGGCTTCCCTGATCGCATTCCACGAACTGGGGCAGTCCCCATCTCGAGAACACCTCCCGCACCAAGATTCTTGCAGCTCCTAATGCTGTGGCTGTTCGGCAGGGGAAGGCTTCAACCCATTTAGAGAACACGTCCACCAGAACGAGGCAATACTTATAGCCTTCCTGATTGACTGCCATGGTCCCGCTACCCTCCTAACGTGTCCCATTGGCACCTTCCTCCTGTAAGGGTCGGGGTTATTTGCCGCGCACACAAGACAGTTCGCGCAAAACTCCTGGACGTCCTCCCGGAGTCCTGGCCACCATCCTGCCTGCTCTACCCGCTGCCAAGTGACCTCGGGCCCGGAGTGCCCTGCTCCCGGCCCCTCATGGGCCAGTTGAAGGAATACCCTCCGGTGCTGCTGAGGCACCACCCACCGCTCTTCTCTAAACAGCATCCCCTCTCTTATGGAAAGAGATGCTGCGCCATATGGGCCTTCTACTTTCTTCCCCTCGCTAACTGCGTTAAATACCCCTCTCAGGGCAGGGTCCTGAGATTGGACCGATTTGAGGTCCGGGGCTAGTGCTACCCCTACACTCTTCAGAATACCATCCCTGCCTTTTGCAGCTGCCATTGGTCCAGGCCCGTAGGGGTCCCAGAGAATGCCGGACATGGCACCCTCTCTCGCCAGTGTGTCAGCTCGCTGGTTTCCCTGACCGCGAGGTTCTGTGGGGGAGTGAGCCTTCACTTTGTGGATGAAGACCTCACCCTTCTCCCCCACGCCTGCCAGGATCTTTTCCAGCAGGGACTTGACCACCAAGGGTCTCCCATCCGCAGAAGTGAATCCACGATGGGACCAGATGGCCAGGTACTCAGTACACGAATTGCATGTAAACATGCTATCCGAGCAAATCCTGTACAGGGTAGGGAAGACTTCGGATTGGGTGACCACATATGCCACAGCGGACAGTTCTGCCTGCTGGGTGGTCATGGTGCTGGGGAGTTTAATTGCCAATGCAATGTTTGCCGTCGGGTCATAAACTCCGCACCCCGCGAGCCGTTTTCCAGCAGATACCATGCTGGAACCATCCACGTAGATCTCACGGCCGGTGGGATGTATCCCAGACTGGAGACCCACGTCGACCTCCCATGCCCCTTCTACAGAACACTGATGGGCTGTCCCAGGGTAAGCCAGGTTGGTGGCTAATCTGGGCTCACACAGGCCTTTTACCCGCAGATCCATTTGGGAGAGGAGTAGGGTCCAGTGCGCAATGCGGGCACTGCTCACCATCCCATCCTTGATCCTCCCATCCAACAGCATCTTGGTAGGCGTGTGGTGTGTGAGGAGGGTGATGGGGGAGGTGCCCGTGAAGATTGCGGATCTCTTCATGGCCCAGTGTGTGGCCAAGAGGTGCTGCTCGCAGACCGAGTAGCTCCTCTCCACATCGGTGAGCACCCTGGAGGAGTAAACCACGGGTCTCAGCCTACCATGCCGCTCCTGGAGCAACACAGTGCTGAGGCTGTCCCCGCTGGCCGCCACCTCCAGGAAGAACTCCCTTCCCCCATCTATCGCTCCCAGGGCCGGTGCAGTCTGCAGCTTCCTTTTTAGGAGCTTGAACGCGGCCTGGCATCCTTCATCCCACGACCACTCCACTCCCTTGTGCAGGAGTCGGAGTAGCGGGGCTGCCATGGCCGCATAGTCCTCCATGAAGTCTCGGCAGTACCTGGTTAGCCCTAGAAACGACCTCACACCCTTTATAGTGACGGGGACCGGTAACTCCTGTACCGCCTCCCTCCTAGCCCTATCAATGGCCCTTTCTCTGGCGCGGATGGTCAGCCCCAGGAACTTGACTTCCTTCTGACCGATCTGCGCCTTCTTTGGGTTAACCTTAAACCACTTTCGGGTCAGCAGCTCCAACAATTCAGCCAGCAGTGGGCCGTGCTCTCCGACCATGTCGGTAAACAGGAGCAGGTCGTCCACATACTGCACTAACTGAAGGGGCTGACTGAACTCCTTCAGGCTGTCCGCCATGCATTGGTGGAAAATGCTGGGACTATTGTGGAAGCCTTGTGGCAAGCAGTTCCAAGTATATTGTTGCCCCTTAAAAGTAAAGGCAAATTTATACTGGTCCTCCCTCCGCACAGGGATTGACCAGAACCCACAAGAAATATCCAGCACCGTGAACGTGGTCGCGGATGCGGGAATACTCCCAATGAGGTCGGCCACTGCTGCTACTGTAGGGGCACAGGCGGGGATGTTGCTGTTCAACACCCGATAGCCCACCGTGGCTCTCCAGGAATTGGCCGGTTTCTTAACCGGCCAAAGCGGAGAGTTCACATGGGTGGCTATAGGCCTTAGCACCCCCTGCTGTACCAGCGCTGATATGTCCACCTCCATATCAGCCTCTGCCTCCTTTGGGAAGTTGTACTGCTTTTGGGGCCAGGCCATGGGATCCCCATCTACCCTGACCACAAAGCTGACGACTCTCCCACAGTCGTGTTTGTGCGTGGCAAATGCACCTAACTGAGCCTGCACTTCGGCCCTAAATGCTACCGGGATACCCTCCATCATTTCACCGAGGTCGTAACTCCCTTTCGGCTTCATGGTACACAGGGTTCCATTCCCATCCTTTCCCGGGATTACTACTACTCCACTTTCCTTCCCGGTATTGGCCCCCAAAGGCAATGGTTCCTGAGGTCTACGAGGATCCCATGGCCGACGATGAAGTCGGCCCTTAGGATCCCTTTACCTCCCTCCGCGTCCCATCTCGCCAGGACACATGTCCACTTTGTGTGTAGTGTGCCCAAGCGGATCGAGAGCGGCCTGGAGAACGCACCCGCCTGCTCTGCCCCTGTGAACCCCGATAAGACGTATGGAACCCCGCTAGACAGAGGTGAGGTGGTGGCATTCTCCACATGTACCACGATGCAGGAAGCCCCCGTATCCAACAGATAAGTCCCCGTACCCTTCTCTACCTCCATCTGCACGAGCGGTCTCTTCCATCCGTCATACCGGAGCGCACACAGATAGACGGGCTGCGCGGGTTCCAGTCATTGCGGGCCACCTTGGGAAAGGGTTGGGGGAGCCTCTAGACCGGTGGTGGCTGCTATCTTACCCTTTGTGAGGACCAATGATCTCACTGAAGCTAGCAGCATGTCCAGCAGCTCTTGAGGAGCATTTGGCTCCGTTTCTTTTTCTGGGGCAGAGGTCGGGGTTGTAGCCGGGGCTTGGGCTGGGCTGTTGGGACCTTCTCCCTGTTATCCTTCCAAGGATTTTTGCAGTCCCTGTGCCAATGCCCTTCCTTCCGCAACCGTAGCAAGTTTGCCTGCTTTGGTTGGGACGGCTCCCTTCCTGGCGCCACTTCTTACGGGGCTGGTCACCAGGCCTGACCTCACAAACCTTCCCATTTTTCGGGGGGGTTTCACTATCTCTACCATTTCTAAAAGTGGCTGCGAGTTGACGGATTACCATCGCCTCCGTGGTCAGAGGGTTTCGGGGGTCGAACCAAGCCATTGACTGCATTCGAACACGGGGCAGGGAGTTATTCATAAGGCACCTTAGCCAGTGAACTAACGGTTCCCCGTCCAGGTGTGCTCGCGCCAGCATTCCCGGGCACGCATCCTGGTAGACTGGCCACAGCCTGTCCGCGAACGCCTGCAGGAATTCCCCGGGGAGCTGGACTGTTCTCTCTATCCGGGAGAACGGACTCCCCTCGTTCATCCCCATGGCCTCCAGGATCTCTTCCTTGAGCTTGCCATAATTCTCCTGACCCCTCTTACACTCATTGGGTAGCGTCTGGAGGAGATCGCTACCCAGGGAGAACAGCATCATTTTGGCGTTTTCTGCCTCATCGCAGTCATTCACACAGGCCGCCTGCTCTATCTCCCTAAAGTGCAGGGAAGGGTCCCCCTCATGGTGAGCTTGGGGATGTAGCTCACCATGGAACGCAATTGTTGCGTACCGTGTGGAATCTGGAATTGGTTCGGGATGTCCCCAGTTTCCCCGTCATTACCGGGTGGTCCGTACCTCCGCTGTATAATGGGGTACACCGGTCCCGGTCCCTGACTCTCTCTTGGGCTAGCCTGGTCTACCTGGGGTTCTTCATCCCCCACCTGCTCCTGTTCCCAGACCTCTGGAAAACTAGGGCCGAAGGGTGGTGGCTGTGCAACCTCAGGTTCCCTAACCCGTTTAGTTCTAAGGGCTGCCTGTGGGACTGCCCTGACTGGGTTGCCGTTAAATTCTGCCTGGCCGATTTTTGGGCTAATGAGACATATCATCCCCTTTGTTTTGGCCAACTCCATACGTAGGCTTTCAATTTCCTGCCTACAGGGGCCGTGGTCTGCTTCCTCAAACCCCTGAGCGCAAGCCACCTTATAAGCTGCTTTTACCTCGGCTACTTTCTCCTCCTGTGCCTTAAGTTCCCCCGTGAGATGGCTAATTTCCGCCTTTAACTTCCTTTCTCTTTCCCTAGATTCCCTTGCTTGGTACTCAACATGTTCTACCCTAAAATTAGCACTCCCCTCTAACTCAGCTATCTTGCCCTTTAGCCTTCCTACCCTGGCTTGGTGCTCACGCTGTACTTCAGCGGCCTGGCTTTCCATGTGCTCTACTTTCCCCCGATGATCCCGGACCATCGCTGCCCTCTCTTGGCTTATTGCCTCCAGGGCCACTAGCACTTTCCCTTCTGCTGTAACCTTTTCCTGCAGCTCTTGGGACAAATGTCTAATCTTAGATTCTTTACTGGCCACCGCGTGGTCCAGTACCAGAACCTGCTTTTTGTAACACATGAGCCATACCGCTGTCTCAATGCCCTTGCGGTGCTTTTTACTAGCCGTCCACTGAGCGGCTGCCTTTAGGGGACGCTCGGCTCCTAACATGTCATACACCCATTTTTTCGCTACATTGACTTTCCCACACACGTAGGAAGCTAACTTATCTTCCATCACATCTGCCTCACCCGAGTCTTTGTCCACCACACAAGGTTTCTGTAGCCAGTGTCCTGCCGCGGTCGCCATTCTGCAAGGGGTCGTTTTAACGAGCTTATGGTGTGCTAAATCGGTTTTGATTTTCGCACTACTCGTGAGCAGTTTCGAAGCGCTCCCCCCTCACGGTTCTAGACACTGGGCTTATTGCCAGACAACCTTTGTGTGTTGGCCCAACTCGTGACTCGGAAGACAAATGGTCAGATGAGACAGATTGAATTTTAAATCAAAACAATCTTTATTTTTGAAAGAGAATGTACACAGAGAAAATGGCAAGAATAAATGCAGACGAAAAATAACGTTTCTCGCAGAGGAGTAAATTATACACTGAGAAAAAATAACTTTAAAGCATATAAACAGTTCTAAAATAGCGATAAGCTAAAAGCGGGGGTGAGGGAAGCACATGGACACATCGAGGGATAAATCACACTCCTGACTTACAAATACCCTTAACGTTACAATACCTCCCGTTACTGAATATACCTCAATTATGTCAGTTAGGTAGAGTTGGGCCTTTATGCTCACCAGAATTTCAAAACCCTTCTGGACCTTGGTACTTCTTGTTACGTCTGGAATTTCCGATCTTCCTTATCGGACCAGCTCCTGGACCCTGTTACTTGGTGTCGCCCGGGACCTCCGACCTTCCTTATGGGACTGGCTCCTGGACTCGCTTTCCTGTACAAACTTTGGAAGTCCTCCGAAATCCTCGAGCCGTTTTCTGTTCCGCACGGTCCTCGAACCCCTGATGGTAACTGGACTTGGACTTCACGGTGTGAACCGTCTCCGGAGGAGTCTTCCTTACTGTGGTCGAATCTTAGACTGACTTGCTGACGATTTACCTGAACGGTTATACTCTTTTCTGGCCCTAATCTTGGCGCCAAATCAACCGTTTTCCTTTGTTAAGGTTGCTTTAACAAAAGCAAGCACATTAATTTTAACTGCTCGCAAATCAAACTAATGGGAATCCGATTAGTGTCCCTTCGTTTGTGTGTTCTCAGCAGATTCTGAGATCGGTTACCGCTTTGCCATAATGGGAATCCGTTTAGTGTCCCTCCGTTTGTGTGTGCTCAGCGGTTTCTGAGATCGGTTCCCGCTCTGCCAGCGATTAGCGCACCTCCAGGTGCTAATAGTTTTGTTTACTGCTGTAACCACATTACAATATCAAAAACAGTAAAGTTCTGGATTCTTCGAATCGATGATGGCTCAGACTGCTCTTAGGTACTGTGTTTGTGCCCTTTTGAACTGGGCCATGAGAACTGCTAACTCCATTCTGTGTTCTCACAATGTGGCCACTTCAGGGGCCCTACCCGGATACTGCATTTCATGGATTTTTGCGAATCCTACAGATGTGGTCGGAGAGTGCATGAGGGGAAATAGGAGAGAAACTAGAAAAATAAATCATTTCAGGGCTATGGTGGGGTGGGGGTTAATCTATGAGGAAGTTTTGCCCGGTGGCTGGGGGAAGGGAGGGAAGTGGCGAAGGCAGCTGAATGGATGGTCTCCATCTTTGTGACAAAGAAGTTCATAGGTTCCTTGCACTTGTTGTTTGTGGTGAGGGTGAGGACCCGATAGTATTTTATGTGGTGCAGCAAGGTCTGCCGATGAAAGGTTAAACTAGTTGTCTGCAATAGACGTTCAAGTCTATGTTCCTTGGACATGGAAGCAGAGATGAGAGTCATATCATTGTGAACCAACAGAGAATGTAATGGTTTATTGGGTCAGGGGCATCAAAGGTGGAAGTGAGGGTGTGATTGAGCAGATCGGTAGCTGCAGAAAGGTCATGGTGAATGGAGGGCCAAAGGCTATACATTGTGGAATTTGAAATTCATCGCTAGGCACGCCCCTTGTCTCGCTGTTCTGGTGATGAAACTGACATATACCAGAGAAGGTAAAATATTACCTCGGTATAGCCTATCAACAAATTCGAGACAAATCTCACCCGGCCAATTACCGCTCTATCAGTTTTCTATTAATCCTCAGTAAAGTGATTGACGAGTTTTAAGTATTGCTGTGAAGTCGCATCTACTCACTAATACCCGGCTCACCGATACTCAGTTTGGATCCTGCCAGATGCACCCGGATGCAAATTTCTCACAGCCTTGATACAGACATCGTTTCAATGGGGGTCCAAGGACGGAATTCTCCAATGGTTGAGGTCATACCTGCTACAAGTAATGTGGTTGTTCTTGTCGTAACTCAGGGACGTGTCCTCAGAGTAACCAACTCCAGCTGCCTCATCAATGACATTCCGCCATCATAAGGTCAGGATTAGTTCCATTCACTGATGATTCTGCCGTTTGCAACGCCATTTACAACTCCTCCAATAGCAACGTCTGCACAACACCCAGATTGGGCTGATACGTGGCAGGTAATAAGCCAGTTTCATAAGTACCAGGTGTATTGATCAAAACAAAGAACACCCACCTGCCCGTGAACTTCACAGAGTCCCCAATGACAAACACTTGGTGATCACTATTGAATGGAAGCTGAACTGCACCAGCCATATCAATACTGTGACTGCAAGAGCAGGGCAGAGGCTGGGCAGAGGCTGGGCAGGGGCTGGGCAGAGACTGGGCAGAGTCTGGGCAGAGGCTGGGCAGAGGCTGGGCGGAGACTGGGCGGAGGCTGGGCAGAGGCTGGGCAGAGGTTGGGCAGAGACTGGGCAGAGGCAGGGCAGAGGTTGGGCAGAGGTGGGGCAGAGACTAGGCAGAGGTTGGGTAGAGACTGGGCAGAGGCTGGTCAGAGGGCGAGCAGAGACTGGGCAGAGGCTGGGCATCCTTTGAGAGTGACTTACTGCTTGATCCCGAAAGCCTACCAAACACCTAGAAGTCTCAGGTCAGAAATGTGATGTAATACAGACCACTCACCTGGATGGGCATCAACAACATCCAACAAGCGCAACACCATCCAGGACAGAACAGTTTTTGATCAGTGTCTGTGTACCACTAGATTCATTATCCACCCCCTCCAGCACTGCGGCTGCAGTAAGCTCGGTCTACAGAATGCACTGCATTAACTCACCAAAGTTACTTCGGCAGCACCTGCTTCCCCTGTGATCTTTACACCAGGAGGAGAAGAGAAGAAATTTCGTGAGAACCATCACTTCCAGCACACCATCCTGGCTTGGACATATAAGAACATAAGAACATTAGAAAAAGAGCAGGAGTATGCCACACGGCCCCACAAGCCTGCTCCGCCATTCAATAAGTTCATGGCTGATCTTCGGCCTCAACTCCACTATCCCGCCCAGTCTCCATATCTCTTGATTCCCCTAAAGTCCAAAAATCTATCGATCTCAGCCTGGAATATACTCAAAGAATCAGCATTCACAGCCCTCTGGGCAGAGAATTCCAAAGATTCACAACCCTCTGAGTGAAGAAATGTCTCCTCATCTCAGTCTTAAATGGCCTACCCCTTATCCTGAGACTATGCCCCCTAGTTCTAGACACTCCAGCCAGGGGAAAAAACCTCTCAGCATCTACCCTGTCAATCCCCTTAAGAATCGTCTATGTTTCAATGAGATCACCTCTCATTCTTCTAAACTCCAGAGGGTATAGGCCCATTCTACACAATCTCTCATCATAGGAAAGCCCGCTCATCCCAGGAATCAATCTACTGAGCCTTCATTTAATCGCCTCCAATGCAAATATAGCTTTCCTTAGATAAGGAGAACAAAACTGTGCACAGTACTCCAGGTGTAGACTCACCAAGGCCCTATACAATGTAGCAAGACTTCGTTACACTTAGACTCCAACCCCCTTGCAATAAAGGCCAACCTGTCATTTGCCTTCCTTATTGCTTGCTGTATCTGCATGCTAGCTTTCTGTGCTTCTTGCACGAGGACACCTAAATCTCTCTGAACATCAACATTTGAAAATTTCTCACCATTTAAAAAAAATTTGTTTCTCTATTCATCCTACCAAAGCGAATAACCTCACAATTCCCTACAATGTATTCCATCTGCCACCTTACTGCCCGGTAACTTAGTCTATCTATATCCCAGACCCTTCATCGGTTCTCAGTCAGAATCCAGGAATTCTCCAACTAACACCACGTGAGAGCACCGTCAGCAGAAGAACTACTTCAGCTCATAGAGAAGACACACCACCAGCATTTCAGGTAGCCAAGGATCGACAATAACTGAAGCCTTGCCGGTCTCAACTACATTCCAAGAACCAACTTTAAAAATTAATTCAATGGGGGTGGAATTATTAGCTGCAGTTGCGAATTGCATGAGATTCTGACCAGGGAGGAGAATTAAGTCTATTGCCAGGGAGGGGAATGGTGTCTGTGTCCAGGGAGGGGAATGGATTCTGTGTCCAGGGAGTGGAATGGAGTCTCTGTCCAGGGAGGAGAATGGAGTCTGTGTCCAGGGTGGGGAATGGAGTCTCTGTCTAGAGAGGGGAATGGAGTCTGTGTCCAGGGAGGGGAATGAAGTCTGGGTCCAGGGAGGGGAATGGAGTCAATGTCATGGGAGGGGAATGGAGTCTGTGGCGAGGATGGGGAATGGAGTCTGTGTCCAGGGTGGGGAATGGAGTCTGTGGCGAGGGAGGGGAATGGAGTCTGTGTCCAGGGACGGGAATGGAGTCTGTGTCCAGGGAGGGGAATGGAGTCTGTGGTGAGGGTGGGGAATGGAGTCTGTGTCCAGGGAGGGGAATGGAATCTGTGGCAAAGGCATGGATGTAACGGCAAGGGCCGAAGATGATGACTTCAATTGTTTTCTGAAATTGTAATCAATAATTGAATTATTTGTTGGAAACAGAACCTTCACAACCAACGTATTTAATACATAACTTGTAAGTGGCTGAAAGGAAGACTTTCCGAGCACATCACAAATAACCTGTAAAGAAGGGACTGTCACTTTAAATAGACTGATAATATGACCCACATTGTAAGATGTCACGGTGGAATTTCAGAAAGTGTCTGAACACAGCTGGAGCCGTGTTACCCTGCTGCCTTTCACCTGCTATGAGAACTGAACAGATCACAAATTGTTAGAGGGAATATGAGACAAGGAAATATTGCAAGATTTCACGATTCAATCCTCCATTTTCAATCGGCAGAAATAATTTCCACCTACAGGAGATGTTGGATAGTCCATGCGGACCTCACCGAGATCTCCTGAACTGTGGCTGAACAATGGAAATAAAGCAGTTCAAACATAACTGAATAAACATTTTACTGGAACATATATTACAGTTAAATCCTGTCCCGGCCATCTGGAATCAGTGACCGTAAGGCAGAGCGGGAGATGGTGGAAAGTAAGACAGCTGCCTGGAGCTTCATCATTAGTGGGTATTGTCGCATATTTCAGTGTATTTGTGATCTAGCTGTCAGCGCTGGTTTCCACAGATCAGTGTCATTAACTACATCAAGCAGATGTTAAAACTCCTGTTACCCCGAACACATATTTCTGGTCCAATAATAGGGTTCAGTGCAGAGCGCAGATTGCAAGTTGTTCAATAAAGAGAATCGCCCACTAACATTTGGTAAACAATTCAAATAACAGTCACATTCTGTAAAAGACTATCAGTGGAAGCAAGTTGTGAAAAGTAGAAACTTCAGTGAACTGGGAGCATTGAATCGGTAACTGATCAAACATTACATGATAGAAATACGATGCATTACCAGACACAGAAGAAGAGCGTTAAACTTAATACAATTATTAATCGGGTCTAAAGGACGAGGACAGTAAATACAGCGAAACATGGTTTACAGAATTAATTGCTGAAATAATGACTCACCAGGAACACCAACAGCAGCGAGGAGCGGATAATAAATCCTTTGTACATCGAAAAATGCCCACAGTATCCGGAGTTCAGGTGGAATCTCCCAGAACATGATCTCATTGATTGTGAGATCCAATGGTCGCAGTTTGTATTGGAGACCACACTCAGTCAAACACTGATGGACACAATGAAAACTGTCCCTATTTATAGCCTCAGGGAAATCTCCAGTGAGATCATTAAACTACACACTAACTGACATTAATTATAGTCACTTAACAAACACAACGACATAATCCTTTCACACCATCACCTTCTATTGCACAACATATTAAAAGCAACGTGGTATTCTTACCAAGTGACTTCATCCACAGCCAAAAAATTTATTTTTAACTCTGTTGTTAAAAACAGAAATAGGGCATCCTGCAATCTCAAATTATGAATGTGAAGTGAGCAGCTTCACTTACACAGTTCCGATTATTACTGCGACATGCTGTACCCATGTAATTTCAGACTTTCAATTCATTTCAATGGGTGAACTTAACATAAGTGCAAAAGAAAAAATGGATGCAGAGAGGCAGATCAAGTAACGGTCAGTAAGGACTTATGGGGACTGATAATACAATGGTTAGAAAGGATACATGGAGACTGATACTACAATGGTCAGTAAGAATTCATGGGGGCTGATGATAAAATGGTCTGTAAGGATACATGGGGACTGATAATACAATGGTCAGTAAGGATACATGGGGACTGATAATACAATGGCCAGTAAGGATACATGAGACTGATAATACAATGGTCAGAAAGGATACATGGAGACTGATAATACAATCGTGAGAAAGGATACATGGGGACTGATAATACAATGGTCAGAAAGGATACATGGAGATTGATAATACAAAGGTCAGTAAGGATACATGGGGACTGATAATAAAATGGTCTGTAAGGATACACGCGGACTGATAATACAATGTTTAGTAAGGATACATGGGGACTGATAATACAATGGCCAGTAAGGATACATGGGGACTGATCATAAAATGGTCAGTAAGGATACATGGAGACTGATAATACAATAGTCAGCAAGTATTAAAGGGGACTGATAATACAATGGTCAGATAGGATACATGGGGACTGATAATGCAATGGTCAGTAAGGATACATGGGTACAGCTAATAAAATGGTCAGTAAGGATACATGGGGACTGATAACACAATGGTCAGTATGGATACATGGGGCTGATAATACAATGGTCAGTAAGAATTCATGGGGGCTGATAATCAAATGGTCAGTAAGGATATAAGGGGACTGATAATACAATGGTCAGTAAGGATAAATGGGGACTGATAAGATAATGGTCAGTAAGGATACATGGGGACTGATAATACAATGGTCAAAAAGGATAAATGGGGACTGATAAGATAATGGTCAGTAAGGATACATAGGCACTAATAATACAATGGTCAGAAAGGATACACGGAGACTGATAATACAATGGTCAGTAAGGATACATGGGGACTGATAATAAGCTGGTCTGTAAGGATACATGCGGACTGATAATACAATTGTCAGTATGGATACATGGAGACTGATAATACAATAGTCAGTAAGGATACATGAGGCCAGGTAATACAATGGTGAGTAACGATATATGTTGATTGATAATACAATGGTCAGAAAGGATTCAAGGGGACTAATAACTTAATGGTCAGTAAGGAGACATATGTACTGATAAGACAATGGTCAGTAAAAATGCATGGGGACTGATAATTCAGTGGTCAGTAAGGATACATGGGGAATGATAATACAATGGTCAGTAAGGAGACATGGGGCCAGATAATACAATGGTCAGTAAGGAGACATGGGGCTAGATAATACAATGTTCAGTAAAGAGACATGGGTCCAGATAATACAATAGTAATGAGGATACATGGTGACTGATAATACACTGGTTAGTAAGGATAGATGAGGACTGATAATACGATGGTCGGTAAGAATGCATGGGGACTGATAATACATTAGTCAGCAAGGCTACATAGGCTTGATAATGTAATGGTCAGTAAGGATGCAAGGGGGACTGAAAATGCAGTGGTGAATAAGGATACATGGGGGTTGATAATGAATTGTCAGATAAGGTGCAGGGGAACTGGTAATTCTGTGGACAATAAGCATCCATAGGTGCTGATACAGTAGTCAGTAAGGATATATTGTGCGGATACAAATATTGATCAGTAAGTGTACATGGGGACTAATAAATGAATGGACAATAAGGAAACACGAGGAATGATAATGCAATAGTGAGAAAGTGTAAATGGGGACTGCTAATGTGATGGACAGCAAGGATACATGCGGACTGATAATACAATGGTCAGTAAGAATACATGGGGCTGATAATACAATGGTCAGAATGTACAAAAAGGCATTTAATGCAATGGTCATTTAGGATATATTAGTACGGAAAATGCAATAGTCAGTAAGTATATATGTGGACTGACAATTGAATGGACAGTAAATAACACGTGGAGAGATAATGCAATGGTCCGTAAAGATTAATGGGAGCTGATAATACAATGGGCAGTAAAGATTAATGGGGACTGATAATGCAATGGTCAGCAAGGATACATGCGGACTGGAAATGCAATGCTCAGTAAGGATTCATGGGGACTGATAATGCAATGGTCAGTAATGATAACTGGGGTATATAATGCAATGGTCAGTAAGGACACATGGGGACTGATATTCCAATCGTCAGTAAGGATACATGGGGACTGATAATAGAATGATCAATAAGGTTACATACGGACTGATAATACAATGGTCAGTAAGGATACATGGGGACTGATAATACAAAGGTCAGTAAGGATATATGGGTACTGATAATACAAAGGTCAGTAAGGATATATGGGTACTGATAATACAATGGTCAGTATGGATACATGGGGACTGATAATGCAATGGTCAGTAAGGATACATGGGGGTGATAATACAATGGTAAGTAAGGATACATGGGAACTGATAATACAATAGTCAGTAAGGATACATGGGGACTGATAATACAATGGTCAATAAGGACACATGGGGAATGATACTACCATGGTCAGTAAGAATATATGGGGACTGATAATACAATGGTCAATAAGAATACATGGGGACTGATAATACAATGGTCAGTAAGGATACATGGTGGCTGATTATACAATGGTCAATAAGAATACATGGGGACTGACAATACAATGGTCAGTAAGGATACATGTGGACTGATAATGCAATGCTCAGTAAAGTTACATGGGGAATGATAGTGCAATGGTTAGTAGGAATACATGGGGACTTGCGGGGAGGTTTGCTACTGCTGCTGGGGGTGGCGTTTAAACTAACTTGGCAGGGGGATGGGATAGGTAGTGGAGCTATAGTAGGGGGCAATGCACAGCCAAATGTACAGGGATAATCAAGTCAGCCTGGAAGACAGAGCAAATATGTAAAGGCACAAGGGAGTATGGCAAAGCTGGATGGCATTTATTTTAATGCAAGGAGTCTTGCGAGTAAGGCAAATGAATTGACGATATTGATGAACACATGGGAGTATGATATTGTTGCTATCACAGAGACATGTTTGAGGGAGGGGCAGGACTGGCAGCTCAATATTTGGGTGTATAGAATCTTCAGGCGAGACAGAGGGGATGTAAAAGAGGAGGATATGTCGCAATATTAATCAAGGAGTCAATTACTGCCTTAGGAGGGATGATGTTCAGCAGGTTCCTCTAATGAGGCCATATGGGTAGAACTTAAAAAGAAAAAGGTATCAAGCACTTTGCTGGCAGTGTACTATAGGCCCCCAAACAGTCATGGGGAGATAGAGGAACAGATAAATAAGCAAATCTCAGAGCAGTGTCGAAATAATAGTGTAATAATAGTAGGGGATTTCAACTTCCCCAATATTAACTGGGATAGTCAGAGTGTGAAAGGCTTAGAGGGCGGGAAATTCTTAAAGTGCGTCGAGGAGAGCTTTTTGAGCCAGCATGCAGAAATTCCTACAAGGTACTGGACCTAATTCTAGGGAATGTAGCCGGGCAAGTGGTAGAAATGTCAGTAGGAGAGCATTTTGGTGACAGTGACCATAATTCGGTGAGATTTAAGGTAGTCATGGAAAAGGACAAAGATGGACCGGAAATAAAGGTTCTAAATTGGGGGAAGGCTGAATGTAATATGATAAGGCAGGATCTGGCCAAAGTGGATTTTCTATCAGCTACTTGTAAGAAAATCCACATCAGTGCAATGGGAGTCTTTCAGAAAGGAAATAGAGAGAGTACAATGCCAACATGTTCCTGTAAAGGTCAATGGTGGGACCAACAAGCCCAGGGAACCCTGGATGTCAAGGGATATACAAGAATGGATTAGGAAAAAAAGGGAGGCTTTTGGCAGATACAAAGGACTAAAAACAGTGGAAGCCTAGAGGAGTATAGAAAGTGCAGGGTGGTACTTAAAAAACAAATTAGGAGAGCAAAGAGGGGGCATGAAAATACACTGGTGGGCAAAATAAAGGAAAATCCCAAGGTGTTTTATAAATATATTAAGGGCAAGAGGATAACCAGGGAAAGAATAGAGCCCATTAGGGGCCAAAGTGGCAATCTGTGTGTGGAGCCGGAAGATGTGGGAGAGGTTGTAAATGAATATTTTGCAGCTGTGTTCACTATGGAGAAGGACGATGTAGGCATACAGATCATGCAGGAGGATTGTGATATACTTGAACAAATTAATATTGAGAGGGAGGAGGTACAAGATGTTTTAGTGGGCTTAAAAGTGGATATATCCCCAGGCCCAGATGATATGTATCCCAGGTTGCTGTGTGAGGCAACGGGGGAGATTGCAGGGGCTCTGACACAAATTTTCAGAACCTCTCTGACCACAGGGGAGGTGCCAGAGGACTGGAGGAAAGCGAACGTAGTACCATTATTCAAGAAGGGTAGTAGGGATAAACCAGGGTATTACAGGCCAGTGAGCCTAACATCAGTGGTAGGGAAATTATTGGAAAAAATTCTGAGGGACAGAATTAGTCTCCACTTGGAGAGGCAAGGATTAATCAACGATAGTCAGCATGGCTTTGTCAGGGGTAGATCATGTCTAACCAATTTGATTGAATTTTCGAGGGGGTGACTAGGTGTGTGGATGAGGGTAGTGCAGTGATGTAGTCTACATGGACTTCAGTAAGGCTTTTGACAAAGTCCCGCATGGGAGACTGGTCAAGAAGGTAAGAGTCCATTGGTTCCAGGGCAGTTTGGCATTTTGGATCCAAAATTGACTTAGTGGCAGGAGGCAGAGGGTAATGCTCCAAGGTTTTTTGTGTGACTGGAAGCCTGTGTCCAGTGATGTAACACAGGGATCGGTGCTGGGTCCTTTGTTGTTTGTAGTGTATATTAATGATTTAGAGATGAATATATGATCAGTAAGTTTGCAGATGACACGAACATTATTGGAGTGGTAAATAGCGAGGAGGGAAGCCTCAGGCTACAGGACGATATAGACGGGTTGGGCAGATGGGCAGAACAGTGGCAAATGGAATTTAACCCTGAAATGTGTGAGGTGATGCATTTTGGGAGGATGAAAAAGGCAAGGGAATACACAATGAATGGTAACACCCTAGGAACGACAGATGATCAGAGCGGTCTTGCTATGCATGTACATAGATCTATGAAGGTAGCAGGACAGGTAGATAATGTGGTTAAAAAGGCATATGGGATACTTGCCTTCATTAGCCGAGGCATAGAATATAAGAGCAGGGAGGTTATGATGGAGCTGTACAAAACGCTAGTTAGGCCACAGCTGGAATACTGTGTGCAGTTCTGGTCGCCAAACTATAGGAAGGATGTGATTGCATTGGTGTGGGTGCAGAGGAGATTCACCAGGATGTTACCTGGGCTGGAGTACTTCAACTATGAAGAGAGACTGGACAGGCTGGGGTTGTTTTCCTTAGAGCAGATAAAGCTGAGTGGTATCTGATTGAGGTGTACAAAATTATGAGGGGCATAGATAGGGTAGATAGAAATGAACTTTTCCCTTATTAGAGGGGTCAATATTCAGGGGGCATATTCTCAAGGTAAGGGGCAGGAGGTTTAGCGGGCATTTGAGGAAAAACCTTTTCACCCAGAGGCTGGTTGGAATCTGGAACTCACTACCTGAAAGGATCGTAGAGGTAGTAACCCTCACAACATTCAAGAAGCATTTAGGTGAGCACTTGAAACGCCATAGCACACAAGGCTACGGAGCAAGTGCTGGAAAATGGGATTAGAATAGATAGGGCTTGATGGCCGGCACTTGCGAGGCCCCTACAGGTGTGTACACACCTTGTACACACCCGTAGGGGTCGGAAAATCCGGGCCAATGTTTAACCTTGTTAGCGAGGAAACGAGCTACCTGAAAAAAGCGAAGTGGCCGACCATTCAATGACTTCTTGTCGCCATCATTCCAGCGCCTTTTGTCTGTTCGCAGCTTCGTTATCCGATTAAATGTTCGCCCCTCTCTTGGGCAGAGACACGTGTCCCTGAATGGACTCTGTTTCTGAAGAAATAGAACTTGGAAATTTAGGGTGTTTCAGCCTCTGTAAACAAGGCGCTGTGAAAATCAGATGGGAAGAAGCCATTTACCCAGTTCAGAATCACTGTCATTGTGAAATAATGCAGGGCTTTTAGAATCAATCCCCAATCTCAGGCTATCAGAGGAATTGTCATCCTGAGCATTAGTGTCTTTTCACTGCGCTGCTTGTAATGTCGTTAGTTGAACAATACACATGTGTCCTGCAAACAATTATTCATACAAAACAATATTGATATAATATCGCGGACTATCAATAATGCATCTTGATCTGCATTGCAAACTACCGGTAGTACAATAGTGAAATTATTATAACCCGAAAATCACCGTGTGCGATATTAATCCACCAACATTCAACGCATTAATGTGACATTCCAGCTTGCCCAATTCTAACGCAATAAAGGAGAGAATTATTCCCTATTGAATTTTAATGCTTTTTGCCCCAATATCACAGAGTGCTATTTCTCAGCTGATGCATTGTCGACATCCAAGAATGTCCCTAGAAAATGCCGCGTTGAAAGAGGCTGTTGGGCCCAACCAATCAGTGCTGGTGTTGATCCTCCAGATGAGCGGCAGTCCTAATCTCACAGCCCCGCCCTGTTCCCCTCTCCCTTCATCCTCTTTCATTCCACCAGCAATCTATCCTCTTCTTCAGTGCTGACATGGCCTCTGTTTCAATCTCTGCCTTTAGTAGTACATTCCGCAGCCTCACAATCCTCTGTGTAAAACTGTTTCTCCTGCTTATAAATACAGCCCCAATTTTGAAGTGTTCCTTTTGTATTTTTTTATTCGTTTATGGGATCAGGGCGTCGCTGGCAATGCCAGCATTTATTGCCGATCCCTAGTTGCACTCGTGCCTCCCTGTATTCCCACACACCACGTCCCATCCCAATGACTCTGCGTCATACCCTCTCTATAACCTCAGTACCATTGCTATAGTGTAGAGCCTAAAATGGCCGACAGTTTCCAGCACAGCTGCTGGATTTCATAGGATCGCCTTTCCAGTTAATCCCCAATTAGTTCTTCCGGAGCCATTTTACACATTTGTTATCATGGGGAAGGTGGAAACCCTTCATGCTGGGCCGCTGACTCCTGCACACAGTGAGGGGTCATTCCCAAGGTCACCAGTGACGTGAGAACAGCAGGCAATATGTTTGCATATTTAAATTTGCGTTCTGAAGTTGGAAACGAGGCATAAGGCCATTGGCACTGTGATCGATTGACCGCTGGCTCAGCGCAGTAATGATACACAGTTTCAGCTTTTATTTAACTACTGTATTCAATTTATTCTGAGATATGAATAGAAAATTGACAGCACGGCGTCTTGTTCATTTTTACATGGTGTAGGAGATTGTCTTAACTTCAGAAAGAATTCCAATCGTAGAGTTGGAATGATCATTGACTTTGTTCATTTGTCTCACAGGGCTGGCGTGTGAAGTTGATTTCAAACCGTCCACTCTGTCGTCAGCAGTTGATGAAGGAGGAAATGCAACGATGCGGTGTAACTATGAAGAGATCACAACCACGTACAGGCATTGGTCGGTACAGCGAGCACGGCATCGCAGGGTTTGATACCCAATACAGGGCAGGGAAATTCTCCATTAACATCCACCATGTAAAGCGGCAAATGAAACTGGTAATCACAGGTGTACAAGTCGGAGACACTGTGCTTTACCAGTGTACGCAGGAACACACAGTGTAATAGTCACAGGGAGAGTCTGCACAATAACACAGCAGGTATCGAGATACAGCTTGGCCGCAACATTCGAATGTAACCTTTCGCTGCACAGTGCGTATTAAAGAATTACTGAGGAAGAAATAAAAGAAGGAAGAAAGAAAGAAAGAAAGAAAGATCTAGACCTTGCTCACCCTGTGCTCAGGGAGCTGAATACATGTTGTTTGCCTTTTCTTACCAATGTGTGACGTTATTTTATTTAAATATTTGAACGTCACACGTAGATTACCATTTCCTTTTCACTTTGGAACCAATTTGCCCACAGATCCGCACACCCAAAAATGCCTTATCACGACAGTTTCCGATCCTCATACAGGATATAAAACCCCGAGTCTGAGGCCGCCCAAACGCCAATTCCGTATTCAGCTCCTTTCTGCACGACTTTTTTTTTAGCCATTTCTGATGTCAGGCACTACAAACCTTTTCATCGGCTTCTTAACCCAAAACTGAATTCCGTTTCTCAAGCGCAAAACAACACCCTCCTCCGTGACTGTCTGTTTTCCGTGGCCTGGTGCGAGGCCCATGTGGCTCCAAGAATTAAAAAAGCCGAAGTGAAAACCGGAAAATTGCAGGCTCGTTAGTTTCACTTCAATGAAGTACTGTATGGCCACCTTGATGGAGAACGGGTTATTAGAGGACCTCAGAAAGGTTCCAGACAAAGGTTTGCTCTCACTACTTAGTTGAACTTTTGAGGAAGTTACAAGTTTGGTGGATGCAGGTTACTCGGTTACCCTTCTGGATCTTGAGTTTCAAATGCCCTTGACAAGGTGCCACATGTAAGGCTGCTGCATAAGTTTGAGACCTGTGGGTTTAGCAGGTAGATTTTGGTCTTACTAAGGAACCGGCTGCATTCTTGAAGACAGAGGTAGTTATTAGTGGCAGTGGTTCTATGTCTGGACCTGTAACTGATGGAGTTACGTAAGCAGCAGTGATGGGACGGTTGCTCTTCACTATCTTAACAACGATCTTCAACAATGGATCGGGGAACTTCCCACAAACTCAGAGGTGATATCAGAAATTGTGTGGGAGTTAGGACCTTAGATGAGAGAAATATATTACAGGCAGATGTAAATGGGGCGGGGGAATCAGCCCACATCTGGCAGACTTAAGTAAATATCGATAAATGTAGCGTGAATCACGTGGGTAGGGCCAATGCCAATCAAGTATTCACCAGGCGTGGTTGTGTAAGGAAGGATAAGGTCCTGGGTATTACAGGGCCAGGGCTATTCACATGTACACCAGGCTTGGTTGTGTGCCCAATGCTGCTGAACGGAACACAGCCCTGGGTATGCTGGGGAGAATAGCTGTCAGGTGTACACCCGGCTCGGTTGCGTGCTCAAGACTGTTGAACGAGACACGGCCCTGGATGGTCCAGAGCCAGTGTTATTCACATGTACACCAGACTGGGTTGTGTGCTGCAGGAGAAGGACCCTGGGACCAATGCTCGTCACGTGTACAGCAGACTGGTTTGTGTGCCCGACAAAGAATTTATCTTAAAGCACGTTAACCAACCATAGGGAACAGAGCACGTCAACCCTGCACCCAAAACTTACTGTGTGCTAATTTAATAAGACATCGTGAAAATGGCTTCTCCAAGCCTGTTTCACTGCAGGAGTTCGAATGCAACTTTCTTTCCTTATTTCCTTCTTTCTAACTAATAAAATCATGGCATATGTCTTATACCCTTTCGGTTTATTGTTCTACTCCTACTGAATGCAACCGTAGCTCATGTTTTATAAACACCCATTTGTTTCGGATAGTTTGCCAAACAGTGGTCATACACGGAGTGCATCTTATACATTGTGTAAAGTTGGGAATTCGGTAAGATGGAACTCTAGTAAGTCGTGGGTGAGTAGGTCTCAATCTGAAATTTTGTTCAACATTTGGAATTTAACTTCGAGCTTTAAAAACTGTAAAAAAATAAGCTGCAAGTTAGTCACGAGTCTGAGCCAGCAGGCCTGCGGCAGGAACGGAGTCGGAGACCGAGGATAAAGGCAGCACGGAGCAGATACTTTGGAGTCTGAGTGAGCGGACTACCTGCGAGTGAGACAGTCGGCAATCGACACAACGAAGGAATGACATCAGAATTCAAAGGTGTCGCTGGCACAAGGGAGCTGAGAGGTGAGTATCGGGTGAGTATTTGTGGTCAGTTTTTTTTTGTTCTGTTTGAGTATATTTCTGCTAAGTAGTTCATAGCCTATCTAATAGACGGAAGTGCTGATTGGTGGATCGCTGTTGAGTGTTTCTTGTTAAGTTTATTTCTGCAAAATTACCTCCATAATCTGGCAAATAGAGTCATAGCAGGGCAGCTTAGTCCCGTGATTTGCACATCCTGTGCCATGTGGGATGTCCTGGACATTTCTTACGGCCTGGATGACCACGTGTGCAGGAAGTGTCGCCAACTGCAGCAAGTCGAGCTCCGGGTTTCGGAGCCTGAGCCAGCTGGATTCACTACAGTGCATCCACGAGGCTGGAACTGGCCATCCCGCAGTCTCAGAATGTGCAGGCACAGAGAGAATGGGTGAGTGCCAGACAGAGAAGGAGGACCAGGCAGGGAGGGCAGGAATCCCCAGTGTGCATCTCGCTCGCTAACCGGTTCACGGCTCTGGAAACTGGTGGGGGTGATGGTTCCTCTGGGGAGAGCAGCCAGAGCTAAGCCCACAGCACCACGGGTGGCTCATCTGTCCGGGGTTTGGGGGGGGGAATAGTGGAACAGCAATAGTGATAGGGGATTCATTGGTTAAGGGAACAGATAGGCGTTTCTGTGGACGCAGACGTGATTCCAGGATGGCACGTTGCCTCCCTGGTGCCAGGGTCAAGGATGTCACTGAGCGGCTGCAGGACACTCTGAGGGGGGCAGTGGACAGTCAGAGGTCATCGTGCATATCGGTACCAATGACATAGGCAGAAAGAGCGATGAGGTGCTGCAGGCAGACTACAGGGAGCTAGAAAAGAGATTAAAAAGGAGGACCTCAAAGGTAGTAATTTCCGTGAGTAGAGGAGTAGGAGGATAGAAGAGATGGATGTGTGTCTGGAGAGAGGGGGCAGGAGTGAGCGCTTTAGATTCTTGAGACATTCGGATTATTTCTGGGGAAGTTGGGACCTGTAAAAGCCGGAATCTCAACAAAGCTGGAACCAATATTCTCGCGGGGCGGGGGGGGGGAGGGGGCGGATGCTAGTGCTGTTGTGGAGGGTTTAACCTAGCTTGGCGTGGGCACCAGCATGAAGAAATGGAAGGGAGGAATGGGGTGCATGGATGATTCAGTGTGTTGGATGGTGCTGGTGGAGAAGGTTGTGCTGGAGGTGGAAGTAGTACCATATTATATAGCAGCAGCCTAACAGTGATTACAAAAAAATGAAAAATGGGTTTGGAATGCATGTACGTAAATGAACAAAGTGTGGTGTATAAGGTTGTTGAGCTACAAGCACAATTATCCTTGTGGCAAAATGATGTTGTGGCAATAATGGAAACGTGGCTTAAAAACGGTGAGGACTGGGCGCTTAATATTCAAGTGTACAAGGTGTTCAGAAGATATAGGGTAGGAAAAAAGGGAGGTGGGGTGGCAGTGCTGATAAAGGAAGACATTGTAGTGTTGGAAAGGGGCTATGCTCTTGAGGGGACAAGGACAGAATCCATTTAGTTAGAGTTGAGGAGCAAAATGTGTATGATCACACTATTGGGGGTGTTCTACAGGCCGGCAAACAGTGAGAGGGAGGTAGAGGAGCAAATCTGCAGGGAAATCGCAGAGATATGCAAGAGTTAAAGAGTGGTGATATTGGGGGAATTTAATTACCCAAATATCGATTGGTATAATGCAAAGGTAAAGGGAAAGGAAGGGGAGAAATTTCTTTGACCAGTATGATCTTTGCCCAACTAGAAAGGAGCATTGCTGTACCTGGTGCTGGGGAATGAGGTGGGCCAGGTCGACCAAGAGTCTGTGGGAGAACACTTGGGAACGAGTGATCATAGAAACATAGAAACATAGAAGATAGGAGCAGGATTAGGCCATTTGGCCTCTCCAGACTGTTCTGCCATTTAAGGAAATCATGGCTGATCATCGAAATTCAGTACCCTGTCCCTGCTTTCTTCCCATATCCCTTGATCACTTTAGCCTTAAGAAATATATCTAACACCTTCTTGAATATATTTAATGAATTGGCCTCAACTGCCTTCTGTGGTAGAGAATTCCACAGGTTCAACACTCTCTGGGTGAAGAAATTCCTCCTCATCTCTGTCCTAAATGGCTTACCCCTTATCCTTAGACAGTGATCTCTGGTTCTGGGCTCCCCGGCCATCGGGAACATCCTTCCTGCATCTAGTAGTCTAGTCCTGTTAGAATTTTACAAGTTTCAATGAGATCCCCTCTCATTCTTCTAAACTCTCGCGAATCTAAGCATAATCGACCCAATCTCTCTTCACACGTCATTCTTGCCATCCCAGGTATCAGTGTGGTGAATCTTCACTGCACTCCCTCCACGGCAAGGACATTCTTCCTCAGATAAGGGGACGAAAACTGCACACAATACTCAAGGTGTGGTCTCACCAAGGCCTTGTACAACTGCAGCCAGACTTCTTTGCTCCTGTACTCGAGTCCGCTCGCTATGAAGGCCAACATACCATTTGTCTTCTTAACTGCCTGCTGCACCTGCATGCTTACCTTCAGTGACTGGTGCATAAGGACACTCAGGTCTCGTTGCACTTCCCCTTTTCCCAATCTATTGCCATTCAAATAATAAACTTTCTTCCTGTTTTTGCCACCAAAGTGGATAACCTCGCATTTATCCACATTATACTGCATCTGCCATGCATCTGCCCAATCACCCAACCTGTCCAAATCATACTGGAGTTACTCTGCATCATCCGCACAGCACACACGCCCACCCAGCTTTGTGTTGTCTGCAAACTTGGAGATATTACATCTAGTTCCCTCGTCTAGTTCATTAATATATATTGTGAATAGCTGGGGTCCTAGCACCGATCCCTGCGTTACCCCACTAGTCACTGCCTGCCACTCAAAAAAGACCCGTTTATTCCAACACTTTGCTTCTGGTCTGCCAACCAGTTCTTTATCCAAGTCAGTACCTTACCCCCAATCCTTTGCTTTAACTTTGCGTGCTACTCTCTTATGCGGGAACTTATTGAATGCCTTCTGAATGTCCAAATACACCACATCCACTGGTTCTCCCTGATCTATTTTACCAATTACATCCTCAAAAAATTCCACTAGATTAGCCAAGCATGATTTATCTTTTGTAAATCCATATTGACTTTGTCCGATCCTGCCACTGTTTTCCAAGTGCTCTGCTATTACATCTTTTCACCACTACTGATGTCAGGCATACCGGCCTATAATTCCCCATTTTCTCTCTACCACCTTTTTTAAATAGTGGGGTAACATTAGCTACCCTCCAATCCATGGGAACTGTTCCAGAATCTACAGAATTTTGGAAGATGACCAGCAGTGCATCTACTATTTCTATGGCCACTTCCTTAAGTGCCCTAGGATGTAGATTATCAGGCCCTTGGGATTTATTGGCCTTCAATCCCGTCAATTTCCCTAACACCATATCCCTACAAATACTGATTTCATTCAATGCATCCATCTCATTAGACCCTATGTTCAGCGTATCATAAGGTTTAGATTAGCAATGGAGAGGAGCAAGGAACAATCTAGAGTAGAACTTCTAAACTGGAATAGGGCGAACTTCAATGGGATGCGAAAGGATCTAGCCAGGGTAAAATTGAACCAAAGGCTAACAGGAAAACTGGAGCAAAACAATGAGTGATCTTTAAGGAGGAGGTGTTCCAAGTACAGGCTAGGTACATTCCAACAAGAGGGAAGGGGAAGGGAACCAAATAAAGAGCCTCTTGGATGGCGTGGGAGATAGAGAAGATGATGAAACAAAAAAGAGGGCGTATGATGCATGTCAAGTGAACTCTTCAATGGAGAACCAGACCAAATACAATAGGTTAAGAGAGGATGTGAAGATGAAAATAAGATTGGAAAAGAGAGAATGTAAGAGTAGAATGGTGGTGAACATAAAAGGGAACTCAAAAATCTTCTACCGGCACATAACCAGTAAGCGGGTAGTAAGAGGCGGGTGGCACCTATTAGAGAAAAAGAAGGTGACAAATGCTTAGAGGTGCTGGGCAAGGCTAGAATATTCAATGAGTACTTTGTATCGGTGTTTACTATGGAGGTGAAGGCTCACAAATTATTGTTAGAAGTGGAAAAGGTAGAAGCAATGGAAGGGGTGAAAGTTGACAGACAGAATGTACTGGAAAGATGCGGGGGAGGTGCTTGTGGATTGGAAAATGGCAAATGTGACACCAATGTTCAAGAAAGGGTGTGAGGACAGCCCTAGTAACTACAGGCCGGTCAGTTTTAGAAACAATAATCACGGAAAAATTAACGGGCACTTGGAGAGGTTTACGCAAAGCAGGTACGGGGTACTGAGTTTGGATGATCAGCCATGATCTCATCGAATGGCAGAGCAGGCTCGAGGGGCTGAATGACCTACTCCTGCTCCTATCTTCTATGTTTCTATGTTTCTATTAAGGAGAGCCAACACGGATTTGTAAAAGGCAGATAGTGTTTGACTAATTTAATTGAATTTTTTGATGAAGTAACAGGGAGGATAGATGAAGGGAAGACAATGGACGTTGACTACATTGATTTTAGGAAGGCGTTTGACAAAGTACCACATAGGAGGCTGGTTAAGAAAATTGAGGCTCATCGAAGAGGTGGGTCAGTGGCAGCTTGGATACAGAATTGGCTTAAGGACAGAAAACAGCATGCTGTGGTAAATGGCTGTTTTTCAGACTGGATTATGGTAGATAGTGGTGCACCCTACGGGTCAGTGCTGGGGCCACTGCTTTTTTGATATATATAAACGACCTGTATATTGGAATGCAGGGTAGAATTTCTAAATTTGCCGATGACACCAAACTTGGGGGTTTGGTGAATAGTGAGAATGATACCAATCGACTGCAACAGGACATAGAAAGGCTAGCAGAATGGGCAGACAAGTGGCAGATGAAATTTAATACAGAGAAGTGTGAGATGATGCATTTTGGCAGAAGGAACAGGGAGAGGCAATATACATTTAATGGCACAGTTGGAAAGTTTGTGCAGGGACAGAGGGACCTGGGAGTTAATGTGCATAGGTCCCTGACGGTGGCGGGATATATTGAGAGAGTGGTTAGAATACGAAATGTGTTCTTGGGCTTCAAAAATAGAGGTATTGAGTACAAAAGTAGAGAAGTTATGCTGAACCTTTATAAAGCGCTGGTTAGGCCACAACTGGAGTATTGCGTCAGTTCTGGTCACCACAGTTCAGGAAGGATGTGGCGGCACTTGAGAGCGTGCAGAGAAGATTTACCAGAATGGTTCCGAGGTTGGGGGATCTTAGCGACAGGGACAGGTTGGAGAAGCTGGATTTGTTTTCATTAGAGCAAAGGAGGAAGAGGGGTGAATTGATATATGTGTACGAGATTATTACGGGTTTGGATAGGCTAGACAGGGAAAGGCTGTTCCCACTGGTTGATACAGGCTAGAATGCAGGTAAGTGATTGGTTGGTGAGTATTTCCCTCCTTTTTAAACTTTAACTCTGTGGTTTATAGTTTTTAAGATCTCTGTGGTGTCGCGGGGACTGTTGCTAAACCAGGGCCCTGAAATATATCATTTATGTGCAGTGTAATTGGCGGGATTGATTTGTTTAATTTAATTTCAATTTATTAAAGTGTAAGTCATGGCAGGACAGCCCAGCCCCGTGGTATGCTCCTCCTGCGCTATGTGGGAACTCAGGGACAGTTCCTGTGTCCCTGACAACCATGTGTGCAGGAAGTGTGTCCAGCTGCAGCTACTGGCAGACCGCATTGCGGTGCTGGAGCAGAGATTGCAGAGATACTGGATCATTCGCGTGGCTGAAGACGTCGTGAATAGCACGTTTGATCAGTTGGTCACACCGCAGGCAAAGGTTGGACAGGCAGAAAGGGAATGGGTGACCAACAGGCAGAATAGTATGTACAGTGCAGGGGTCCCCTGTGGCCATCCCCCTCTCAAACAGATATACCGCTTTGGATACTGATGGGGGGGATGGCTTACAAGAGGAAGGCAGCAGCAGCCAACTTCCTGGCACCAGGGGTGGCTCTGCTGCACAGGACGGGAGGAAAAAGTGGGGGAGAGCTATAGTAATAGGGGATTCTATTGTAAGGGGAATAGATAGGCGTTCCTGCGGCCGCAAACGAGACTCCAGGATGGTGTGTTGCCTCCCTGGTGCAAGGGTCAAGGATGTCTCAGAGTGGCTGCAGTATATTTTGGAAGGGGAGGGTGAACAGCCAGTTGTCGTGGTGCATATAGATACCAACGATATAGGTAAAAACCGGGATGAGGTCATAAAAGCTGAATATATGGAGTTAGGAGGTAAATTAAAAAATAGGACCACAAAGGTAGTAATCTCAGGATTGCTAACAGTGCCACGTGCTAGTCAGAGTAGAAATAGAAGGATATTTCAGATGTATACATGGCTAGAGGAATGGTGCAAGGGGGAGGGATTCAAATTCCTGGGTTATTGGAACCGGTCCTGGCGGAGGTGGGACCAGTTCAAACCAAACGGTTTGCACCTGTGCCGGGCCGGGACAGATGTCCTAGGGGGAGTGTTTGCCAGTGCTCTGGGGGAGGGTTTAAACTAAAATGGCAGGGGGTTGGGAACCTGAGCAGGGTGACAGAGGAAAGGGAAACAAGGATAAAATCAAAAGATAGGAAGGAGAAAAACAAAAGTGACAGGCAGAGAAATCAAGGGTTTAAATCAAACATGGCCACATTAAATAATAATTCTAAAAGTTCTAAGAGCATTAAAAAACAAGCCTGATGGGTTTGTGTCTTAATGCGAGGAGCATTCATAATAAGGTGGGATGAATTACCTGCACAAATAGAGGTAAATGAATATGATATGATTGGGATTACAGAAACATGGCTCCAGGATGGCCAAGGCTGGGAACTCAACATCCAGGGGTATTCAATATTCAGGAAAGATAGGCAAAAATGAAAAGGAGGTGGGTAGCATTGCTGGTTAAAGAAGGGATTAACACAATTGAAAGGAAAGATATTAGCTCTGACGATGTGGAATCTGTATGGGTAGAACTGAGAAATTCCAAAGGGCAGAAAACGTTAGTGAGAGTGGTATATAGACCTCCAAACAGTAATGCAGAGGTCGGTGATGGCATTAAAAGGGAAATTAGGGAAGCGTGCAATAAGAACACAGCAGTTATCATGGGTGACTTTAATCGACATATAGATTGGGCTAACCAAATTAGTAAAAATACTGCAGAGGAGGAATTCCTGGATTGTATACGGGATGGTTTCCTGGACCAATATGTCGAGGAACCAACCAGAGATCAGGCCATCTTAGCCTGGGTATTATGTAATGAGAAAGGATTAATTAGCAATCGTGTTTTGCGATGCCCCTTGGGTCGGAGCGATCATAATATGATAGAATTCTTCATTAAGATGGAGAGTGAAATAGTTGACTGAGAGACAAGGGTCCTGAATTCAAAAAAAGGAGACAATGATGGTATGAGGTGCGACTTGGGTTGGATTGATTGGGGAATGTCACTCAAAGGGTTGACGGTGGATGGGCAATGGCAACCATTCAAAGATCACATGGATGAACTAATGAATTTGTTCATCCCAGTTTGGCATAAAAATAAAACAAAAAATGTGACTCAACCGTGGCTAACAAGGGAAATTAGAGATAGCATAAGATCCAAGGAGAGGACATATAAATTGGCCAGAAAATGCAGTAAACCTGAGGATTGGGAGCAGTTTAGGATCCAAGAAAGGAGGACAAAGGGATTAATTAAGAGGGCGAAATAGAGTATGAAAGTAAGCTTGCAGGGAACATAAAAACTGACTGTAAAAGCTTTTATAGATATGGGAAGAGAAAAAGATTGGTGAAGTCAAACGTAGGTCCTTTGCAGTCAGAATCAGGGGAATTTATAATGGGGAACAAAGAAATGGCAGACCAATTAAATACATACTTTGGTTCTGTCTTCGCAAAGGAGGACACAAATAACCTCCCAAAGATGTCGGGGAACATAGGGTCTAATGAAAGGGAGGAACTGATAGAAATCAGTATTTGTAGGGAAATGGTGTTAGGGAAATTGATGGGGTTGAGGGCCAATAAATTCCCAGGGCCTGATAATCTGCATCCTAGGGTACTTAAGGAACTGGCCTAGAAATAATAGATGCATTGCTGCTCATCTTCCAAAATTCGGTAGGCTCTGGTACAGTGCCCATGGATTGGCGTGTAGCTAATGTTACCACACTGTTCAAAAAGAATGGTAGAGAGAAAACGGGGAATTACAGACTGCTAAACCTAACATCGGGAGTGGGGAAAATGCTAGTGTCCATTATAAAGGATGTAATAGCCGAGCACTTGGAAAGAAGTGACCATATCGGACAAAGTCAACATGGATTTACAAAAGGTAAATCGTGCTTGACTAATGTACTGGAGTTTTTTGAGGAAGTAACTGGTAAAATAGGTAAGGGAGAACCAGTGGATGTGGTGAATTTGGATTTTCAAAAAGCTGTCGATAAGGTCCCGCTTAAGAGATTTGCGTGCAAAATTAAGGCACATGGGATTGGGAGCAAGGTATTGACTTGGATAGAGAATTGGTTGGCAGACAGAAAGCAAAGAGTTGGAAAAAACGGGTCTTTTTCTGAGTGGCAGGCAGTGATTAGTTGGATACCGCAGGGATCGGTCCTTGGACCCCAGCTATTCACAATATATATTAATGATCTGGACGAGGGAACTAGATGTAATAACTCCAAGTTTGCAGATGACACAAAGCTGGTTGGGCGTGTGTGCAGTGAGGAAGATGCCGAGAAACTGAAGTATGATTTGGACAGGTTGGGAGATTGGGCAAAAGCATGGCAGATGCAAAATAACGTGGAAAAATGCGAGGTTATCCACTTTGCTGTCAAAAACAGGAAGGGAGATTATTATCTGAATGGCAATAGATTGGGAGAAGGGGAAGTGCAACAAGACCTGGGCGTCCTTGTGCACCAGTCGCTGAAAGTAAGCATGCAGGTGCAGCAGGCGGTTAAGAAGGCAAATGGTATGTTGGCCTTCGTAGCGAGAGGGTTTGAGTACAGGAACAAGGATGTCTTGCTGCAGGTGTACAGGACCTTGGTGAGAGCACACCTTGAGTATTGTGTGCTGTTTTGGTCGCCTTATCTGAGGAAGGATGTTGTTGCCATGGAAGGAGTGCAGCGAAGATTCATCAGGCTGATATCTGGGGTGGCAGGAATGACGTATGAGGAGAGATTGGGTCGATTGGGCTTGTACTCGCTGGAGTTTAGAAGAATGAGAGGGGATCTCATCCAAACTTATAAAATTCTAACAGGACTAGACAGACTAGCTGCTGGAAGGATGTTCCCGATGGTCGGGGAGTCCAAAACCAGGGGTCACAGTCTAAGGATAAGGGGTAAGCCATTTAGGACAGAGATGAGGAGGAATTTCTTCACCCAGAGAGTGGTGAACCTGTCGAATTTTCTGCCAAAGAAGGCAGTAGAGGTCAATTCATTAAATATATTCAAGAAGGAGTTGGATATATTTCTTAAGGTTAAAGGGATCAAGGGATATGGAGAGAAGGCAGGAACAGGATTCTGAATTTGGATGATCAGCCATGATCTTATTGAATGGCGAAGCAGGCTCAAGGGGCCGAATGGCCTACTCCTGCTCCTATCTTCTATGTTTCTATGCTACAGGGACTTAGGGACACAAATTTAAGGTTTTGAGCAAGAGATACAGAGGGGTTGTGAGGAAAAACTTTTTAAAGCTGTGAGTGGCGAGGACCTGGAACTCGCTGTCAATGGAAGTAGTGGAAGTGGAGACACTCGATATTTTCAAGGGGTGTCTGGAAAGGCACTTGTGGGAATACATTTGCAGGGCTATGGGGATAGAGCGGGGTAATGGGACTAACTGGATGGCTCTGCAGAGAGCCGCATGGACTCGATGGGCCGAATCTCCTCCTTCTTTGCCGTTATGACTCTGTGACCCTATGACTCTATGACTATGACGAGTTAACAGAGTCATGGCATGTCACTGGCAGATAGCAGTTGACAACTTTAAGTGATTGGCTGAATCGCGGGTAATGATTGCGAGCAGGAAGCTCAGTGAGCATTTGTAGCCTGGGTATGGCTCGAAAAGTTGTATAAAAGTAAACAGTTATCTGCTGACACAAGTAATGGTCGTACAGAGTTGTAATAAATGGGGCGCATCATAACCAGAGTGTAAACGTGGGAATTTGTTGAGAGTGGGATTTCGGTGCATAGCAGGAAGGAAGGGCTGGTTTTACCTCCAAAACTTGCATTGGTTTGTGCTACTGGTGACTATTTAGTTTAATCTGTCTATAACATAAGCTAGGTCAGGTAATTAGTTAATAACTAAAAACTGTAAGCTAAGTTGATTAAATACATTAAATTTAATCAACTAAATAAATAAAACGAGGTTTGATAGGGATGGCAGTGCAGGTGGCGTGCCACAACTGCAGCATGTGGCAGTTTGTGGGAATATATCGATCCCGGACAACCACATCTGCAATAAGTGTCTGCATCTCGAGGAACTTCTGCTCAGAGTTGTTGAACTGGAGTCCGAGGTTCGGACATTGCCTGGTCTCAGGGAGGGGGCGAGTTACCTCGACACTTTGATCCAGGAGGCACTCACACACCTTAGGTTAGGAAGTGGTACAGATCAGGTCATAGAAAGGAGGTTGTGACTGCGACTCAGCCAGCTAAGTTGACACCAGGTGCAGTGCTGGAGGAGCCTCGGCCTTTGCCCTTATCCAACAGATACGAAGTTCTTGCGGCCTGTGTGGACGAGGGCAAATCTGCAGAGTGGATAAACAAACTGACCATGGCACCGTGGTACATGTGGCCTTTCAAGGGACGGGAGTGAAAAGGAATGTGGTACTGTTAGGGGACAGTATAGTGAAGGAGATAGATACTGTTCTCTGCAGCTGCAAGCGGGAGTTCCAAAGGCTGTGTTGCCTGCCCGGTGCCAGGGTTAAACACATATCCGCATGGCTGGAGAAGAACTTCGAGCATGAGAGGAGGATCCAGTTGTCATGGACCACGTAGGAACCAATGACATAGGTAGAACTAGGAATGAGGTCCTGCTGAAGCAATTTGAGGAGCTAGGGTTCAAGTTAGAAAGCAAAACCTCAAAGGTAATAATCTCTGCATTGTTACCTGAGCCACGCGCAAATTGGCATAGGGACAAACAGATCGGCGAGTTGAATGCATGACTCAAGGAGTGGTATGGAACACAGGGGTTTCGATTCACAGTTAATTGGCATCTGTACTGGGGAAAGAGGGGGCAGTTCCGTTGTGACGGGCTCCACTTAAAGGATGACATAAGGCCAGTAGTGAGGAAAGATCTTGACTCAGAAGAGCAAGAAGTAGAATCAGTCTGGGCGGAGATACGAAATAACAAGGGGCAGAAAACACAAGTGGGGTTAGTTTGTAGCCCCCCGAACAATACCTATACTGCTGGACAGAGTATTTATCAAGAAATAAGAGGAGCCTGTAACAAAGGTAATAAAATAATCATTGTGGGCGTTAATCTTCATAAAAACTGGTCAAATCAAATTGGCAAATGTAGTTTGGAGGAGGAGTTCATGGAATGAATTCGAGACAGATTCCTGGAAGAAAACGTCGTCGAACCAATCAGGGAAGAGGCTATTTTAGATCTTGTCTTGTGTAATGAGACAGGGTTAATTAGTAACCCCATAGTAAGGGATCCTCTGGGGAAGAATGATCATAATATGATAGAGTTTCACATTGAGTTCGAGAGTGACGTACTTAAGTACGAAACTAGAGTATTAAACTTAAATAAAGATAATTACAAAGGTATGAGGGCGAGTCCACTGAGGTAAATTGAGAAAATAGATTAAAATATATGATGGTAGATAAGCAATGGGAATATTTAATTAAATATTTCTTAATTCTCAACAAATTTATATTCCATTGAGAAATAAAAACTCCACGGGAAAAGTGATACATCTGTGGGTCATTAATGAGGTTAAGGATAGTAATAGATTAAAAGAAGAGGCTTATAATGTTTCTAAGCAGATAAATTACCTGGAGGAATGTGAGAGTTTCAGAAACCAGCTAAGGATGACCATACATTGATAAAGCAGAAGAAAACACAATATTGGAGTAATCTATTAAGAAATAGCAAAACAGATGGTAAGAGCTTCTACAGTATATTAAAAGGAAGAGAATAGTAAAAGTAATCGTGGGTCCGTTAGAGGCTGAGACAGTTGAAATTACAATGGGGAATAAGGAAATGGCTGAGACGTTAAACAAATATTTTGTATCTATCTTCAGAGTAAAAGGCACAAAAAGCATACCAAAATGGTAGGGAGCCAAGGGTCTAAATATCGTGAGGAACTTAAACTAATTAATATTAGTAAAGAAACATTACTGGATAAATTAATGGGACTGAAATACGACTAATCCCGTGGACCTGATGGCCCACATCATACGGTTTTAAAAGAGGTGGCCACAGAGATAGTGGATGCATTGGTTCTGATCTTCCCTAGATTTTGGAACGGTCCCATTGGATTGGAAAGTACCAAATGTAACACCGCTACTCAAGAAATGAAGTACAGAGAAAACAGGGAACTACAAGCCAGTTAGTCGTCATAAAATGCTGTAATACATTATTAAGTAAATGAACACAGGGCACTTAGAAAGTCATAATATGAAAAGGCACAGTCAACATGGTTTTATGAAAGGGAAATAGTGTTTAACAAATTAATCAGAGTGTTTTGAGGATGTAACTAACAGGGTAGTTAATTGCTAACCAGTGGATGTAGTGTATCTGGGTTTCCACAAGGCAGTCGAGAAGATGCCACATAAAACGTTGCAAGGCAAGATAAGGGTTCATGGGTTTGGGGGTAACATATTTTCGTGGATGGAGGATTGGATCACCAACAGAAAACTGAGAGGAGGGATAAACGGGTAATTTTCCATTTGGCAGGTTGTAACTAGTGGGGTGTCGCAAGGAGCAGTGTTTGGGCCTCAGCTATTCACAAGCTATCTCAATGACTTAGATGAAGGGGTTGAGAACAATGTATCCAAGTTTGCTAAGGATACAAAGCTAGGGGGAATGTAAGCTCTAAGGAGGACACAAAGAGCTTTCAAACTGATATAGACAGGTTAGGTGAAAGGGTAATAAGGTGGTAGACGGTGCATAATGTGGGGAAATGTGAGGTTATTCACTTTGGTAGGAATATTAGAAAAGCAGAATATTTTTTTAAATGTTGAGACCCTATTAAATGTTTGTGTTCTGACAAAATAGGTCTCCTCGTGCAGGAAATACAGAAGGTTAGCATGGAGGAACAGCAAACAATTAAGAAGACAAATGGCATGTTGTTCGTTATTGCTAGTGGGTTGGAGTACACGAGTGAGGAGGTCTTACTACAATTGTACAAGGCTTTGGTGAGACCACACCTGGAGTACTGTGCACAGTTTCGGCCTCCTTATCTGAGAAAGGACATACAGGCCTTAGCGGTGGCGCAACGAAGGTCCACTAGATTGATTCCTGGCATGGGCGGGTTGTCCTATCAGGGGAGATTGAGTGAATTGGGCCGATACTCTCTGGAGTTTAGAAGTATGAGAGGTGATCTCATTGAAACATATAAGATTCTGAGGTGGTTGACAAGATTGATGCTGAGAGGTTGTTTCCCCTGGCTGGAGAGTCCAGAACTATGGGGCATAGTCTCAGGGTAAGGGGTAGGCCATTCAAGACTGAGATGACTAATTTTTACCCTCAGAAGGTTGTGAATCTTAGGAATTCTCTGCCCCAGAGGGCTGTGGATTCTGAGTCGTTGAGTATATTCAAGGCTGAGATAGATAGATTTTTGAACTCTAGGGGAATCAAAGGCTATGAGGACGAGGCGGGACAGTGGAGTTGCAGTCGTAGATCAGCCATGCTTATATTGAATGGCAGAGCAGGCACAAGGAACCGTATAGCCTACTCCTGCCCCAAATTCTTATGTTCTTACCACGCTCCCCACGGGCTGTTAGACCCTGCGCCCCAATACCACCACAACACACAAACTCTCAATGCTACAAAACCGCCACCCAAACACTGTTTGACTTCCAGCCATCCCAGATCACCAGCCTCCCACCGGTGTTCCTAGAACCTTATTTTCCATTGCTTCAAGAACCAAGAAAACCCTCCACCAAGTACTCACAGACCACGGAAAGACACCTGGAAATACTCGCAGCTCACGTCTCAGTAACGCTTGATCCTGTGTCAACAGCGTTCGTTGGTTTTACAATGCGGATGACACTTTACGTGTGAAGTTTTCAATCTCCATTAATGCGACAGTCGTTGACGCCCGGGAACTTTATGACTCGTTTCTGCTCTGCATGCAGTGACAGGATCGGTCCACACGGTGCCACTGTGGAGCAGCAGTGAACGCTGGGAGAGGTTTACAATCCGACACTCGGCTCCGAGTAAGAGCCATGCTGGAATGTCACTGTGCGAGAAAAGAACTGAGGAAAATCATCAGACTTTATTTGTATTTTACCGTGTTTATTAATCTTTTACTTTGCCTCTCCAGATAAGAATATTGTTTGCACTGCCACTTGGTCCAGTTGTTATGTCGGGAAACTAGGCAACCAATTACCCTATAAATAGCAATGAGATAAATGACCAGTGCAGCTGTTTTAGTGATGCTGTTTAAGGGATAAATATTGGCCAGGATATGGGAGAACTCCTCTGCTCTTCTTCCAATGGCGCCATGGGGTTTCTTATGTCCACTTGAGCGAGCAGATGGGGCGAACTTGGTTTAACGTCTCATCTGAAAGAGGTGAGCTCTGACAGTGCAGCACTCTCTCAGGGCACTGGAATGCCAGCCTGGATTATATACTCAAGCATCAGGAGTGGGACTTGAATCTGAAACTACAACCTTCTCACACAGAGGGAGTGGAGTTGAGTGGTCGGGAATTCAATGTGCTGGGATCAACGGGAAAGAGGTTGGTGTTATGGAGATAATTAATGTGGAGGAGGCATGAGAGAATTGTGCGGGCAACTGCGGAAAGATGCGCTGGGAGTGTACAGTTGTTAAGAGTGGAGGGAATGGGCGGGAGACGGTTAGCTGGGGATCGAAGGAACGGGAGAAAGCAACGACATCCGCTCGGAAGAAGTTCCCGATCTTGGAGATAAGGAAATCCATGAGCTGGTTGACTGTTCTCGGGATGTATTTCGTGAGTTGAAAGAAGACTGCCCACCGCATATCCAATATGAACACATTTTAAATGAACCATTCCCGTGTGGCGATTCCCCACCCGTGCTGTGTGAATGCGGGTTTTTCTCTCAGTTTTCTCCCCTTGTCTCCTGCTGCCGGTTCCTCGTGCTGGGTCCGGTTCCCCTGCACCGGAGGAAGCCACGCCTCCTCTCCGTGACCTCCCCATGGTAGGCATTCTTCATGTTTGGCTCGGGATAGTAAGACTGGACAGACTATTCGCCAAGTAGAGCGGGGAGTCTGAGCTGAGACTGATCCCGTCTCCAGCCCATACTCACACACGGGACCTTTCCTGCAGGTGGGTCCCCGGATACTGATTGGGAAATTTCAATCTTTGTGTTGACAATTTAACAGGGAGACTCGGACTGAAACTAACACCCAATATGTTGCCTCAGCTCAAATCTCTTAACTGAGCATCAATGGGTGCCGAAGCCAACACTGTCCGGCGTGTGACGGCCAGTTCCTGCATTTACATATCAGCCTACAAATTCATCTCTGGCGGTGGCGCAAAACAGGCGGTAACGGGTCAGCTGCCCGTTAAACGCTGCACCTGATACTCAGTCCCGCAATGGAATGAATATCAGGCGCTGGATATAACGGGCTGCCGATCCGATACCGCCCGTTAAACGCTGCACCTGTTACTCAGTCCCACAATGGAATGAATATCCGGCACTGCAGAAAACGGGCGGTCGATCTGATACCACCCGTTAAACGCTGCACCTAATACTCAGACCCACAATGGAATGCATATTAGGCGCTGCAGATAATGGGTGTCCCATCTGATACCGCCCGTTTCGCGCCAACGCCCATGACGAATTTCTAGGCCCTCCAGTTTAAAATATATATAGGTTCTGAAGAATTTTGAAGGAAAACTCCAGAAAGCTGCAATGTGATTCTAATATTCAGATAATAATGCAGATATTTGGTGTTTTGATTCATTCTCAGGATGTGGGTGTCGCTGTCAAGGCCGGTATTTATTGTCCCTCTCTAGTTGCCCTTCAGAAGGTGGTGCTGGGCTTTCTTCTTGCACCCCTGTGCTCCGTGTGTTGAAGGGACTCCCACAGTGGAGTTCCACGACTTTGACTCAGCGCGACGAAGGGATGGCGAGATATTCCCCTGTCAGAATGGCGAGTGGCTTGAGGAAAGTTTGGGCTGATTGTGTTCCCATGCGGCTGCTGCGCTTGCCCTTTCCAGGTGATAGAGGTCGAGGGTTTGGGAGGTGCTGTCGAAGAAGTCTTGGTGAGTTGCTGCAGTGCATCTTGTAGATTCTACGTACTGCAGCCACGGTACACCAGTGGTGGAGGGAGTGGATGTTTAAGATCGTGGATGGGGTGCCAATCAAGCGGGCTGCTTTGTCCTGGATAGTGTCGAGCTTCTTGAGTTGGAGCTGCACTCATCCAGGCAAATGGAGCGTATTCCATCACACTTCTTACTTGTGCCTTGCAGATGGTGGAGATACATTTCGGGGCTGGAGGTCAGACACTCACTGCAGAATATCCAGCCTCTGACCTGCGCTTGTAGCCATGACATTTAAGCGGCTGGTCCGGTTGAGTATCTGATCAATGATGATCCTCAGCATGGTGATGGTGGAAGTTTCGACGTTAGTATGCCATTGAATGTCAAGGGGCGGTGGTTAGATTCTTGCTTGTTGGAGATAGTCATTGCCTGCCACAAATGTGGTGCGAATGTTACCTACCACTTAACAGCCCAAGCCTGAATGTCGTCCAGATCTTGCTGCATGCGGGCATGGACTTCTTCATTATCTGAGGAGTTCTAAATCGCGCTGAACACTGTGTGGTTATCAGCGAACATCCCCACTGCTGACCTAATAACGGAGGTAAGTTCATTGATGAAGCAGCTGAACATAGCTGGGCCTAGCACACTGCCCTGAGGAACTCCTGCAGTGATGTCCTTGAAATGAGATCATTCGAGTCCAACTACCGCAACCATTTTTCTTTTTGCCAGGTAGGACTCCAGCCAATAGAGAGAACACCCCCCTCCCCCCGTCACCCCTGACGATCCGCATTGACCTCTGTCTTATTGTCTACATTACAACGGTGACTACATTGCCTGAGTGCTTCATTGGCTTTAAAGCATTTTGTGACTTCCTGAGATGGTGAAGGTCGCTATGTTTATCTCCTTGGTGCCACATTCTGTCGAATGTACCATTGACATTAAGGGTATTCTCTCTCACTCTACCTCTGGAGTTCAACCTTTGTTTAATGTTGGACCAACAGTGTAATGAGGTCTGGAGCAAAGTGGTTCTGTCGGAACCCAAACTGCGCCTAGTTGAGCAGGTTACTGGTCAATAAGTACTGCTTGATAGCGCTGCTGACGATTCTTCCATTACTTTGTTGAGGATTGGGAGTAGGCCTATGCAGCAGTAATTGACCGGGGTGGATGTATTTTGTAGACACGATATACCTGGGCTGTTTTGTACATTGTTGGGTAGCTGCCAATGGCGGAATTTAGGAATATACAGGACAATAGGAACAGAAGCAAACCATTCAGCCCCTTGAGCCTGGCCCGACATCCAATCAGATCATGACTGATCTGTATTTAAGCTCCATTTACTCGCCTTGTTTCTGTATCCCTTAATAACATTATCTAATAAAAATCTATCAATCTCGGTTTTGAAGTTTTCAATTGATCGAGCTTCAACAGATTTTTCGGGAGAGAGTTCCTGATTTTCACTACCCTTTGTGTGAAGAAGTGTTTCCTGAATTCAACCGTTAATGGCCTCACTCTAATTGTTAGCTTCGGCCCCGTTTTTCTGGATTCTTCAGCAGAGGAAATTATTTCTTGCTAACTAGATTATTGAATCCTTTAATCATATTAAACACCCAAATTATTTCACTCCTTGCTCATCTATATGAAGTCTGTGCAATCTGTTCTCAATATTTGACACTTTTAACCCCGTATCATTCTGGCGAATGTGTGCTGCACCACCTCCAAGCACAATCTATCCTTCCTGAGGTGCGGTGCCCAGAACTGGTCAGGGTCTAGGGACTGAATGGCCTGCTCCTGTTCTTATGTTGATATGCATGTGGTGCAGTGTTGTAGCTTCGCCAGCTTGGTGCCTTATGTTTAGATGATGCTTTTCGGCAGCCTTTTCAACAGTTCCCGTTGAACCAGGGTTGGTTACCTGACTTGATGGTGAAGGAGGAGTGAGGGGTATGCCGGGACTTGAGTTACAGATTGTGGTGGAATATAATTTTGCTTCTGCTGATGGCTCACAGTGCCTCATGTATGCCGAGTTTTGAGCTTCTACATCTGTTCTTGATCTATCCCACATAGCACGGTGGCACTGTCGTGCAAAACAATGAAGGGGGTCATCAGTGTGAAGACGGGATTTGTCTCCACGAGGACGGTGCAGTGGTCATTCCCACCAATGCTGTCATGGAAAGATACATCCGTGAAAGATAGATTAGTGAGGACGAGGTCGAGTAGGTTATTCTCCCGTGTTGGCTCTCACCACAAGCACACTCTGGCAGATATGAGCTTCAGGACACGGTCAACTTGGCCAGTGGTGGTATAAACGAGCCACTCTTGATGATGGACATTCAAATCCCCTCACCCACAGTATATTCTGTGCCCTTGCTAACGTCAGTGCTTACTCCGGTGAAACAATAGCAAAATACAGCGGGTGCTGTCTCCGACAACTCCTCCTACCTCCACCTTGACCATGACCCCACTACCGAACATCAAACCACCGTTTGCAAGACTGTCACTGAACTCATCTACTCTGGAGATCCTCCCCCCCCACGGCCACCAAACTCATAGTTCCCTAACCCCGCACAGCCCGCCCCTACCTCCTTCCTAAGATCCACAAACAGGACTGCCCTGGTAGACCCATCGTTTGAGCCTGTTCTTGCCCCACGGATCTTTTCTCTTCCTATCTCGACTCTATGTTTGCTCCCCTTGTCCAGGCTCTTCCCACCTACATCTGCAACTCTTCTGATGCCCTCTGCCACTTTAACAGTTTCCAGTTTCCTGGCCCCAACCGCCTCCTTTTCACCATGGACATACAATCCCTCTACACATCCATCCCCCACCAGGATGGCCTGAGGGCGCTCCGCTTCTTCCTTGAAAAGAGGCCCAACCAGTCCACAGCCATCACTTCCCTCCTCCGCCTGGCTGAACTTGTTCTCATATTGAACAACTTTTCCTTTGACTCCACTCATTTCCTCCAAATTAAAGGTGTTGCTATGGGTACCCGCATGGGTCCTAGCTATGCCTGCCTTTTTGTGCGATATGCAGAACACTCTTTGATCCAGTCTTACTAGGGTCCCCTCCCTCACCTCTTTTTCTGGTGCATTGATGATTATATCACTGCCGTTTCCTGCTCTCGCCCTGAAATAGGCAATTTCATTCACTTTGCCTCCAATTTCCACCCTTCCCTCACCTTCACATGGTCCATCTTCGACTCTTCCCTTCCCTTCCTCGACTTCTCCATCTCCATCTCTGGGGATAGGTTATTGACCAACATTCACTACAAGCCCACTGACTCCCACAGCTACCTGGACTACACTTCCTCCAACCCCGCCTCCTGTAAGGACTCTATTCCATTCTCCCAGTGTCTCCATCTCCACCGCATCTGCTCTGATGATGCCACCTTCCACACCATTGCTTCTGACATATTTTCCTTTTTCCTCAACCGAGGATTCCCTTCTAAGGTGGTTGACATGGCCCTCGATCAGGTCCGTTCTATCTCCCGCACTTCAGCCCTCAACCCTGTCCCTCCCTCCTGGAACCACGATAGGGTTCCCCTTGCCCTCCACATTCAACGAATCATCCTCCACCATTTCTGCCAGCTCCAATATGATCCCACCACCAAATGCACCTTCGCCTCCCCTCTCCCTTCAGCATTCCATAGCGACTGCTCCCTCCTAGACACCCTAGTCTACTCTTCTATCACCCCCAACATCTCTTCCCCTTCGCCCGGCACCTTCCCGTGCAAGTGCAGGAGATGCAGCACCTGCCCATATACCTCCCCCCTTCCCATTCTCCAGGGCCCCAAACACCCCTTCTAGGTGAAACAGCAATTTACTTGTGCTTCTTGCAATCTAGTATACTTTATTCATTGCTCACGATGTGGTCTCCTGTACGTTGGGGAGAACAAACACATTTGGGTGACTGCTTTGCGGAATACCTCCGTTCAGTTTGTAAGGGTGACCCCGGTCATCCGGTCACCTGTCATTTGAATTCACCGTTCCATTCCAAATCAGACCTCACCGTCTGTGGCCTCTTGCATTGTTCCACGGAAGCTCACCGTAAACTCGAGGAACAGCACCTCGTCTTCCCATTAGGCACTTTACAGCCTTCCAGACCCAATATCGAGTTTAACAACTTCAGATCATAACCTCGGCCCCTATTATATTTTTTATCCACACTGTTGGCTTGTGACTTTTCCTTTTTTCTCTCTCTCTCCCACATGGCAGCTGTCTTTCACTCTGCCAGCGCATTGCACACTTCATTTAGAGCCATTTACCTATCCTATTACTATATTGTCTCACCTTGAATATCTCTTAATGTCTCTTCTTTCATCCCCTCCCCCATTTCCCAGCCCCCTCTGCCTTTTGTTTCATTTCCTGCCGTTTCTGTCAGTTCTGCAGAAGGGTTTCGACCCGAAACTTTGACTCTATTTCTCTCTCCACGGATGTTACCTGGCCTGCTGAATTTTTCCAGCATTTTCTATTGTTATCTTTCTTCCAGTGATGTTGAACATGGAGGTGCACCGATTCGTCAGCTGAGGGTGGGCGGTGGGTGGCAATTAGCAGGAGGTTGCATTGCCCATGTTTCAGCAGAAGGAATGCGCTGTCAAGGGATACAGTGATAACACCCTGACTGTACACCACTGTATCCAGATCTGTGGTGGGTCGGTCCTACTGGTGGGACAGGACATACCCAAGGATGGTGATGAAGGAGTTTTGGACCTTGGCTGAAAGGTATGCTTCTGAGAGAATGAGCAAGTCTGCGAGGCAGCTCTCCCAACTTTGGCACTGGTCCCCAGATGTTAGTGAGGAGGAATTTGCAGAGTGGGCCGGGCTGGGTGTGCCTTTGTTGTCTTCGAATTCAATGCTGAGGTCGCAGCCCAATGGTCCATCCGGTGATATTATTTTGTTTCTTTCCAGTTGTTTGATACAACTGCCTGGGTTGCTAGGCCCCTTCAGAGGGCAGTTATGAGTCAACCACGTTGGTGTGGGATTAGTGTCACATGTAGGCCAGGCTGGGTAAGGAAAGCAGGTTTCCTTCCCTAAAGGACATAAAGTTTCCCTTTAACACCATGTGACCTCGATTTTATCCATTCTATTGCACAAGGTAACATAAAGGTAAAATCGACTGCATTAACTTGTTTGTTCAATAATTGTAAGTAACATTTAGCTGATGTAACTAATGTAAATGGGGATGTCACCAATCTAGTTTGTTCAGTGACTGTAACTAACATTAATGGTGATGTCATCTAATTTTGTCTCTTGGCATTTGACAACTGGTATAATAAGGAATCCTTTGAATGTCGAACAGAGCGCATGTGGGATCCCAAACAGACATTGCTGCTTCTCAGAGAAAATGCACTCCCTGCCTAGAGGCCTAGTATATGCCGTTTACTACACTGCCCTTGCAGCTATCACTGTTCCAGATAAAGTACTGCAGTAAGTTATTCATTATCTAATTAAATGTTAGCCTTTATCTCAAGGGGGCTGGAATACTAAATCTCTGCTTAGCCTGCATCTGAAGAACTGTGGTCAGTTCTGGGCACCGCAGCTCAGGAAGGATTTATTGGCCTTGGAGGGGGTACAGCCCAGATTCACCAGAATGATACCGGGCTGGGAGGGTTAAATTATGAGGACAGGTAGCATAAACGTGTTTGTATTCCTGAGTATAGAAAAGTAGTGCGTGTTTACGATGATGAAATGATTTGTTGGGGTAGATGGGTTCGATTTTCATTAAGCTGTCGGGAAGGAGGCGGGACTACAACTTTCGGGTTTTAGTCGTGTCTACATCGACGTCCGGCCAATCCACGCGATTTCCCCTTGATTGACCTTGTTGAGCCCGCCCAGCGGGCTCAGCAGGCCAATTATGGGGGCAACAGGTGACGTCACAGACTGAAATTTCATCTGTCAAGAGGTCTTGACAGATAAAATATCAGTGTTTCACAGCTTTTTGGAGCTGTCAAACACTGGCAGTCTGATTCTAACCTGAGTCCTTCTCCACAGACTCAGTTAGAACTCACACCGGCAATGAAAGCTGAAGGCTGTCACATTTGACAGCTTGCAGCCATTTTGCTTTCAGTGCAGGCTGAGTGATGGACTCCCGAAACCCAGAGGAAGAAAGGCTGTTATGGTAAGTACAGGTAATTTAAACTTCTTTACACACTTTAGACACACCAAACACATTTACCTTTGCACTCATGCACCCATCACTCTCCTGAACACTGACATGACGACCCCTCCAAGTCCTTCAACCAGACGGCCCATCTGCTCTAACCTGGCATGGTTTGGAGCCGTCGGGAATCCCACAGGACACCCCTCAAAATAGGGATTAGGCTAAAAATTGCCTGTTAACTACCTGTTAACAGGCAGTTAATTGGCAGTAATCCCTTCCCGCCTCGGGTGGGTGGGTCCCATTGCGGGGCGGGTAACCGCCTCCTCTGAAACTTACGTGGAAGCGAGTTTTGGGCGGGATAGTGTCGGGACCCCCGAATTCAGGATTTTTGCCCCCCGCCCGCCTTAAAGCCCGCCTCACGGCACACTGAAAATCTAGGCATTTTTTCCCTCTGGTGGGCAAGCCCAAAAGATGGCGCATGACCTTAAAATTAGAGCCAGGCCGTTCAGTGTCGATATCAGGAAGCACTTCAATTAGGCACTTTACAGCGTTCCGGACTAAACACTGAGTTCAGCAATTTCACAGCATAACCTCTGTCCCCATTTATCGGACAGCAGGTGCTGATTCTGCTATTGCCCTTTACTCCTCCTCTAGACACATCTTTTGTTTCTTTACTTGTCCCATTGCCAGCGCCTTTTGCTTTGCACCATCATCCCTTTTGCCATTAGATCTCTCCGGCATTCCATTCTATCACAGACCTTCCCTTTTGTTCTTTCCTCCTATCCCCACATCCCTGCCTTGGTACTTGCTTAAATGCTGTTAGGGGGTCACATCATTACAAGACTCCACAATCTTTGTTTCATTGGTGTAATATTCATTTTCAATTTGTTTGGCATTTTATTCTATTTGTTACTGTGTTTATTGAGTGGTTTTAATTCATTATTTTAAATCTATATGTATTACTTAATCATTCATTTTATTCAACATTACACATGCGATTCTATTAATTTATTTGAAATTCCCATGTATTTTAATGGTTGTTGTTTCACAATGAAATGAAGTATTACTTTTCATTCTCCCGTGGTCTCTATTGTGTCTCAGCTCCAGCTTGGATATTTATATCAGTTCTCATCACTACAACTGTGAAAGCTAAGACATAGGATCATAGCAGCAGGACTTGGCCATTAAACCCATCGAGCCTGTTCTGCCATACAATGAGATAATGTCTGATCTGTAGAAACTTCATAAAATTTTGCTCAATATATGACTTCTGCTAGGAGTCTATATTCTGTAACATTTCGTCTCCCTCTGTCTCTCTTTACAGTTAATTTAGTGGCGAATTTGATCCTGTCCCAAGGAAGGTGCGGTCTCTCCAGATGTGTCACTCGATAACTGGTGTACATGGTGGGGACGTATCTCCTGGTCATTATCAGTGCTGTGATATTAAACCGGATTCCTAGTATTTATTTTCCAGGTAACTTCCTGGCCATCACTGCTTTAATTTATGCATCTAGAGACAGTTCTGTCTGGTTAACGGTCGCTTTCACCTTTGATCGAATTGGGGCCATCTGTTGCCAGAAGCTGAAAACAAAATATTGCACCGAGAAAACGGCGGCCGTGGTTATAGGAACGTTCTCTGCGCTGGGCTGTTTAGTCAATATTCCCTGGTACTCTTTACACGAACACATCATCATAATTGATAATATCCCGTGGAATTGTAGACTGAAGGAAATCCGTTATACTTCTCCGTTATGGGCAGCTTTTCAATGAAGTGACTGTATTTTAACCCCGGTTCTCCAGTTCCTCCTGATTCTTCTGCTCAAACCTCTCACCGTCAGACACATTCAAGCGGCCAATAGAGCCCGCAGGAGACTCTGGGCCCACAGCAATGGAGAGAATCAGAATGTCCCAGAGATGGAGAGCCGGAGAAAGTCCATCGTCTTACTCTTCACCATCTCGGGAAGTTTTATACTGTTGTGGATGGTGTATGTTGTACAGATCTTTTAAGATCAATTTACAAATGATTATAAAATCAATGGTTTCAGTGACCCCAAATTTATTCTCCGAGAAAGTGCAAATATGCTTCAGTTGTTGAGCTGCTGCACAAACACATTTATTTATTCCAAGACTCAGAGCAAATTTAGGGAGAGTTCAAGAGTATGGTGAAATATCTGCTGAATCTAATAGGTAATTTAATTAAAGAAAGAAAAACATAAGTTCCACCAATAAATATGTATTATCAGAATTGACCTAGCCTGCTTTAAATTTGGTGAAGCTTTATTTTTCCACTGCTTGGAATGGATTGATGTAAACAGGAAACATTTCCCTTTTTGGTGGCGTAAAAAATCACCATTTATATTAATGTAAAGAAAAGATTCAAACAATGGAATGAGTAGTGTGATTTTTGTGCAATGGAGCAGGAGAACATACATCCCAATTTACTTACAGGTGATCTTCCTGTGCCAGAGACAAAAACATCCCAATTTACTGACAGGTGACCTTACTGCAGCAGAAAAACACACATCCCAATTTACTGACAGGTGATCTTCTTGTACCAGAGAGACAAACATCCCAATTTACTGACAGGTGACCTTTCTGTACCAGAGACACAAACATCCAAATTTACAGATAGGTGACCTTCCTGTACCAGGGACACAATCATCCCAATTTACAGATAGGTGACCTTCCTGTACCAGAGACACAAACATCCCAATTTACAGATAGGTGACCTTCCTGTACCAGAGACACAAACACCCCAATTTACTGACAGGTGACATTCCTGTACCAGAAACACAAACAGCCCAATTGATTGACAGGTGACATTCCTGTACCAGAAACACAAAGATCCCAATCTATTGACAGGTGACCTTCCTGTACCAGAGACACAAACATCCCAATTTACTTAGAGTTGGACTTCCTGCACCAGAGACACTACTTCCCAATTTACTGGCAGGTGTCCTTCGTGTACCAGAGACACAAACATCCCAATCTACTGACAGGTATCCTAAGCTAGCAGTGACACAAACATTCTAATTTGCTGTCAATTGTCCTTGCTGTCCCAATGACACAGACATTACTATCCACTGACATGTGAGCATTAATTTCTCAGTGACAAGAGCTTTGCAGGTGTTGGGCCTTGATTTTCTCTGCTAGTTGGTAATCTTCGTGAGAGCATGAACTCAACGTCTATCACAGGTTGTTGCACGTCTTGCTCTACTATAATGTCGTTATTTAATTTTATTGCATTAGGTGGTAGCTGCTTATTAAATCTGGAATAAGTTTGTTAAATTTCTATTGTTGTTTTAAACCTGTGCACCTTTTCTGGCATTGAGCAATCCATTGATCTGGGATCTCTGTGTGGCATCATCGTTCATGGTCCCTCTGACTGGGATTAGTTTGGGATTGACACCGCACTATCGGGAGAAAGTGTAACCATGGCGATACATCAGGATTGATCCAGGTCTTTGGGGAGAGTATTGGGGAAGAGGGATGAGTTTGGGATTCATACAGGATTATGGGGTTGAAGCAGGACCTTGTGAATAGTTTGAGATTGAAAAACGGCTCTGTGGAGAGCTTGAAAATTGAGATTGGTTTTGGATTGCTAAGGGGAGAGAGCATGGCAATGCGGTTCTGTCTGGATTGATATAGGGCCATGGGTAGAGAGTGGGGTAGTCGGATTAGTTTTGAGATTTATACAGGGCTGTGTGTAGAGTGCGCAAATGTGATTAATTTGGGATTGATACAGGACTATGGGGACAGAGTGGGCAGTAAAATTAGTTTGGAACTGCTACAGGGCTATAAGGAGAAAGAGGGACATTGAGGTTATGGTTACATTGATAGAGGGCTAGAGAGAGAGAACGGAACAATGGGAACTGTTTTGGATTGATCTATGACGAAAACTAATCTCACCATTCGCTTTGGAATGTCCAGAGGTCTCAAAGCACTTTATAGCCAATGAAGTACTAGTGAAGTACAGTCACTGTTGTAATATAGGTATTGCAGCAGACAATTTACGCAAATTAGTTGAAAGACACTGATTTAGGAATTTTGATAACTATGCCTGTCGCTTATATTAATTGAAACAATTGATCCTTTGCAAATATCCTCACAATAACAACCCGAAATCAGATTAGTATTAACAATGATACAGTACAAATATCAACAGGAATCACCAAACACAAGTCTGATTCTAATTCTACACAGGTCACTGCCTGTCCACGAGTCAGTGCAATGCAGAGACAACATTGTATATAGTTAGAGTAACACATTGCGGATGTGGGGACAGAGATACTGATTTAAATGTAAACTGTTTAGGACATTGAGCTTGGGGAACTCTTTTTACACTAAGGATTGTGAGGCTGTGTGACTCCCTATCAGAGGTAGTGACTGAAGCAGAGACCGTGTTAATATTGAATAATAAATTAGAGGGGTGGTTGAAGGGAAGGGTTAAAGAGATAAGGGAACAGGGCGGGTACATGGTCTCAGGATAAACTACTAATGAATCCAAATAACCTATTTCACTGCCATAAACTCCATGGCCTAGAAATTCGTCTCGGTGGTGGCGCAAAACGGGCAGTAATGGATTGTCTGCCTCAATTATGCCTCCATCTGTAAGTGGCAGCAACATGTTATTGGTAATTTCGAAAATAATTGTCTCCAACACAATCTTACATGAAAGATTATGGAAGAAACAACTTTAAAAGGGCTAGAAATTCGGCTCGCGCATTGGCGCAATATGAGCGGTATCAGGTCGGTTGCCCGCTAACATAGCGCCTGATATTCAGTTCTATTGCAGTCAATTAAATTGAATATCAGGCGCTGCATATAACGGGCGACCGATCTGACACCGCCCGCTTTTCACCACCGCCTGAGACGAATTTCTAGGCCAAAGAATATAAAAGGATCCCAAGACTGGGAATTATCTGATACAAAGAGCATTGGGATGAAATTAGTCTTGGGCTGGAGCGCAAAACGGGCGGTAGTGTTTCTGCCGCCCATTTTTCCCCTGGGTAGACACTGGACAAGGGGAGAAAAAATAAAGTCGAGATAGGAAGAGATAAGTTCCATGGGGCAAGAACAGGCTGAAACGATGGGTCTACCAGGGCAGTCCTGTTTGTGAATTTTGGGAAGGAGGTAGAAGTGGGCTGTGCGAGGTTGGGGAACTTTGAGTTTGGCAGCCATGGAGGGAAGATCTCCAGAGGAGATGATGTCAGTGACAGTCTTGTAAATGGTGGCTTGATGTTCAGTAGTGGGGTCATGGTCCAGGTGGAGGTAAGAGGAGGTGTTGGAGAGTTGGTTTTCAGCCTCTGCTAGATAGAGGGTGGTTTGCCAAACAACAACAGCACCACCCTTGTCAGCAGGATTAAAGACAATGTTGGGGTTGTATCTGAGACAATGGAGTGCTGCAAGTTCAGAGGGAGGTAGACTGGAGAGAATGAGGAGAGCAGGGAAACTGAGACGGCCAATGCCACGCCGGCAGTGTGCAATTAAAAAATCTAGAGTGGTTAACCTGTTTCTCTCTCAACAGATGCTGCCTGACCTGATGAGTATTTCCAGAATTTTGTTTTTATTTCAGATTTCCAGCATCTGCAGTATTTTGCTGTTGTATTTTTTAAATGTGATGAGCGTTTCTGCTTCTACCATCCATTCAGGCAGCACCCGGACCCCCCGCCACCCTCGGCATGAATAAGGTTTGCTCAACTCCCCTCTAATTGTTCTAGGATTTACTTTAAATCATTGCCCACTGCTTATTGACCTCTCTGCTATGGTTAATAGGAGCTTCCTATCCACTAAATCTAGGCCATTCATACACGTCAATCAAGGCTCCCCTCAAACTCCTCTATTCCACAGAAAACAACCCCAGCCAATCCAATCTTTCCTCGTATCTAAAATTCTCCAGTCCTAACAACATCCATATAAATCTTACCTGTACCTTCTCTAGCGTAATCACAATATTCCTGTAATCGTGACCAGCACTGCAGGCAGTACTCTAGCTGTGACCTAACTAATGTTTTATACAGTTCCAGCATAAGCTCCCTGCTCTTTTTCTATGCCTCGGCTAATAGAGAAAAGTATCCCGTAAGAATTCGTTACCACCTTATCTACCTGTCCTGCTACCTTCAGGGATCAGTGGACATGCACTCCAACATAAGAACATAAGAACATAAGAAATAGGAGCAGGAGTAGGCCATACGCCACCTCGGGCGTGCTCCGCCATTCAATAGGATCATGACTGGTCTGAAACTAGATTCACGTCCACTTCCCTGCCCTCTCCCCGTACCCCTAATTCCCTTATCAGCTAGGACAATGTCTATCTCCATTTTAAATTTATTTAATGTTGCAGCTTCCACAGCTCTCTGGGGTAGCAAATTCCATAGATTTACTACCCTCAGAGTGAAGAAGTTTCCCCTCATCTCAGTTTTGAAAGGGCAGCCCCTTATTCTAAGATTATGCCCCTAGTTCTAGTCTCACCCATCAGTGGAAACATCCTCACCACATCCACCCGATCAAGCCCCCTCACAAACTTATATGTTTCGATAAGATCGCCTCTCATTCTTCTGAACTCCAATGAGTAGAGTCCCAACCTATTCAATCTTTCCTCATACGTCAACCCCCTCATATCTGGAATCAACTGAGTGAACCTTCTCTGAACCGCCTCGAGAGCAAGTATATCTTTTCTTAAATATGGAAACCTAAACTGCACGCAGTATTCCAGGTGTGGCCTCACCAATACCGTGTATAACTGCAGCAAGACTTCCCTGTTTTTATACTCCAACCGCCTTGCAATAAAAGCCAAGATTCCATTGGCCTTCCTGATCACCTGCTGCACCTGCATACTAACTTTTTGTGTTTCATGTACCAGGACCCCCAAATCCCTTTGTACTGTAGCACTTTGCAGTTTCTCTCCATTTAGATAACAACTTGCTCTTTGATTTTTTCTGCCAAAGTGCATAACCTCACAATTTCCAACATTATATTGCATCTGCCAAATCTCTGCTCACTCACTTAGCCTGTCTATGTCCTTTTGCAGGTTTTTTATGTCCTCCTCACTCACTGCTTTCCCTCCCATCTTTGTATCGTCGGCAAACTTGGATATGTTGCACTTGGTCCCTTCCTCCAAATCGTTAATATAGATTGTAAAGAGTTGGGGTCCCAGCACTGATCCCTGTGGGACACCACTAGTTACTGATTGCCAGCCCGAGCACGAACCATTTATCCCAACTCTTTGTTTTCTGTTAGATAGCCAATCTTCCACCCATGCCAGTATATTACCCCCAATCCTGTGATTTTTTATCTTGATCAGTAATCTTTTGTGTGGAACCTTGTCAAACGCCTTTTGGAAGTCCAGATACACTACATCCACTGGTTCCCCTTTATCCACCCTGTATGTTACATCCTCAAAGAATTCGAGCAAATTTGTCAAACATAACTTCCCCTTTGTAAAACCATGCTGACTCTGTCCTATTAAATTATGTTTATCCAAATGCTCTGATACTGTTTCCTTAATAATGGACTCCAACATTTTGCCAACCACAGATGTTAGGCTAACTTATCTATAGTTTCCAGCTTTTTGTCTACTTCCCTTCTTAAATAAGAGTGTTACATTCACAGTTTTCCAATCTGCCGGGACCTTTCCTGAGTCCAGGGAGTTCTGGAAAATGATCACCAATGCATCCAAAATCCCTACCGCCACTTCTCTCAAGACCCTAGGATGTAGGCCATCAGGCCCGGGGGATTTACCTGCCTTAATCCCATTATTTTACTGAGTACCATCTCTTTAGTGATTTTAATCGTGTTTAACCCTTCCCCCCCAATTGCCCCCTGTTTGTCCAGTGTTGGGATATTTTTAGTGTCCTCTACTGTAAAGACTGATACAAAATATTTGTTCAGCAACTTTGCCATTTCCATGTTCCCCACCACTAGTTTCCTGGTCCCATCCTCTAAGGGACCAACGTTCACTTTAGCCACCCTTATTCTTTTTATATAGCTGTAGAAACTCTTGCTATCTGTTTTTATATTTTTTGCTAGTTTACTTTCATAATCTATCTTCCCTTTCTTAATTAATCTTTTAGTTATTGTTTGCTGGCTTTTAAATGTTTCCCAATCTTCTATCCTTCCACTAGATTTGGCTAATTTACAAGCCCTTGTTTTCATTCGAATACTATCATCTATTACTTTACTAAGCCACGGATGGCTGTCTTTTCTTTTTCTCCCCTTTTTCCTCAGTGGAATATATTTATCTTGAAAGATGTGAAATATCTCCTTGAATGTAGACCACTGCTCTTGTACCGTCTTACACTTTAATCTGTTTTCCCAGTCCACTTTAGTCAATTCTACTCTCATACCTTCATAGTCTCCTTTATTTAAGCTTAGTACGCTGGTTTGAGATCCAACTCTCTCACCCTCAAACTGAATTTGGAATTCAACCATATTATGGTCACTCATTCCAAGGGGATCGTTTTCCAGGACATTTTTGATTAATCCTGTCTCATTACACAGGACCAGATCTAAGATTGCCTGCCCCCTGGTTGGTTCAGTTACATACTGCTCATGGAAACCGTCCCTAATACACTCTATGAACTCTTCCTCAATGCTGCCATGCCCAATTTGTTCCTCTAAACGCCTCAGTATCCTACCATTAGTCGTGCATTCCCTTCCCTTGCTAGCCATCTCCAAATGCATTACCTGACACTTCTCCTGATTGAATTCCAGTTGCCACATTTCTGGCCATTGATATCTTCATGCAGTCTACAGCTAGCTTCCTCAACATCAACAACATAGCCTATTGTTGTATCATCTTCCAACTTATTAATCTTGCCCCCTACATTGAAGTATAAATTATTGATGTACATCACAAAAAGCTAGTGACCCAGTACTGAGCCCTGCATTACCCCACTGGAAACAGCCTTATGGTCACAAAAATTCCCCTCGACCATTACTGGGAATTAGATTCTGTCCTTGGATTCAACAATAACGCTGCACATTTTACCCAGAATTCAATCAGCCAGTTCATATTGATCTCAGTCTAAAGAATAAGTTCCTTGTTTTTCTCTTCCTTACAGTGAACTTGGTGACGATTGTGATCCTGTCTCGGGGAAGGTGCGGTCTCTCCAAATGTGTCACCCATTACTTGGTGTCCATGGCAGCGGCAGCTGTACTGGTCGTTATCACTGATCTAATATCCAGGCAGATTCCCAATCGTTGAGAGGCTCAGTTTAAGTTCATGTGGAAGATTAAAGTGTGTAATATCCACGCAATCCTGCTTTAAGCAGTCACAGACTGTTCTTTCTGGTTCACGGTCACTTTCACCTTTGATCAATTTCTGGTCATTTGTTGCCAGAAGCTGAAAATAAAATATTGCAATGAGAAAACGGCGGCTGTGGTGCTAGGAAGAGTGAGTGTGCTGTTCTGTGTAAAGAACACTTTCTGATACTTTATGTATGGAGGTCAATTTTGGATTTCTAATTCTCGTTGGTTCTGTTATGTAACAAGGTATGTTGCTTATTCACAGGTGTGGACAGTAATTTAAATCCTTCATTATATTTTAACCCCATTTATTCCATTTGTTCTGATTCTGCTGCTCAATGCGTTAACCGTCAGACATGTAGAGCAGAGTCCGGAGGAGACTCCGAGCCCACAGCAGGGGGGAATGTCCCAGTGACCCAGAGATGGAGAAGCAAAGAAAATCCATCATTTTACTGTTGGTTATATCTGGGAATTTTATCCTTATGGGCAGTGTTCCTGTTGTTTTCTGTGTGGAGACGATTGTATGTGTTCAATTTGCTTCCTGGCGCTCGAACTCAATATTTACGTGAACTTCAGCTGTTTCATCAATGACCTTCCCTCCATCATAAGGTCAGAAGTGGGGATGTTCGCTGATGATTGCACACTGTTCAGCACCATTCGAGGCTCGCCAGATACTGACGCAGTCCGTGTCGATATGCAGCAAGACCTGGACAACATTCAGACTTGGGCTGAAAGTGGCAAGTAACATTCGCACCACACAAGAGCCAGGCAATGACCATCTCCAACAAGCGATACTCTAATCATCTCACCTTGATATTCAATGGCATTACCATCGCTGAATCCCCCACTATCAACATCCTGGGGGTTAGCATTGATCAGAAACTGAACTGGACCAGCCATATAAATACTGTGGCTACAAGAGCAGGCCAGAGGCTGGGAATTCTGCGGCGAGTGTCTCACCTCCTGACTCCCCAAAGCCTTTCCACCATCTACAAGGCACAAGTCAGGAGTGTGATGGAATACTCGTCACTGGACTGGATGAGTGCAACTCCAACAACACTCAAGAAGCTCGACACCATTCAGGATAAAGCAGCCTGCTTGATTGGAACTCCATCCACAACCTTCAACATTCACTCCCTCCACCACCAGCGCACTGTGGCTGCAGTGTATACCATCTACAAAATGCACTGCAGGAACTCGCCAAAGCTCCATCAACAGCACCTTCCAAACCCGTGACCTCTACCACTTAGAAGGACAAGGGCAGCAGACTCATGGGAACATCACCACATACAAGTTCCCCTCCAAGCCACACACCAGCCTGATTTGGAACTGTATCGCCGTTCCTTCACTGTCGCTGGGCCAAAATCCTGGAACTCCCTTCCTAACAGCATTGCGGGTGTACCTACGCCATATAGACTGCAGCGGTTCAAGAAGGTGGCTCACCACCATCTTCTCAAGGGCAATTAGGGATGGGCACTAAATGCAGGGCTAGCCAGCCAGCGACGCCCACATCCCATCAATGAATAAAAATAAAAAAACTGATATTTAAACATAGAAACATAGAAACATAGAAGATAGGAGCAGGATTTGGCCATTCGGCCCTTCGAGCTTGCTCCGCCATTCAATGAGATCATGGCTGATCATTCAAATTCAGTACCCTGTCCCTGCCTTCTCCCCATATCCCTTGATCCCTTTAGCCTTACGAAATATATCCAACTCTTTCTTGAATATATTTAATGAACTGGTCCCCACCGCCCTCTCTGGCAGAGAATTCCATAGGTTCACCACTCTCTGGGTGAAGAAATTCCTCCTCATTTCAGTCCTAAATGGGTTACCCCTTATCCTTAGACTATGACCCCTGGTTCTGGACTCCCCGGCCATCAGAAACATCCTTCCTGCATTTAGTATGTCCAGGCCTGACAGAATTTTATAGGTTTCGCTGAAATCCCCTCTCAATCTTCTAAACTCCAGTGAGTATAAGCCCAATCGACACAATCTCTCCTCATACGTCATTCCTGCCTTCCCAGGTATCAGCCTGGTGAATCTTCGCTGCACTCCTTCCATGGCAAGAACGTCCTTCCTCAGGTAAGGTGGCTAAAACTGCACACAATACTCAAGGTGCGGTCTCACCAAGGCCCTGTACAGCTGTAGCAAGACATCCTTGTTCCTGTACTCGAACCCTCTTGCTACGAAGGCCAACATACCATTTGCCTTCTTAACCGCCTGCTGCACCTGCATGCTTACCTTCAGCGACTGGTGCACAAGAACACCCAGGTATCTTTGCACTTCCCCTTCTCCCAATCTATTGCCATTCAAATAATAATCTGCCTTCCTGTTTTTGCCACCAAAGTGGATAACCTCATATTTATCGGCATTATTGTGCATTTGCCATGTTTCTGCCCAATCACCCAAACTGTCCAAATCGTACTGCAGTTTCACGACATCCTCCTCACAGCATACCCTCCCACACAGCTTTGTGTCATCTGCAAATTTGGAGCTATTACATCCAATTCCCTCGTCCAGATCATTAATATGTATTGTGAACAGCTGGGGTCCTAGGACCGATCCTTGCAGTACCCCACTAGTCACTGCCTGCCACTTGGAAAACGACCCGTTTATTCCAACTCTTTGCTTTCTGTCCGCCAACCAGTTCTCTATCCAAGTCAATACCTTGCCCCCAATCCAATGTGCCTTAATTTTGCACGTAATCTCTTATGTGGTACCTTATCAAAAGTCTTCCGAAAGTCCAAATACACCACATCCACTGGTTCACCCTTAACTATTTTAACAGTTACATCCTCAAAAAATTCCAGTAGATTACTCAAGCATGATTTACCTTTTGTAAATCCATGTTGACTTTGTCCAATCCGGTCACTGTTTTCCAAGTGCTCAGCTATTACATCCTTTATAATAGACTCTAGCATTTCCCCACGACCGAAGTCAGGCTTACCGGTCTATAATTCCCCGCTTTGTCTCTGCATCTTTTTTTGAATAGTGGGGTAACTTTAGCTACCCTCCAATCCATGGGTACTGTTCCAGAGTCAAACGAGTTCTGGAAGATGACCGGCAATGCATCTACTATTTCTAGGGCCACTTCCTTAAGTACCCTGGGATATAGATTATCAGGCCCTGGGGATTCAGCTCCTGAGTTGCTGCACCAACACGTGTATTTATGCCGTGACCCAGACTAAATTCAGAGAGGATTTGAAGAATGTGGTGAAGTATCCCTTTACTGTAATTGTTAAATTCATTAAATGAGGAGAAGTTTGTGCAAAATCACAAAGCGTTGGTCTGGTGTTCTGCTCAATCCCCTCATCTCCGTGAGACACACACAGTGAGGCCTGTTTCTGTCTTTCAGCGCCTGGATTCAGTGACTAACAGGAACGGTAGAGGTGGGGTCTCCGCGGAGATCAGTCCCGCTGGATTCCTGCTCATTTTTAGACCCGCTGAGCCCTCTGGCGCGGCCTGGGGCGGGTTTATGCAGCTGCCGATCGCCAGATTCGAGTTTCATGTGTTTACCCAAAGGGGGCGGCTCGGGGAAGGTCGCTCTTTCAGTTGACAGCCCACGGGCGGACGGGCCACTCAGACCCCAGCACCCTCAGTGAAATCTTAGGGGAAATAGCCTGGGACCAACCTGCAGCCGGGGAGGGAGGCTTTAAAAGGCTCAAATGTCAGCACAGCGAGAGCGGAGCCAGCGACCGAGAGTGGCGGGGAGCAAAGGAGAGACTTCACAAGACAGCAGCTCCATGCTTGGATGGTGTGTATTACCGTTTTTTGCTTTAAAATCTCGGGAAGTGAATTTAAACTAAGAACTTGGAATGTATAACTATAACTTTATTAAATCAATAAATTAAACTAGATTTACTAATTAGTTTGTACAACTAAAAACTTTGAGTGAATAAAAAGCTTAACCAATTAAATCCAAAAAACAAGGTTAGATTGCGATGGCAGAGCTGGTGGTATGTCGCAACTGCAGCCTGTGGGATTGGAGGAGACATTTGAGATCCCGGGAAGCCACATCTGCAGTAAATGTCTGCAACTCGGGGAACTTTGGCTCAGATTTGTTGAGCTGTAGTCCGAGCTGCAGGCATTACAATGCATCAGGGCGTGGGAGACTTGCCTAGGCAATTCGATCCATGAGTCAGTGACACCACCTTGGTCAGGTTGTTATTTAGGTTTGGTTAGTGGTCAGGAACAGGAGGATGAGACTGCGAGTCAGGCAACTGTGGCTACACAGGATGTAGTGATATAGGTGCCTCAGCCTTGGACCTTGTTAACAGATAAGAGATACTTCCTGCCTGTATGACTGGGAACAAAGAATGCAGATGGAATGGACAATTTGATCACGGCACTATGGTACAGGAAACCATTCAAGTGGGGGGAATATGAAGGTAGTGTTAGGTGTTAATATAGTCAGGGGGATAAATACATCACTGCCCCGAAGGCTGTGTTGCCTGCCCGGTGCCATGGCTAAGGATATTCCCTCACAGCTAGAAAATAACTTGGAGCATGAGGGGGAGGATCCAGTAGTCGTGGCTCATGTAGGAACTGATGACATAGTTAGAACTAGGAATGAGGGTCTGCTGAGCGAGTTTGACGAGCTGGGGTCCAAATTACTCAGCACAACCTCAAAGGTAATAATCTCTGGATTACTCCCTGAGGCACTCGCAACTTGGCATAGGATCAATCACATCAGAAAGTTAAATGCGTGACTCAAAGTGTGGTGTGCGAGACAGTCGCTACGATTCATGGGGCACTAGTATCATTAATGGAAAGGAGGAAGCTGTTCCGTTGGAAGAAGCTCCACGTAAACCAGACTGGGATTATTGTCCTGGTGAATTAAATAACTAGGGCTGTAAAAAGAGCTTTAATCGAAAGAGGGGTTGAGGGTTCATGTGAGGGGAAATGTATGAATCTCAAGATATATTCAAAGCCATAGAGTAGTCTAACGATTTGAGTAAAGATAGGCAGAGGGAGACGGGAAGGGACAGAAAGGTTAACGGAAATAGTGCATCCAAGAATAAGGGCTAATCAGGGAAAATGGTAAACCATTAAAATTAAGGCTCTTTATCTGAATGCATGAAGCATTTACAACAAAATAGAGGCAGTTATGGTACAAATAGAGATAAATGCGTTTGATCTAATAGCCATTGCATAGATGTGGTTGCAAGGTGACCAAGGATGGATCTAAATATTCCAGTGTCGTGGAGCCACCAAAGGAATCAGATCGTTTGTATATAATTCCTTTAACAACATGTTAGCTGCAGCCTGAGTCTGTATCTTTATTTATGCTGTTGAACTGGACAGAGCGTGGTTACTTTAACAGCGTGGTTAAAACGTGATGACGTCACGCCGTTCATCACGTGATTCACCAATGGCAGGAAAATGCGATGACGTCATGACGTCAGTCACGGGACTTGAGTGCCATCCCTCGTGGAGCCTCCAAAGAGAGCAGACCTACATTCGGTGTTATCCTGCAGTTTCTTGTTAAAACCTGTTTGTTTCATTAAAGTTCGTTTTGTTTGATCGCCTGAGTAGAACTCAGTCTTTTAGTTAGGAACCCACATTCCTACATTGGTGACCCCGACTTTCGTGAACGGTTTTCGCGGATGATCTTCAGCATGGAAACGAATGCCGTGACTCTAAAACTGCCACAGTTCTGGGAGCAACAACCAGCCGCGTGCTTTCTCCAGGCTGAAGCCCAAATCCCCATCAGGAGCATCATCGCGGATCAGACCCGTTATTACTACGTGGTCTCCACCCTCGATAGCGCCACTGCCTCGCGGATCATCATCCTCCTCGGTAGTCCTCCTACTGACTGCAAGTATGATACATTAAAGGCGCGGTTGCTTCAAGTCTTCGGGCTATCAACGTCAGAACGCGCTCGCTGGCTCCTCGCTATGCCCGGCCTCGGGGACTCCAAACCATCCGAGCTCATGAGCCAGATGCTCACGCTCTTAGGTGGCAAACCAGAATGCTTCCTCTTCCGGGAGCTATTCCTCTGCCAACTGCCGGAGCAGGTACAGGCTGCCCTAGCCAGGTCCGAGGTCATGGACTGCGCTGAGCTTGCTGCCGAAGCAGATAAGATTTCCACAATAACCCAGCATGCTGGCTGCCACGGGATGCCCATCCCCCACAGACACAGCTGCAGCTCCTCTTGCAGCGGGCTGGTGCTCCTACCACGCCCGTTTTGGCGCGAAAGCACGATGCTGCCGCTCTCCCTGCAGCTTTTCACCCAAAAATAAAACAAAACTCCTGCAGCGTTCCTGGCGAAGGAGGACTGGGTCTGACGGGCGCTCTGCGGCTGCGATGGCCATTGGATCTTCGCGGAAATTTCTTTACATCACCGATTCCCTTTTGGGTCGACGTTTCCATTGTGACACCGGGGCGCAGTGTAGCATCCTACCTGCGTCGAATCTCGATATGCAAGCTGGGGACCACGGCTTTTCCCTCGTGGTGGCTAATGGCACAGCCATTCAAACTTTATGAAAGTGGTGGGTCCAAGTGTGTTTCAGTGGTCAGCGCTTCCATTGGGATTTCGCCATGGCCACAGTCTCGCAGGCCATTCTAGGGGCGGATTTTCTATGTGCCAACGGCCTCCTCATCGATGTCCGGCACCGCCGGTTAAAGAACACGGCCACCTTCCACTCGATTCCGTGCCACCAGTGTACTACCATATTGCGCTCTATCGTCTGCATGTTCCCATCTCCGGATGACTTCACTCGGCTCCTCGGAGAGTTCCCGGAGCTGACCAGGCCCACTTTCTCCTCCTCGGCCACGAAGCATGGTGTTGAACATCATATCACCACTACTGGCTCCCCGGTTTATGCACGGGCTAGAAGGCTTGAACCCGGCAAGCTCGTGGCTGTGAAAGTGGAGTTCAACACAATGGAGCAGCTGGGGATTATTCGCCAGTCGAATAGTCCCTGGTCTTCGCCTCTCCACATTGTTCTGAAACCGGGCAGCGACTGGCGGCCATGCAGTGACTACCGACGCCTGAATAATGCCACTACTCCTGTTCAGTACCCGATCCCGCATATTCAGGATTTCTCAGCCCATTTGGCGGGAAATTCTATCTTTTCAAATGTCGACCTCGTCCGGGGTGTCACCAGGTTCCCATGCACCCGCAAGGCATTGTGAAAACCGCAGTCATCACCTCTTTCGGCCTTTTTGAGTTCCTGCACATGCTGTTTGGCTTGAAGAATGCAGCACAGTCTTTCCAGTGCTTGATGGACTCCGTGCTCCGAGACCTAAACTTCATTTTCGTCTACCTCGATGACATTCCCATCACCAGCGCTAGCAAGGAAGAGCACATCTGCCATTTGCATAACCTCTTTACACGCCTCAGTCAGCATGGTTTGATCATCAACCTGGCCAAGTGCCAGTTCGGACTGCAGCGGATCGATTTCTTGGGACACCACATAACATCAGACGGCGCCGCCCCCTTACTGATGAAGGTGGAAGCTGTTACCTCTTTCCCGTGCCCGCCAACCGTCAAGGCCCTGCAAGACTTCCTGGGGATGGTCAATTTCTATCACCGATTCGTCTCTAAGGCGGCTCAGCTTATGCAGCCTTTGTACGGGGCCCTCAAGGGCAAGTCCGGTAAGGATCCAATCAGTTGGACAGCCGAGATGGACCAGGCATTTGTCAACACAAAGAGCGCCTTGGCCAATGCAACCATGCTGGCGCAGCCACTTCCAGGTGCCATCATCGCCCTTACCACAGATGCATCAGACTATGCCATCAGTGCAGTGCAGGAGCAGTGGTTGAATGGCATGTGGCAACCGCTGGTGTTTTTCAGCTGTCAACTATGGAAAAATGAAAGAAAATACAGCACTTTCGATCAGGAGTTGCGCCCTTTTTCTAGTCATTTGACATTTCAGGTTCTGATTAGAAGGACGCCCCTTCACGGCTTTTGTCGACCACAAGCCTCTAACGGCCAAGACCGCCGAACTGTAGTCAGCTCATCAGCAATGTCACCTGACATTTATTTCTGAAATTACCACGGACATTCAAAATGTGTCTAGTAGAGACAACCTGGTAGTGGATTGCCTGTCCCACGCGATGGTCCATGCAGTTCACCTTGGGATTGACTACGCCCTCATGGCTGCAGATCAGGCCTCGGACCCAGAGGCCCAATCACACAGAACCATCCCCTCTAATTTACAGGCGACCGACGTCAGTTTCCAGGCTGCAGGCACCACGCTCCTTTGCGACATCTCCATGGGCGTTCCCCAACCTATCGTGCCAGTCGCCTGGCGCCGGAAGGTGTTTGACGCCATACACGGGTTGTCACACCCTGATATGAAGGCTTCACAACGGCTAATGTCGGCGAAGTTCGTCTGGAATGGTATGCACCTTGATCTCCATGACTGGGCCAACACCTGTGTGGTCTGCTAGAAGGCCAAGGTCCAGCGTCATGTAAAAGCTCCAGTGGCTACGTTCGCTGTTCCGGAGCATCGTTTCGACCACGTGCATGTGGACATTGTGGGGCCACTTCCTCCTTCCCGTGTTTATATGCATCTTCTCACCATGGTGGACCGCACCACTAGGTGGCCAGAGGCAGTACCTTTGGTTTCCACCACTTCAGCAGACATCGCTAGAGCTTTCATCTCCTGTTGGATTTCTCGTTTCGGGGTACCGGCGGACATCTCCTCCGATCATGGGCCACAATTTTCCTCGGAGCTCTGGAACGCTGTAGCTCAGGGGCTTGGCACCAAACCTCATTGCACCACTGCCTATCATCCACAGGCAAATGGCCTGTGCTAGTGATTCCACAGGTTACTAAAAGCCGCCCTACGGGCCAGTCTTCAAGGTGCGAGATGGGTGGACAGACTCCCATGGGTACTTTTGGGTGTTTGTACAGCACCCAAAGAGGACCTACAATCGTCCTCGGCAGAACTCGTTTGTGGCCAGCCGCTCCGAGTACCAGGGGTTTTCCTCCCTTCTCCCACAGAGCCATGGTCCGCCTCCCAGCAACTTGTCAGCCACCAGGAAGCGGCCAGATGCTTTTCTCCGGTGCCTACATCAAATCACGGCCTTCCGAGCCCCCACATGCCAGAGGAGCTGAAGAACGCCGAGCACATATTTACCCGCCACGACGTTCACTCGGATCCGCTCAAACCCCCTTACACTGGTCCTTTCTGCATAATCGAATCAGGAGACAAATTCTTTTTGGTTGACATTGGAGGAAAGCCGGATCACATTTCGGTGGACCGGTTGAAGCCGGCTCACTTGGACCTGGACCGCCCAGTCGTCATCGCTCAACCACCTAAAAGTGGCCGACCGCCCGCAGTCACTGTGCCAGAGCAACCACAGCCACCCGCCAGCTCGACCACACTCACTGCGCCAGCTCAACCACAACCGCCCGCCAGTTCGACCACTGTCCATCAGCTTCCTCTGCAGGGTTACCGAAGTCGCTCAGACAGACTTGTCAGCCCTCCTCGATGCCTCACTTTTGCTGTTAAAGACAATTCTGGGGGGGCGCATGTGGCGGAGCCACCAAAGGACTCAGATCGTTTGTATATAGTTCCTTTAACAACATATTAGCTACAGCCTGAGTCTGTATCTTTATTTATGCTGTTTAACTGTACAGAGCGTGGTTACTTTAACAGCGTGGCTAAAACACGATGACGTCACGCCGTTCATCACGTGATTCCCCACAAGCAGGAAGACGTGGTGACGTCATGACATCAGCCACTGGACTGCAGGGGCAGTCCCCGTGGAGCCTCCAAAGAGAGCAGACCTACATTCGATGTTATCCTGCAGTTTCTTGTTAAAACCTGTTTGTTTCATTAAAGTTTGTTTTGTTTGATCGCCTGAGTAGAACTCAGTCTTTTAGTTAGGAACCCACGTTCCTACACCAGCACATTTAATATTTTGAATAAATGGGCAGAATGGAAAAAGAGGGTGGGTAGCATTGTTAATAAAGGATGACATGAGGACTATAGCGAGGAAGCCTCTTAGCTCGGAAGATCTGGAATTAGAACCAGTATGGGCGGCGATCAGAAATAACAAAGGCAAAAAACACTGGACGGAGTAGTTTATATGCCCCCCAAGGATGGAATCCACTCGAGACTGTTTCTTGGAACAATACATCGTTGAACCAACCAAGGAAGAGGTTATTTCAGATCTTGTTTTGTGTCATGAGAGAGTGGTAATCAGTATTCTCATAGTAAGGGATATTCTGGGGCAGAGCGATCATAATATGATAGGATGTTACATGGAGTTTGGGAGTGACGCACCTAAGCACGAAACTAGAAACCTAATCTTAAATGAACCAATTAGAAAGGTATGAGGGGCCTGTTGGCTAAAGTAGAGAGGAAAATTACATTAAAAGTTATGATGGTAGATGATCAATGGTGAACATTTAAACAAATATGTCATATTTCTGAACAAATGCATATTCCAGTGAGAAATTAATATCCACTGGATGAATGATCCATCCGTGGCTAACTAAAGATGTTACGGATAGTTGTGGGTTAATAAAGAGGCTGATAATATTGCTAAGAAGAGTAGTGGGCCTGAGGCTTGGGAGAGTTTTATAAACCATCAAAAGATGACCAAAAATCGATAAAGAGGGAGAAAATCAAATTTGAGAGCAAACCAGCAAAAATATAAAAACAGTTTGTAAGAGCTTCAACAAGTATGTAAAAAGAAAGAGAGTAGCAAAAGTAAACGTGGAGTCTGAGACTGCAGCAGTTATAATGGTGAAGATGGAAATGGGAGCGAGTTTGAACAAATATTTTGGCCTAGAAATTCGACTGGGGCAGTCGTGCAAATGTAACACTGCTATTCAAAAAAGGAGGGAGACCAAAAAGAGAGATCTACAGGCCACATAGCCTGAAAGTGAAATCGTGTTTGACAAATCTATTAGCGTTTTTGAGGATGTAACCAGTAGGGTGGATAAAGGGGAGCCAGTGGAGTTATTTTATTTCGATTTCCAAAATGCCTCCGATAAGGTGCCACATGAAAGGTTGTTGCACAACATAAGGGCACTTGGGTTATGGGTAATATATTAGCAAGAATAGAAGCCTGATTAAAGGACAGAAAATGGAAAGTAAGAATAAACGGTTCATTTTCAGATTGGCGGGCTGTTAATAGTGGGGTGCCGTTAGAATCAATGCTGAGGCCTCAGCTATTTACAATCTATATTAGTGACTTAGATGAAGGGACCGAGTGCAATATATATAGGTTTGCTAACAATACAAATCTAAAGGTGCGAATGTAACCTGTGAGGGCAAAAAGGCCTAAAAACGCTCTCATTAATCCAGGGCCTGGAAATTCATTTAGAGCAGCAATAAATGAGACATGGTCCAGTATAATATAAACAGAGTCACGGTCTAGCGTAATATAAACAGAGGCAAGAATTTCTGGCATAATAAGTGAGACTGGAGCTAATGTAATAAACCGAGCCACGGTCTAATGTAATATACACAACAACATGGTCTAGTGCAGTAATAATTGAGGAAGGGTCTAGGGTAATACAAACAGGGACAGTGTCTAGTGCAAAGATAACTAAGACAAGGCCAAGTATAATATACACAGGGAGAGGGTCTAGTGTAATATAAACAGAGACAGGTGTCGTGTAATATAAACAGCGACAGGGTCTACTGTAATATAAACAGAGACAGGGTCTAGTGTAATATAAAGAGAGACAGAGTATAGAGTAATTTGAACAGTGACAGGGTCCAGTGTAATATAAACAGAGACAGGGTCTAGTGTAATATAAACAGAGACAGGGTCTAGTGTAATATAAACAGAGACAGAGTCTAGTGTAATTTAAACAGAGTCAGGGTCTAGTATAATTTAAACAGAGACAGAGTCCAGTGTAATTTAAAGGCATACACAATTTGCACTCTGCCAATTAATCCGCACACACTTCATGTCCCTGCTCTCAGACTGTCAGGGTCACGTTTTGTTTTCTATCCAATCTTTTTCAAAAAGTTCTGATCGTTGAAGGGTGTCACTTTCCATTGGTGCAATGCCTGTTTAATTGTATTTTGAAATGTTAGAATTGTTGGGGCTGAAATGGTTAACTTGATCTGTTTGTTTAACGACTGTAATTAATGTCAGTTCCCAGGGAATCTGCTCGTCTCTCTGGAGTTTATACTCTAATATAAATGAGTTGCTCTTTTGAATTCTCTATTCCATTCATTCCGTGGGAGCGGTGCCCTGAGCACTGATTTCCTGCCAAAAGTGGAAACATGGTTCGGGATTTCCCACGAAGTCTTCCGGTGCTGTGGGCAATCTTGGACGTACAAAAGATTTACTACCCCATCATCGCTGCCGCTGGTGTTCCCAGTAAGTCCAACTATTAACATCGTGAAGCATGTTTAAATATATTGCTGTTGTTCTGTGTTTCCCATTATCTTCCCCAGACACGGATAATCGATGTTACTGGTATGTCCAAATATTAACTCCGTGCACCATTTTAACTGTGTTACTGTTCCTGTGACTCCCATTTCCTGCCACCGTCTCAGGTCGCTGATGTTCATAGAATCATAGAAACTGACAATACAGAAGGAGGCCATTCAGCCCCTCGCACCTGTTCCTGTCTCTGTTAAAGAGCAGTCATGCTCAGTCCCAGATTCCCACTTTTTACCGGTAATCCTGTAATTCCTCATCCTCAGGTTGGTGCCAAACACACGTTTAAAATTATTTACAATATCATTTCCACCATCTATTCAGGTGGGGCGGCGTTCCCGATCATGACATGTTCCTGGGAAGTAACTGTTGGTTCAGTAATGTTGTTTATGATGAAGGGACATGAAAGCTTTGCGTGCCTGAAATATCTGTTGCTGTTACATATTTTACCCTGGTTCCCACCCACTGATCTGAAATCAGTTAACTCCTCTCTTCAAACAGTGAGCCAAGAAATGCTACATGGAAGTGTTAAGGGTTTTCCACTTCATCACCAACAGTAATGTCTACTCTTCTCTGCAGGTAGTAATTCTCTGGACCATATCTGTTTGATTGTAACTGTTGTTGTGATTTAGATAATTTCCCCGCTGTTGGTTGTGTCCCATGTATCCCTCTTGGTGTGCGGTATTGGAAGGTGTCTGTCTTGATGTGTTTGTTACACAGTCGCCTGTTCACTGGTCTGAGTTTAATGGACAATGCGGCCTCACTCCTGCCATGTGTTTAACAAAGTTTGCGAGTTTATTGTACTTTGATTCTTTAACACCAGCCTGATGCCGGAACTGTGCATTTCCATTAGATCAGAAATGTGTTTTCAGGAAGATTTTATATTCAGTATTCTGCATACAGTTCAATAGGTAGAGCAGTAGCGATCTGGCAGAGAGTCCAGAAATACACAGAAACGTTTGAGAAAAATCAGCAGCTCCACTTCACTATCTGACTTTCCACCATCGCCTACTCCACACTCCTCCCATTGGTTGAGGATGTTTAAGACAGGATTACAAGTTTGTTACATTTGTTCCAGTAATATAGTCAATTAATCGTATTTCCAAAAACTTAATATTAATCATTACTCTGACACATCAGTGTAAAGCCATGCGGGTCTTGCACAGTTCAGGGAGTCTCTCAGTGAGGCGCAACCTGACTTTGGATAATCTCCTGTGTCCTTTCCATAATCAATTGGAAACCCGCACAATTCACATTAATAAGCGATTATTTGTTTCGTTGTAATTTACTCTAAGGAAGTATATTGGTAAAGCATTGGGAAATCCGCTGTAAATTAATTGCAATATATATATGAACTGAAAGTAATAATTTTAAATTAAAATAAAGCATTAGATTTACACCACGTTTTATGTTATCTGCATGAAAAATAATATGTTTTTGACATTTACACACATGAAGTTGAGAGAACTTGGAGAAAAATCAGCCGCAATTTTTCACACAGCAGCTGGTAACTCGTTTGGTTGATGTTGTCTGGTGCGGGAATGTTGGCAATGACACCGAGAGCTCCATGTTCTTCCTGAAATAGTCCCAACTATAACATCCCATGAATGAGAAGAGTGGGCCAAGGCAATCCCGGGAAGGCGGGCACCTCTGAGCAGTGCTAACCCGCTGAAGCCCAGGAATGGGGCTTGAACCCATGAGCTTCACACTCAACACGAGCCGAACTGACTCTGAATGAATCCAATGACTGGCCGAACTGACTCTGAATGAATCCAATGACTGAGTTTTTAATACAATTATTTGTAATACTGATTTATATATAATATATTTTCTTTCCTCTCCCTCCACTTCCTCTGTTCCAAGCGCAGGTCCAATATCGTCACCTAAGACCTACATATGCTCCGCTCTGCTTTTTTCTACTACTGCTCACCCGCAGTCTTGCTGGAGGAGACCACCTCATTCATCTCGCTCCTTGTTCATCTCCACCTTCTAGTCCCGGGAACTCCCTGATAATGTAATGTCTTCCCATCTACTGCGTGTGTGTTTTTGTTATTTTACCTCCCTCTTTTCTCTCCCCTGTTCTGAAAGTGCTGAACCTTTGGGCCCAGGGCTACGAGGGTACAAACGCCTTCACCAAGAGACCATAGACAGAGTCCATAGTAGGTATCAGAACCCCATTAAAGCTGTTCTCATCTCAGTGCCACACCTGTTCACCTTCCAGTCGGTGTTGGTTGCCAGTGATCAGAATGATCATCCTTGCCCCATTTCCCACCCGGATCCTACAGCACTGGGACACCTGTAGTAGTGAACGGCCAATTCCGCACAGGCTTTCGTCCAAACCTGGGAATTGTGGGTCATTTTTGCCTCCAGCTACAACAGGGTGTTGTTATCGACCAGATCCACCAGTAATCTCCCTCACAGGAATGGTTTTTCATTTAATTTTCTGTAGATCCTTTTATTCATTGTGTTTAATTTTATTCTTTCAATTTTTTATTTCACATCTTGTTTCTGCTTTTATTGTAAAACCTGCCTCCAGCAGAAAGCCCTGTCACAGTTAAAATAATCAGTCTCTATACCTGGATGTATTAGTAACACTTCTAATTTCAGACCGAACTCCACCGGGTTGCTGCTTCTGTTGGAGCCTGATGTATAATTTCTGTTTTATAAACTTCCTTACAGTGAACTTGGTGACGATTGTGATCCTGTCTCGAGGAAGGTGCGGTCTCTCCAAATGTGTCACTCGTTACCTGGTATCCATGGCAGCGGCGGATCTTCTGGTCATTATAATTGACGTGATACTAAGACAGATTCCCATTGCTCACGCTGCACAATTCCTTTTTGTGCAGAACATTAAAGTGTGTAATATCCACGCCGTCCTGCTGTACGCAGTCACAGACTGTTCTGTCTGGTTCACAGTCGCTTTCACCTTTGATAGATTTGTGGCCATTTGTTGCCAAAAGCTGAAAACAAAATATTGCACTGAGAAAACCGCGGCTGTGGTTCTAGGAACAGTGACTGTGCTGTTTTGTTTGCAAAGCATTTTTTGGTACTTTATGTACACAAGTGACTATTTACTGTTTAACATACCTTGGTTTTGCAATATATTAGACAGTGTTTTCCTTTCACGGGTATGGGCGGCAATAGAATCTCTTCATTTTATTTTAACCCCATTTCTTCCTTTTGTTTTGATTCTGCTGCTCAATGCTTTAACCGTTAGACACATTTTAGTAGCCAGCAGAGCACGCAGGAGACTCCGGGCCGACAGCAGTGGGGAGAGTCCCAGCGATCCAGAGATGGAGAAGCGAAGGAAATCCATCATTTTACTGTTTGTTATATCCGCAAATTTTATCCTTTTATGGGTGATGTTTTTGGTGAATTCAATCTACTTGCGCATAAATGCAATGTATAATAATATGACTATTAGTACTTCGGATGTCCTACAACAAATAGGATTCATGCTTCAACTGTTGAGTTCTTGCACAAACACTTGTATTTATGCCGTGACTCAGACTAAATTCAGAGAGGAGTTGAAGACTGCAGTGAAATTTCCCATCACTCTAATTGCTAAATTAGTGTAAAATTTCGAGAAGAAATGAAAACTGTCCACCTGCCGCCTGAAATACTAAACAAAATTTATAAAGTATCCCTGAAATGCTTACTAATTTGATGTTAATTTAAGTATATTTGCAACATTTTGTACTTTGTGCAGCAACTTGTTATAAAATAGGCAGCTGCACAGGTATTGCACTAAACAGTTTAGCAACATTTTAAAATGTTAATAAAACAAGACAATCTGCTTCTGCGTTATCCGTGCTTATGTTGATGGTGCTCCATTTACACGAAATGTGCCCATAAAATGCCGCAGAGAAAGATCCTGTGATCTCGTTTACAGGAAGCACCCAGCTGACCACTTACCATCTGCTAGGATCCATGGTCGTTGCTCTGTGTGTAATCCATTAGTACAATAGGTGCAGCAATGTGGGCTGCTAACAATAGGCTGGGATCCGTGGTCCTTGCTCTGTGTGGATTCCATTAGGTCAATAGGTGGAGCAATGAGGGCCGCTAACAATAGGCTGGGAGCCGTGGTCTTTGCCCTGTGTGGGTGCCATTAGTTCAATAGGTGGATCAATGCAGGGCGCTAACAATAGTTGCAAACAACGCTGTGCAATGGTTGCATTTGTGAATCAATGTTGGCTTCATGTCATTGGAGATGGACGGGAAACATATTTAGAAACGCAAACACATCCTAACACTAAAACATTACGCTAGGTTGTTAGGTTTTATGTCAGACTTTTCTGTCAACTTTTAAGGGTTACAAATGCCAAGGTCCAGATTTTAATTAATTAGAATTGATTACCAGATTTAATATAAGCAAAATCTTGTCATTGAGAAAATAATGAGACTAAAGGTAGACAGATCTTCAGTTCCTGATGGTTTCCCCCGCAGGATATTAACAGAAGTATGTGAGGAAATTGTAGATGTTTTAGCCATGTTCTTCCAAAATTCACCTGAACCAGAAATGCCCCATGGATTGGATACATGCCCACGTCACTCCATTAGTGAAGAAGGGTAGCGGAGACAAAATCGGAAATTAAATGCCTATTAGTCTAAGGTCTATTGTAGAGAAGTTATTAGAATCTGTTATTAGGGACAGAGTGATTGGGCACTTAGACAGATATGAACTGGTCAGAGAGAGCCACCATAGATTTGTACCGGGCAAGGCATTTCGAATGAAACAAGTTAATTTTTATTAAATAGAACTAACATAGTAGATAATGGAGTGTCTAAGGATATTATTTATGTGGTCTTCCAGAAGGCATTGGATCAGGTTATAAGAGACTATTAACAAAAATGAGAGTGAATGGAATTGGAGGCAACCTATTGACATGGGTAGGGAATTGGTTCAGAGGTAGGAGACAGAGTGTAGGGTTAATGCATATGCTGACAGGTTGGCAGGATGTGGCTGGTTGTGCCCCAAGAGATCGGTACAGGGGCTTTTCAAACTAATCATAAACGACTTAGATGATAGGATAGAGAGCCGTATATTAAAGGTTGTTGAAGACACCAAGTTAGGTGGCGCAGTAAATAGTGTAGGTGGGAGCAGAAAGTTGCAAAGGGACATGGAGAAATAAGCTGAATGGGAAAAACTGTGTCAGCTGGAGTTCAATGTGCGGAAGTGTGAGGTCATCCACTTTGGCCCTCAGAAAGATAGATCAGAGTGTTTGATAAAATGGGAAATTAGGAACTGTGGATGAACGGAGAGATTTAGGTGTCCAAGTAGAGAAAGCTCTAAAAGTTCGTAGTCAGGCACAAAAATCTAATTTAAATGTTAATGGAATGGTCGCCTTTTTATCAAAGGGGCTATAATTGAAAGGAATGGAAGTTCTGTTCCAGCTGTACAGAGCCCTGGTCAGACCGAATCTGTGGCACTGCAGTCAGCTCTGGGCACCGAACCTTAGGACAGGATAAGTGGCCTTGGAGGGGGAGCAGCGCAGATTCAACAGAATGGCACTTGGGCTAATAGGGTTACATTATGAAAACAGTTTGCATAGACTAGTCTTATATTCTGTTTATTATAGAATATTAAGGGTTTATCTAATTAAGATATTAAAGGTGATTAAAAGAATTGATATGTGGATGGGTCATAGTCATAGAGTTATAGAGTTATAAAGCACAGAAAGAGGCCCTTCAGTCCATCGTGTCTGCGCCGGCCATCAAGCCCTGTCAATTCTAATCCCATTTTCCAGCACTTGGTCCGTAGCCTTGTATGCTATGGCGTTTCAAGTGCTCATCTAAATGCTTCTTGAATGTTGTGAGGGTTTCTGCCTCTACCGCCCTTTCAGGCAGAGTTCCAGATTCCAAACAACCTCTGGGTGAAAAAGTTTTTCCTCAAACCTCCTCAAAACATCCTGCCCCTTAACTTGAACTTATGCCCCCTGGTTATTGAACCCTCTGCTAAGGGGAAAGGTTCTTTCCTATCTACCCTATCTATGCCCCTCATAATTTTGTACACTTCAATCAGATCCCCCCTCAGCCTGCTCTGCTCTAAGGAAAACAATCCCAGCCTGTCCAGTCTCTCTTAATAGCTGAAGCGCCCCAGCCCAGGTAATATCCTGGTGAATCTCCTCTGCACCCTCACCAATGAAATCACATCCCTCGTATAGCGTGGCGACCAGAAATGCACAGTGTATTCCAGCTGTGGCCTAACTACAGTTTTGTACAGCTCCATCATAACCCGTGCTCTTATATGCTATGTCTCGGCTAACGAAGGCAAGTATCCCATATGCCTTTTGAACCACCTTATCTACCTGTCCTGCTGCCTTCAGGGATCTATCTACATACACACCAAGGTCCCTCTGATCCTCTGTCCTTCCTATGCTCCTACCATTCATTGTGTATTCTCGTGCCTTGTTAGTCCTCCCAAAATGCATCACTTCACACTTTTCAGGGTAAAATTCCATTTGCCACTGTTCTGCCCATCTAACAATAATGTCTATATCGTCCTGTAGCCTGCGGCTTACCGCCTCGCTCTTTACCACTCCTCCAATGTTCGTGTCATCTGTGAACGTACAGATCATACCTCCTACATTCATCACTAAATCATCAATGTACACCACAAATAGCAAAGGACCCAGCACCGATCCCCGTGCTACGCCACTGGACACAGGCTACCAGTCACAAAAACAACATTCGACCATCACCCTCTGCCTCCTGCCACTAAATCAATTTTGGATCCAATGTGCCAAATTGCCCTGGATCTCTTATCTCCTTGACCAGCCTCCCAAGTGGGACTTTGTCACATGCCTTACTGAAGTTCATGTAGAGTACATCAACTGCACCACCCTCATCCAAACACCTAGTCACCTCCTCTAAAAATTCAATCAAATTGTTCAGACATGATCTCCCCCTGACAAAGCCATGCTGACTATCCCTGATTAATCCCTGCCTCTCCAAGTGGGGAATAATTCTGTCCCTCAGAATTTTTTCCAAAATTTTCCCTGTTAGGCTCACTGGCCTGTAATTCCCTAGCTTATCCCTACTACTCTTCTTGGGCAATGGTACTACGTTAGCTGTCCTCCAGTCCTCTGGTACCTCCCCTGTGGACAGGGAGGTTCAGAAAATTTGTGTCAGGGCCCCTGAAATCTCCCTTGCCTCAATCAGCAGCTTGGGATACATCCCGTCAGGGGCTGGGGATTTATCCACTTTAAGCCCGCTGAAACCGCCAATACCTCCTCCCTCTCAATACTAATTTGTTCAAGTATATCACAATCCCCCTGCTTGATTTCTATGCCTACATCGTCCTTCTCCATAGCGAACACAGATGCAAAATATTCATTTAAAATCTCATCTACATCCTCTGGCTCTACACAGATTGCCACCGTGGTCCTTAATGGGCCCTACTCATTCCCTGGTTATCCTCTTGCCCTTAATATACTTATAAAACACCTTGGGATTGTCCTTTATTTTGTCCACCAGTGTTTTTTCATGCCCCCTCTTCGTTCTCCTAATTTCTTTTTTAAGTACACCCTGCACTTTCTATACTCCTCTAGGGCTTCCACTCTTTTCAGTCATTTGTATCTGCCAAAAGCCTCCCTTTTTTTCCTAATACATCCTTGTACATCCCTGACATCCAAGGTTCCCTGGGTTTGTTCGTCCCACCCTTGACCTTTATGGGAACATGTTGGCGTTGTAGTCTCTGTAGTTCCTTTCTGAAAGACTCCCACTGCTCTGATGTGGATTTTCCTACAAGTAGCTGATCCCAGTCCACTTTGGCCAGATCCTGCCTTATCATATTAAAATCGGCCTTCTCCCAATTTAGAAACTTGATTTCCGGTCCATCGTTGTCCTTTTCCATGTCTACCTTAAATCTCACCGAATTATGGTCACTTTCACCAAAATGCTCTCCTACTGACACTTCTACCACTTGCCCAGCTACATACACTAAAATTAGGTCCAGTAACGCCCCCTCTCTTGTAGAACTTTCTACATGCTGGCTCTAAAAGCTCTCCTGGATGCATTTTAAGAATTCCATACCCTTTAAGCCTTTCACACTCTGGCTATCCCAGTTAATATTGGGCAAGTTGAAATCTCCTACTGTTATTACCCTATTATTTCTAGACTTCTCTGAGATTTCCCTACATATCTGTTCCTCTATCTCCCCCTGACAGTTTGGGGGCCTATAGTACACTCCCAGCAAAGCGCTTGCCCCCTTTTTGTTTTTAAGTTCTACCCATATGGCCTCGTTAGAGGAATCTGCTAAGATATCATTTCTCCTTACAGCAGTAATTGTCTCCTTGATTAATATTGCGACACCCCCTCCTCTTTTACACCCCCCTCTCTCTCGCCTGAAGATTCTATACCCGGAATATTGAGCTGCCAGTCCTGCCCCTCCCTCACCCATGTCTCTGTGACAGCAACAATATCATACACCCATGTGTTCATTAACACCTTCAATTCATCTGGTCTAGCAATTCATCTCGGGTGGTGATGCAGAACGGGCGGTATTGGATCGAGCGCCTGTTGTCCACAGCACCTGATATTCAGCTCCATTCACTGAAACATAGAAACATAGAAACATAGAAGATAGGAGCAGGAGTAGACCATTCGGTCCTTCGAGCCTGCTCCGCCATTCAATGAGATCATGGCTGATCATCCAATTTCAGTACCCTGTCCCTGCCTTCTCCCCATATCGCTTGATCCCTTTCGCCTCAAGAAATATATCCAACTCTTTCTTGAATATATTTAATGAACTGGCCTCCACCGCCCTCTGTGGCAGAGAATTCCACAGGTTCACCACTCTCTGGGTGAAGAAATTCCTCCTCATTTCAGTCCTAAATGGCTTACCCCTTATCCTTAGACTATGACCCCTGGTTCTGGACTCCCCGGCCATCAGAAACCTCCTTCCTGCATCTAGTCTGTCCAGACCTGACAGAATTTTATAGGTTTCAATGAGATCCCCTCTCATCATATTTGCAGCAAATATAAGGCGCTGCATTTAACGGGTGGCTGATCCGATCCGATCCCGTTTCTTTCTCCGGGTGACTCCTGGAAGGTGTCCAATAAGGTAGATTAACACAGCGCTCACTGTTTATAAGAGAAGTCCTCAGAGAATTTCCAGAATAAATGTTGATAGACTGTTGGTGAAGTCTTGACGAAGTTTCCTAGAAAGCCTCCCGATGTGTTTCAATAATCCTCTTCAAAGCTCCAGCAGCAAGTGGACAGTAAAAGACGATGAGCATTTAAACAGCGCTCCAAATCTTCAGCAACTACTCGTTTACTCCCAGTCAGCTGGTCGCTGTTAGGAAAGGGCGTCAGGTCCAGCGCCGGCCACCAGAATGTCGTGCCGCCTCATTAATGAGCGCCAGCAGGCAAGTTAAGTGTCAATTAGCTGCTTAATGACCTTCCGTCGGCCGTTCATAGCGCAAGCTTCAACTCCTTGACCAAGATGGCGTCTTTCGCTAAAGGCGGGCTAAACCAGCGTTACAGTTTAAGACCCCAGCCTGGCCACCTCGGAGGCTCTTTAGCGGCTAAGTTATCCGGGGAAAATCGTCCCCCACCCCCACCCCATATGCCTTCTTATGAACTTTTAATTAGGTCACGATGTCGTTCCGTCCTTCCGACGGGGGTGGCAGTGTAGCACCCCAGGTTTCCGTTTCCCGACTCCGCAGCTCATAATTTAGACAGATTCCGCTGCTCTAATCAACTGATTCCCAAACTGTAAAAATGTGGTGACTTCGTTTCAACTCCCTATGTGCAACAACGCAGGAGATCATGTTGTAATAATATAAAATCACAGTGCCATTTATAAAAACAGCAAGATATGTCAGTTTAAAATGGGAACTGGACAACATCTGTCCACCCTGGCCCGATTAACTTCGCCCTCTAACCCTGCTTCACCCGAAGACCACACCTGGTCTTACCTCCCCTATCTAACACTACAAGATGTTGACTGTTATTCCCTACAACCAATATTTCTCAAGCAAGTACTCAGTCCCATTTTCCAGGGAAAACGCTATCAACTGGCTGTACCTGGAATCCGAACATGATGCCCCGGAGTTCTAAATTCCCCTACTAGTGAGAAGAGTTCTGTTATGTTATCTGTGACTTCCTTAATTACTCGAGCATTTCGATCAAACCGTCACAGAATCTCATTTCCATATATTTTAGTAGAAATTAACTCGGTCTCTCTACTCAGTCCATTTATCCGTCTTATCACGCTGGTGATTTTTCGCCTGACTTTCTCCGAGGTGAGTATCTCCTTGCTAAGGTTAGTGCCCCACATTGAAAACAACATGATCTAATAATAGCGAAATTGTATGTAATCACATGTAACTGTTTCATAGCAATCAGCAAGTACAAGAAAAACATATTCAGCAGTGACACAGAACCTGACCCCGAAACACAGTATCGGACCAAGAAGATGGAGCTTCACACGGCATCTAACGCATGTTTTTCTTTCCCTGGGAGTGTTTGATAACATGAGAACATGCAAAATAGAAGCAGGAATAGGCCATATGGCACCTCGAGCCTGCTCCATCATTCAATAAGATCATGGCTGATCTTCAATTTCAAAACCACTTTCCTGCCCGATCCCCATATCGCTTGATTCCCTTTGATTCCAAAAATCTGTCGATCTCAGCCTTGAATATACTCAACGACTCAGCATCCACAGTCCTCTGGGCTGGAGAATTCAGAAGATTGACAATCGTCTGAGTCCAGAAATTTCCCCTCCTCTCAGTCTTAACTGGCCAACCCCTCATCCTGAGACTATGCCCCTAGTTCTAGACACCCCAGCCAGAGGAAATACTTCTCAGCATCTACTCTCTCAAGCCCCCTCAGAAAATTGTATGTTTCAATGTTCCTTCTTCTAAATTCCAGAGAGTATAGGCACAATCTACTCAATCTCTCCTCATATGACAATCCTCTCATCCCAGGAATGAATCTAGTGAAGTTCCGTTGCACCCCCTATAAAGCAAGGATATCTATCTTTACATACGGAGAACAAAACTGTATACAGTACTCCAGGTGTGGTCCCGCCATGGCCCTGTACAATTGCAGCAGACTTCCTTACAAACTCCCTTCCTAATTGCATGCTGTTAACTTTCATGCAGGTACAGCATGAGATTATAAATAATTATTTTGTCTCGGACTTCACGGTAGAAGACACTAAAGACATCCCAATAATAATAGATAATCAAGTGGCGATAGGGAGGGAGGAACTTAAAACAATCTCTATCGACAAGAAAAAGTACTAGGCAAACTAACGTGGCTAAAGGCCAACAAGTCCCCTGGAACCGATGGCCTGCATCCTAGGGTCTTGAAATAAGTGGCTGCAGAGATAATGGATGCGTTGGTTGTAATCTACCAACATTCTGTGGATTCTGGAAAGGTCTCAGCGGATTGGAAAAACGCAAATGTAACGCTGCTGTTCAGGAAAGGAGGGATACAGAAAGCAGGAAACTGTAGGCCAGTTAGCCTAGCATCTGGCATTGGGGAAGTGCTGGAATTGATTATTAAGGAGGTAACAGCAGGACATTCAGAAAATCATAAGACAATCAAGCAGAGTCTACATGGTTTTATGAAAGGGAAATCGTGTTTGACAAATTTGGTAGAGTTCTTTTAGGATGTAACAAACGGGGTGTATAAAGGGGAACCAGTAGATGTAGTGTATTTGGATTTCCAGAAGGCATTCGATAAGGTGCCACATAAAAGATTACTGCACAAGATAAGAGCGCACGGGGTTGGGGGTAAAATACTGGCATGGATTGGGGATTGGCTACTAATAGAAAACAGACAGTCGGGATAAATGGGTTATTTTCTGTTTGGCAATCAGTAATTAGTGGGGTGCCACAGGGATCAGTGCTTGGTCTCAGCTGTTTACAATCTATATTAATGACTTGGATGAAGGGTCCGAGTGTACTGTAGCCAAAGTTACTGATGATACAAAGATAGGTTGGTTAGCAAGTTGTGAGGAGGACAGAAAGTGTCTACCAATGGATATAGATAGGTTAAGTGAGTGGGCAACAATTTGGCAGATGGGGTATAATGTGGGAAATGTGAGGTTATCCACTTTGGAAGGAAGAATGAAGAAGCAAATTATTATTTAAATGGTGTGAGACTACAAAATGCTGCGGTACAAAGGGATCTGGGGGTCCCAGGACATGCAACACAAAAAGTTAACATGCAGGTACAGCAAATAATTAGGAAGGGTAATGGAATGTTGGCCTTTATTGCAAGGGGTATGGAATATAAGAGTAGTGAAGTTTAGATGCAACTTTACAGGGCACTGGCGAGACTGCAAATGGAGTACTGCATACAGTTTTGGTATCCATACTTAAGGAAGGATATACTTGCATTTGGAGGCAGCGCCGAGAAGTTTTACTAGGTTGATTCCTGGGATGAAGGGGTTGACGTATGACGAAAGATTGAGCAGCTTGGGCCTATACTCATTGGAGCTGAGATGAATGAGAGGTGATCTTATTGAAACATATAAGGTTCTGAGGGGGATTGACAGGGTGGATGCTGAGAGGATGTTTCCCTTAGTGGGCGTCTCTAGAACTAGGGGGCATAATTTCAGAATAAGAGGTCGCCCATTTAAGACAGAGATGAGGAGGAGTTTCTTTTGTCAGAGGATCGTGAATCTTTGGAATTCTCTTCCCCAGAGAGCTGTGGAGTTGGAGTCATTGAATATATTCAAGGCGGAGACTGACAGACATTTGAACTATAAGGGAGTCAAGGGGCATGGGAAGAGAGCGGGAAAGTGGTGTTGAGGCCAAGATTACTTCAGCCAACTCTTATTGAATGGCGGAGCAGGCTCCTGGGACCGACTGGACTACTCCTGCTCCTGTTTCTTATGTTCATACGTTCTTATGTTATTTCTCTGTTTCGTGTACAAGTAAGCCAAATCCCGCTGAACGCCAACATTTAATATTTTCTTGCCAGATAAAAAATATTTTGTTTTTCGATTTTTCCTACCAAAGAAGATTGGTTAAAGGACAGAAAACAGAGAGAGTAAATCGGTAATTTTCAGGTTGAAAGGCTGTTACTGATGCAGTGCCACAGTTAGTTTCCATATAAATTAATGAATTAGGTGAAGGTATTATCTACCCTGCTAATTATGTCCTTAAAAGGATCTAATAAATTTTTCAAACACGATTTCCCTTTCATGAAACCATGTTCACTCTACCCAATCATTTTATGATTTTCTGAGTGTCCTGATACCACTTCGTTAACAATGGATTCCAGCATCTTCCCGATGACTGACGTCAGGCTAACTGGTCAGTAGTTCCCTGTTTTCTCTCTCCCTTTTTTCTGGCGTAGCGGTGTTATATTTTCTATCTTTCAATCCACTGGGACCCTTCCAGAATGTAGGCAATTTTGGAAAATTTCTACCAACGCATTCATTATCTCTGCAGTCACCTCTTTGAGGACCCTAGAATCTGGACCATTATGTACAGGGGATTTGACGGATTTTAGTCCCATTAATTTACCCAGTACTTTTTCTTTACTAATATTAATTACTTTAAGTTCCTCACTCTCATTAGACGATTGGCCCCCACTATGTCTGGTCTGTTTTTTGTGTCTGGTATGGTGAAGACAGATACAAAATATTTTTAACGTTACTGCCTTTTCCTGATTTCTCACTATACGTTCTACAGTCTCAGCCTCTAAGGGACCTATGCTTACTTCCGCCACTCTCTTGCATGGTGGCATAGTGGTTAGCACTGTTGCCTCACAGTGCCAGGAACCGGGGTTCGAATCCGGCCTCGGGTGACTGTCTGTGTGGAGTTTGCACATTCTCCCTGTGTTTGCGTGGGTTCCCTCCGGGTGCTCCGGTTTCCTCCACACAGTCCAAAGATGTGTGGGTTAGGTTGATTGGCTGTGATAAATTGACCCTTAGTGTTAGGGGGATTAAATACATGGGGTTACGGGGATCGGGTGGGATATGTGTCGGTGCAGGCTCGATGGGCCGTAATGGCCTCTATCTGCACTGTGGGGTTTCTGTGATTTCTTCCTTTTTATATACTTGTAGAAGCTCTTACAATCTGTTTGTACTTTCTCCCTCTTTATCAAGGTTTTGGCCAACATTGCTGGTTTTTATAATTCGCCCAATTCTCAGGCTTACTACACTTCATGGCAACGTTATAAACCTCTTTTAATCTAATACTTTCCTTATCCTCCTAAGTTAGTCATGGATGGATCACTTTTCCCGTGATGTTTATGTATCTTAATGAAATGTATTTTCGTTGAGAATTAAGAAATATTTCTTTAAATGTTCACCATTGCTTATCGACTGTCATATCTTTTAATCAATTTTCTGAAGCTACCTTTGTTAACTCGCCCCTTGTACCTTTGTTATTGGCTTTATTTAAGTTTAAGACTCTTGTTTCGGACTTTAGTCCATCATTCTTGAACTCAATGTGAAATTATGTTATGTTGTGGTCACTCTTCACCAGAGGATCCCTTACTATGAGATTATTAATTAACCCTGTCTCATTACACAAGACAAGATCTAAAATAACCTCTTCACTGGTTGGTTCCACGGCGTATTGTTCTAGGAACCTCTCTCTCGAGTGAATTCCATGAACTCCTCTTCAAAACTACTTTTGCCAGTTTGATTTGTCGAGTCTATATGAAGATTAATGTCCCCCACGATTATTGCATTACCTTTGTTAGGAGCTTCTTTTCTTTCTTGATGAATACTCTGTCCAACGGTAAAGCTACTCTTCGGGGGGCCGACAACCTACTCCCACTAATGTTTTCTGTCCCTTGATATTTCTTGTTTCCACCCATACTGATTCTACTTCCTGGTCTTGTGATCCAAGATCCGTCCACAGTACTGTACATATGTCATCCTTTATTATCAGTGCTACACGCCCTCATTTTCCATTTTGTCTGTCTTTTTGGAACATCAAGTACCCTGGAATATTTAGTTCCCAACGTTGGTTAATCTGCAATCAATGCTTTGTAAACCCATTTATCACTATTGTGTCATTAATTCCTCTATCATGTTACAAATGCTTCGTGCATTCAGATAAAGCATTTTAATATTAATCTTTTACCTTTTCCCCCTGATTTGACTGCATTCACTGATTCACTATTATGGTTAAACTCTCTGTCCCTGCTGTCACACTCTGCTTATCTTTATCCAAATGGCTACACTGCTCTATCGACTTGAATTTTCTCTTTAGATTTTGTACGTTTCCCCTCACCTGACTCCTCCCCCTTTTAGTTTAAATCCCTATCTACAGCCTCAGTTGTTCAATTCACTGGAACATTGATCACAGCCCGGTTTAATTGGGGACCATCCCAAAGGAACAGCCCCCTCTTTCCCCAATACTGGTGCGAGTGCCCAATGAATCGAAAACCATTCCTTCCATACCACTCATTGAGCCACGCATTTAAACCTCTAACCTGTTTCAGGCTATGCCAATTTGCGCGTGACTCAGGTAACCTTTAAGGTTCTGCTTTTTAATTTGGATGCTAGCCCCTCAAACTCTCTCAGCAGAACCTCATTCCTAGTTCTGCCTATGTCGTTGGTTCCTGCATGGAACACGACAATTGGATCTTCCATCTCCCGCTTCAAGTGCTTCACCAGCTGCGTAGAGAAGTCCTTAACCCTGGCACTGGGCAGGCAACACAATCTCGGAATTCCCAATCGCGGCTGCAGAGAATTGTATCTATCCCCTGGCTATACTGTCCCTTACCAGCACCACATTCCTTTTCACTCCCCCCATTTGAACGCCCTCATGTACCACAGTGCCATGGTCAGTTTGCTCATTCACGCTGCAGATTTTCCTTTTTTCACACAGGCCGCAAGTCCCTCGTACTTGTTGGAAAGGGACAAAGGTCGAGGCTCCTCCAGCACTGCACCTGGGGTCCCCTTAACTGCTTGAGTCGCAGTCACACCCTCCTTTCTTAGACCTGATTGGTACCACCTCTTATCCTAAGGGATGTGACAGCCTCTTGGATTAAAGGGTAGAAATTCCATAGCACCCCGTTTGGGGCGATAACTTTTGAAATTTCGGAAAATCATCGGCAGGCGATAATCTTTTTCTGTTCCCGGGAAATTGAGCTTTAGCGCTCCAAGAGGGAAATGGAGAGCTAAATCAAGCGCTAACCACTTCTCTTAGGGCGCTAAAGTGTGGGGCGGTAGCAGCAGTGTGCTGAACAATGTGGAGTGCAAAGATACGGCCATCGGAGGATGTTTCCCTCGCTTAAAGTGAAGGGCCAATGATGCTACAAAACATGCTTGTGCTCAGTTCTGTGTTGCCAAGCGACCTGTTCGACTGCCATTACAGCCCCAAACACTCTCAGAGAGTGGAGGCCTTTGACATGCAGCAATAAAGCATCGAAAACTTTCAGCAGGCATCAGACTGGTGCAAATAATACCACTGCCTTTAATTAGTGTTCCCCAGGCAGCCAGCCGAGGTAACAATGCCTCCTCTTCCTGCCGTTGCTGATGCCCGGCAATACAGGAGGGGGCAGGAGGCAATTTCAGATGCTGGGCGGGAACGGGGCCTGGGCACTTTATGACGTCACAAACTGCGAGGCACTAGGGGGCAAGGTGGTAAGTGTTAGCGCCAGTGCTAAACCTGCAGGGAAGTTCGCGGGTGTTGCTGAATTCGCCGAGCCCAGTCACTAACCCCTTGGCATCCCATGACCACATCCCACAAGTGCTAACAGGAGGTGCAAAGTCTCCAGCAAGCTTTCGAACTCCGTGAAGCCCCACAATGTCTGCACCTTGGAGACCAGCGCAACAACTCTGAGCTGATGTTCCTCGAGATGCAGACACTTACTGCAGATGTGGTTCTCCGGAATCGCGATGCTTTCCACAAACAATCACATGCTGTAGTTATTGCACACCTTCTGCACTGCCATCCCTGTCTAACAGTGTTGTATTTATTTATTTAATTAAACTTTTTGGATTTAGTCAACTTAAGTTATAGGCCCAGAAATTCCGATCGCAGGCGTTCTGGAAAAATCTGCGCTTGGACCGGAGGGCTCCCGGGAGGCACAGAGTTCCATTCCTGGGCCTCTCCCAACTGCCAGTGTGCAGGGTCACGTAGCCCAGAGGCACAGGCGGTTCGCAGCGTCCCTGGGATCACGTGCACTATGGAGAGCCAATCAGAGAAGGGAATCTCCCTTCATACATTTGACAGGAAGACCTGTCAAATATATTAATAGAGCTCGCCACCAAAACATAGTAAAACTTTAAATAAATTTTAAAAAACCATCACACTTTTAAAATGACTTTAAATTACAATAAATTTTATTTTTGGAAAAAGATAATATAAGTTTTTAACGGGGCTAAAAATAAACTTACCTTTCTTTAAACTATTTTTCAATGAAAAATCAGTCGAAACTGTTTTTAAACTTTTTTCAACTCTTATCCTGGTAAAAGCAGGCCTTATGCTTGCTTTTACGAGGCGCAAGAATTTAATTGTTTTCTGCTGGCAGAGGGTCTCCAAAAAGCAGAACTCTCCACCCACAGAGGCCCTTATCCTGGGCAGGCAGAGGATCTATCAAGAACTTTCTTGACAGATCGGAAATGCTGGTTTCCAGCGCATGTGCAGTGCATGCCTGAAACCGGCATTTCTGATGTCCCGACAGCTGAGTACACAGCGCATGCAGACTCGTACAGATCGGAACTTCTGCACCATAGTTTTTAGTATTTTGACTTATTACTTGATCTAGTTTAAGTTGAAGGTAGATTAAATTAAATAGTCACCGGGTACACGAAAGACTACAAGTCTTGGAAGCAAAAGCAGCACCGCCTACCTCCTCTGCACCGAACTCCCACTCTCACCAAATTCCCACGTTTAATCTCTGTTTATGATGCACTCCACTTATGACAACGCTGTTCGTCCATTCTTTGCCTCAGCAGATGAATTATACATTTCTGCAGGTTTTTAGCCAAATTCTCTGTTGTTCATGTCAGGCCCAGCAGCCTGGTCAGATCTGACATCCTACCAGACAGTTCTAATTTCCGATTAAACTTCGTCAATTTCAACTTTAGCTTCATCACAGTCATTACTACCGCCGTGATCCACTAAGACAGCCACTAAACACGCTGAGCTGAATTATACTGAATGTAGCCGGGATCAATTCGACCAGTCAACACTCGATGTAAGCATCCAGATTTGGACCTGTCCACACTGAATGTAACTCTGTTGTACTAGACCTGTCTACACTGAATGTAACTGTGTTGAACTGGACCTGTCCACACGGAATGTAAATGTGTGGAACTGGACCTGTCCACATTGAATATTACTGTGATGAACTGGACCCATTCACACTGAATGTAACTGTGGTGAACTGGACCTGTCCACATTGAATGTAAATGTGTTGAACTGGCCCTGTCCATACTGAATGTAAATGAGTAGAACTGGACCTGTCCACACTGAATTTAACATTGTGGAACTGGACCTGTCCACACTGAATGTAAATAAGTTGAACTGGACCTGTCCACACTGAATGTAAATGTGTTGAACTGGACCTGTCCAAACTGAATGAAAATGTGTAGAACTGGACCTGTCCACACTGAATGTAACATTGTGGAACTGGACCTGTCCACAGTGAATGTAAATGTGTTGAACTGGACCTGTCCAATCTGAATGTAAATGTGTGGAACTGGACCTGTCCATACTGAATGTAAATGTGTGGAACTGGACCTGTCCACACTGAATGTAAATGTGCAGAACTGGACCTGTCCACACTGAATGTAACATTGTGGAACTGGACCTGTCCACACTGAATGTAAATGTGTTGAACTGGACCTATCCACACTGAATGTAACTTTGGTGAACTGGACCTGTCCACATTGAATGTAACTGTGTGGAAATGGACCTGTCCACACAGAATGTAACTGTGGTGAACTGGACCTGTCCACATTGACTTTAACAGTGCTGAGCTGGACCGGTCCACACTGAAGGTAACTGTGTTGAACTGGACCTGCACACACTGAATGTAACTGTGCTGAACTGGACCTGCCCACACTTAATGTAACCGTGCTGAACTGAAGCAGTCCACACTGAATGTAGCTGTGCTGAACTGGACCTCTCCACACTGAATGTAACTCAGCTGAATTGGACCTGTCCACACTGAATCTAACTGTCTTGAACTGGACCTGTCCACACTGAATGTAACTGTGCTGAATTGGACCTGTCCACACTTAATGTAACCATACTGAATTGGACCAGTCCACAATTAATGTAACTCTACTGAACAGGACCTGTCCACACTGAATGTAGCTGCGCTGAACGGGACCTGTCCACACTGAAATTAACCTTGCTTAAATGAAGCTGTCCACAATGTATGCACAGACAGTGGGTGCACACTCCCAGAGAAATTTGGAGAAAACTTACACGGACTGGAGCTGGATAATGACCAGCAGCAAGAACTTGGAAGCGTTTTTTGGCTGCAGGACCAGTGTTTCTCTGTGCAGTTCGACCTTGTGCTGAGACCTCTGAATGAAAAAAAGTATCAAGGATCATCCTGTAATCTCTGGGCATTTTACTTCAGAGTCGGGTCAGGATTATTGAAATACATTCTATTCCATCAAAACGTCAACAGCATCCTGGCAGCGGCTGTACTAATCTGTTTGTTTCAATTACTGTAATTAATATAAAAGATCAAGCCATTTGATTATCTCCCTGGGGCCTGACATCAGGTATAAATGTGACAATCTGTGAGTGTGGTGCAGAGCTTCTGAGAGAAACGTACGGGTCACCAAAATGTCAGGTGTTTGCCCTTTACTATCCTGTCATTGCAGCTATCGGTGTTCCAGGAAAGTATTGGAGTCAGTTACTAGTTATAGGAATCATTGGTGAACTGTATCACTGCTCCTATTTACCGGGAATGCTTCTCCCCTTTAACTGTGTCATTTTCACCGTGTCACGGTATTTTTTGCCCCCTTTAACGGAAGAATACCTTCTCTTTAACGGAATCACAAACTAATTTGTGTGCCTGGTTCTCCAATGTTTGATTTAATGTGTTTTCCACAGAGCAGCCTCTTCAGTGGTACCAGTCCATTTGCACCAAGTGAGTTTTTATTGAAATTCAACAGCATACATCGCTGCACTGTGAATGGTATTATCACAATATTATAAATGTGTCCATATATTTCCTATTGTGTTATTGGTACTTCACTGTGAGTGGTATTTTCACACTATTGTAACTGTGTCCATATATTTCCTATTGTGTTATTGATATTTCACTGTGAGTGTTATTTTCACAATTATAACTGTGGTGATATGTTTCCTATTTTCTTATTGGTATTGCCCTCTGATTGTTATTATATATTTCCTATTGTGATATTGATATGTCACTGTAAGTGGTATTATCACAATGTTATAACTGTGTACCTATATTTCCTATTGTGTTATTGATATTTCACTGTGAGTGGTATCACACTATTATATCTGTGTCCATATATTTCCTATTGTCTTATTGGTATTTTACTGTGAGCGGTGTTATCATCACTATTATATTTGTGTACATATATTTACTAAATTAAAACAGAAAGTGCTGGAAATATTCCGCAGGTCAGACAGCAACTGTAGAGAGAGAAACAGAGTTAACGTTTCAGGTCGATGACCCTTCGTCAGAATTGGAAAGTGTTGGAGATGTATCAGGTGTTTAAGCAAGTGTAGGGTAAGGGAGAGGGAGGATGAGAGGAACCAACAAATGGGAAGTTCTCTGATAGGCTGGAAGGCAGGAGAGGTTAAGAGACTAAAGGGATGATGGTGCAATGCTAAAGGACAAGGTAATGGGACAATTTAAGTAATAAAAGATGACTCTAGATGAAGTGTCAATGGCAATGGCAGGTGATCAACCGCTGCCATGTGAAAGAGTGAAAAAACGATGGAGCCGAGGTTATGGTTTGAAATTGTTGAACTCGATGTTGAGTTCAGAAGGCTGTAAAGTGCCTAATCGAAAGATGAGGTGCTGTTCCTCGAGCTTACGTTGAGCTTCATTGGAACAGTATAAGAGGCCGAGCACGGAGAGATCAGAGTGGGAGTGGAGTGGAGAATTAAATTGACAGGCGACCAGAAGATCGGGATCACCCTTAAGGACTGAACCGAGGTTCTCCACAAATCTGCGTTTGGTTTCCCCAATGTAGAGGAGACCGCATCGTGAGCAGTGAATACAGTATCTTAAATTGTAAGAACTACAAGTAAATCGCTGTTTCACCTGGAAGGAGTCTTTGGGACCCTGGACAGTGTTGTTATTGTTTTATTGGTATTTCACTGTGACTGGTATTGTCACACTATTATAACTGTGTACATAAAATTCCTATTGTGTTATTGGTATTTCACTGATTTGTATTATCACACTATTATAGCTCTGTACATATATTTCCTATTGTGTTCTTGATATTTCACTGTGAGTGGTATCACACTATTATAATTGTGTACATATACTTCCTATTGTGCTATTGGTATTTCAATGTGAGAGGTATTATCACACTATTACAACTGTGCACATATAATTCCTATTGTGTTCTTGGTATTTGAATGTGAGAAGTATTATCACACAATTACAACTGTGTACTTATATTTCCTATTGTGTTCTTGGTGTTTCACTGTGAGTGGTATTTCACACTGTTATGACGTTGTGAATATATTTAATTGTACTTCTTGCAGTTTAGTATACTGTATTCGCTGCTCACGATGTGGTCTCCTCTACATTGGGGATTCCAGATGCAGATCGGGTGATCACATTCTGAACTGCTGTGTTCAGTCCTCAATAGTGACCCTGAGCTTGTTAGTCTAATTCTCCATCCCTCTCCCAATTTGACCTCTCTGCCCTCGCCCTCCAAAACTTTTTAAATGAAGCTCAACGGAAGCTCGAGGAACAGCACATCATCTTTCGATTTGGCACTTTACAAACTTTTGGCCTCAACACTGAATTCAACAATTTCAGATCATAACCACAGCTCCCGTTTTTTTCTGACAACAGCTGTTGTTAATGATTCTTCTGTTGCCATTTATGCCTCCTCTCGACCCATATTTTGTGTCTGTACTTGTCCCATTAGCAACCCTTTTTTGCTTTGCATCATCATCCCTTTTGTCTTTTAATCTCTCCTGCCTTCCACCATATCACAGATCTTCCCTTTTGTTCTTTCCTCCCCTCACCCTTTTCCCTGCCCTACACTTGCTTAAAAACAGTTAAATCTCTAATTTTTTCAATTTCTGATAAAATTAAGCGCCCTGAAATTTTAACGCTGTTTCTCTTTCCACTGATGCTGCCTGAAATGCTGAGTATTTCCACAATTTTTTGTTTCTATTTCAGGTTTCCAGCATCTACAGTATTTTGTTTTGGTACATGTATTTCCTATTGTGTTATTGGCGCTGTACTGGGAGCCGTATTATCAACAATAACAGCCTGCATTTATATAGCGCCTTTAACATATTAAAATTATTCCCAGGAACGTTATCAAACAAAATTTCACACCGAGCCACACAAGGAGGTGTTCGCACAAAAAAAGCTTGGGCAAAAAGGTAATTTTAAGGAGCGTTTTAAAGAAGGAGATAGAGGGAAAACTCTCGGAGTGATGTAGGGTTGGGGAGGTTACAGAGATAGGGAGGAGCAAAGCTATGTAACAATTTGGAAACAAGGATGAGAATTTAAAATCGAGGCGCTGCTGGACTCTGAGCTAATGGAGGTCAGCGAGCACAAGGATGATGGGTGGACGAGACTTTCTGCGAGTTAGGCAGTTGGCAGCGGAGAATTGGATGAGCTCAAGTTTATGGAGGGTAGAAGATGAGATGCCGGCAAGGACAGCAGTGGAATAGTCATGTCTAGAAGCTAGAAAGGCATGGATGAGGGTTGCAACAGCTGATGCTCTGAGGCAGGGACAGAGAGAGGCAATGTTACTGAGGAGGAAGTAGGTGGCCTTAATGATGGAGCGAATATGTGGTTTGAAGCTCAATTTAGGGGCAAATAGGGCACCAAGGTTGCAAACGGTCTGGCTCAGCCACATGCTGCCACTCGGAGATATCATCCAAAAACACAGCGTCAGGTTCCACGTACACGCTGACAACAACCAGCTCTACCTCGCCACCACCTCTCTCGACCCCTCCACTGCCTCCGATTTGCCACACTGCCTTGGAGAGGGATGGAGTCACTGGCTAACAAACAGAGTTTGTGGTGGGACCGAATGCAATGGCTTCGGACTACCCAATATTTAGTTGAAGGAAATTTCTGCTTATCATGTGCTGGATGTCGGACAAGCAGTGTGACAAATCAGAAACAGTGGAGTGGTCGTGAGAGGTAGAGCTGGGTGTCGTCAGCGTATACGTGGCACCTGACACTGTGTTTTTCGATAATATCACTGAGGGGAAGCATGAAGATGAGAAATAGGAGGGAGTCATGGATAGATCCAAAAGGGATTCCAGAGGTAAGGGTGCGGGAGCAGGAAGAGAACCCATTGCAGGTGACTCTCTGGCTACGAACGGCAGTTCCACCCAGCTGGGTGATGGACGAAAGTCGTTGGAGGAGGACGGTGTGGTCGCCCGTGTCAAAGGCTGCAGACGTTTCGAGGAGGATGAGGAAGGATAGTTTACATAGAAACATAGAAAAATAGAAGATAGAAGCAGGAGTAGGCCATTCGACCCCTCAAGCCTGTTCTGCTATTAATGAGATCATGGCTGATCATCCAAATTCAGTACTCTGTCCCTGCTTTCTCCCCATATTCCTTGATCCCTTTAGCCTTAAGAATTATACCTAACTCATTCTTGAATATATTTAATATGTTGGCCTCAACTGCCTTCTGTGGTAGAGAATTCCACAGGTTCACCACTCTCTGGGTGAAGAAATTCCTCCTCATCTCTGTCCAAAATGGCTTACCCCTTATCCTTAGATTGTGACCCATAGTTCTGGACTCCCCCGCCATCGGCCACAGACACATAAGGTGTCATTTGTGACTTTGATAAGAGCTGTTTCAATGAAATTATAACGGTGTACAAATATTTCCAATTATATTATTGGTATTTTACTGTGGGTGACTTATTACACTTTTATCACAGTGTACATGGAGTTCTACTGTGTTACTGACACTGTCTCTGTGGGTGAATTATCATACTGTTATCAATGTGTACTTGTATTGCTATTGTGTTAATGACACTGTCACTGTGGGTGAATTATCACACTGTTATCACTGTGTACATGTAGTTCTATTGTGTTATTAACACAGTCCCTGTGGATGAATTATCACACTGTTATCATGGTGTACATGGAGTTTTATTGTCTTACTGACACTGTCACTGTGGGTGAATTATCACAGTGTTATCACTGTGCACATGTAGTTCTATTGTGTACCGCATGTTGCACTGTGAATGACATCTCTCTCTGTTAAATTTGTGTAGATACTGTATCACTGCTCCTTAGACCTGCCAATGCATTGAGTTTAAGCAGACTTTGCTAAGTGGCAGAAAAAGTATTTTAAGTGCATTTACTGAATTTTAGTGAGTAAAAAACTGAATTATTTGAAGTAAGTTTAATTTTTTAGGGTAAATTAAGCTGTTGGGGAGTTGAGACCGGAAGTAGAATCCGGGTATAAAAAGGGGCGGGCTTAGAGCTGCAGGCTGAGTGCAATCGCATTGAGTTTAAGCAGACTTTGCTAAGTGGCAGAGTTCGAGCAAGTGGGAGGTGAGGGGGTGCTTGTTGCTCTGTTTTGTTTCCCTCTCTCAGGCTAATCCAACACTGTGGACGTGGAGCAGTGAGACAACTCAACCGGATAGGTCCCCCAGAGAGCTTCCACGAGGGAGGTTGGTGATCAACTGGTTGGTAGGTTCTCTTCCTTCTCTTCTATACCTTTAAGTTGGTAAGTCCTATTAAATAGTGGTGTAATATTATCATCTATATCGGGGCAGAGGGTCTTCATAACTAAAAATAAGAAATTTAATGAATTACACAGATATGGGTGAACAGGTGATGTGTCACTGTTGCAAAATGTGGGAGCTGGTGGACCCCATTGAGGCTCACGGTGATTACATTTGCGATAAGTGTTTGCTGCTAGAGGAACTCAAGCTCCATGTTAAAGAGCTTGAGACCGAGCTTCAGACACTGCGACACATCAGGGAGGGGGAGAAGTTCCTGGACTCTATGTTTCAGGAGGTGGACACACCTATGAAATTAATTACTGCACATGTAGTCCGTGGTCAGTGACAGGATGATGTGACTACGAGTGAGGAAGGTACAGGGATCCAGGATGTAGTGTTGAAGGAGCCGCAGCCCTTGCTCTTGTCAAGCAGGATTGAGGTTCTTACTCCCTGTGAGGGCAGGATCGGGGACTGCAGGGTGAATGAGCAACCTGGCCACAGCACCGTGGTGCAGGGGTCCATTCAAGTGGATGGAGAAAAAGAAATGCTGTAGTGGTAGGGGATAGTATCATTAAGGAGATAGATAGGGTTCTCTGCAGTCAAGAGCGGGAGTCCCGAAGGCTGTGTTGCCTGCCCGGTGCCAGGTTTAAGGACATCTCTTCTGGGCTGGAAAGAAACTTGGAGTGGGAGGGGGAGGATACAGTTGTCGTGGTCCATGTTGGTACAAACGACATAGATAGGACAAGGAAGATGGTTCTGTTAAAGGAGTATGAGCAGCTAGGGGTCAAATTAAAAAAACAGAACCTCAAGGGTAATAATCTGTGGGTTATTACCTGAGCCACGAGCAAATTTGGCTAGGATAAATAAAATTAAAGAGTTAAATGCGTGGCTCAAAGTCTGGTGTGGGAGAAATGGGTTTTGCTTTTGGGACACTGGCACCAGTACTGGGACAGGAGGGAGCTGTTCTGTTGGGATGGACTCCACTTGGCCAGTGCTGGGACTAGAGTCCTGGCGAATAATATAACTAGGGCTGTAGAGAGGGCTTTAAACTAATTAGTGGGGGGTAGGTTTCTAGAGAGCAAATAACAGAAATGACAACGGAGAAGATCATAGACTTAGGTAGCAGTGGGGAAATTAAAAAACAGAACGTGTCAGGAAGGGACAGAAGGTATGGAGTGAAAGGTAAAGTAGTAAAAGGGGAAAAAACAGGAACTAAGTGTCACAAAACATATTTGAAAGTTCTTTATCAGAATGCACGTAGCATTCATAACAAAATGAATGAGTTAACGGCACAAATAATTACATATGGGTATGATCTTGTGGCCATTACAGAAACATGGCTGCAGGGTGACCATGACTGGGAATTAAACATACCAGGTTATTTAACAATCAGGAAGGACAGGCAGGAAGGGAGGGGAGGTGGGGTGGCTATATTAATAAAGGAAGGAATCACTATAATACAGAGAAATTATATTGGGTCAAAGGAGCAGGATAGTGAAACAGTTTGGGTAGAGATAAGGAATAATAAGGGGGAAAAAAAACTAGTGTGCGTAGTCTATAGGCCTCCGAGCAGTTGCAACTCTGTTGGATGGAGTATTAATCAGGAAATAGTTGAGGCTTGTAATAAGGGAACAGCTATAATTATGGGGGATTTTAACTATCATATTAACTGGACAAATCAAATTGGGCAGAGCAGTCTTGAGGATGAGTTCATTGAGTGTATTAGGGATGGGTTTCTTGAGCAGTATGTAAATGAACCGACCAGGGGTAAGCATCCTTAGATTTGGTCCTGTGTAATGAGACAGGACAAATTAAATATGTCCTAGTAAAGGATCCCCTTGGAATGAGTGACCATATCATGGTTGAATTCAATATTTAAGTAGAGGGTGAGAAGGTTTGATCTCTAGCAAGCGTGCTGAGCTTGAATAAAGGAGACTATGAAGGTATGAGAGCGGAATTGATTAGAGTGGACTGGGAAAATAGATTAAAGGGTAAGGCGGTACATGATTTTTGGTGCACATTTAAGGAGTTATTTTACAACTTCCAAAAAATATATATTCCACTGAGGAAAAAAGGGTGTAAAATAAAATATAGCCATCCGTGGCTAATTAAAGTAATTAAGGATAGTATCCGACTAAAACAAGGGTATATAAGGTAGCAAAATCTAGTGGGAGGATAGAAGATTGGGAAGTCTTTAAAAGACAGCAAAAAATAACTAAAAGATTGATTAAGAAAGGGAAGATAGATTATGAAAGTAAATTAGCAAAAAATATAAAAAAGGATAGCAATAGTTTCTATAGTTATATAAAAAGAAAAAGTTTGGCTAAAGTAAATGTTGGTCCCTTAGAGGATGAGACTGGAAAATTAATGGTGGGAAATATGGAGATGGCAATAACGCTGAACAAATTTTTTTTGTATCAGTCATTACGGTAGAGGACACTAAGAATATCCCAACACTGGACAAACAGGGGGCTCTAGGGGGAGAGGAGCTAAATACGGTTAAAATCACTAAGGAAGTGGTACTTGGTAAAATAATGGGACTTAAGCCGGATAAATCCCCTGGACCTGATGGCTTACATCCTAGGGTCTTGAGGGAAGTGACGGTAGGGATTGTGGGTGCATTGGCAATAATTTTCAAAACTCCCTGGACTCAGCAAAGGTCCCAGCAGATTGGAAAACTGCTAATGTAACACCCTTATTTAAAAAGGGCAGTAGGCAGAAGGCTGGAAACTATAGACCTGTTAGCCTAACATCTGTGGTTGGTAAAATGTTAGAGTCCATTATTAAGGAGACAGTAACGGGACATTTGGATAAACATAATTTAATAGGACAAACTCAGCATGGTTTCATGAAGGGGAAGTCATGTTTGACAAATTTGCTTGAGTTCTTTGAGGAAGTAAAATACAGGGTAGATAAAGGAGAACCAGTGGACGTAGTGTATTTATACTTCCAAAAGGCATTTGACAAGGTGCCACACAAAAGATTATTGCTCAAGATAAAAAATCACGGGATTGGGGGTAATATTCTGGCGTGGGTGGAGCATTGGCTTTCTAACAGAAAGCAGAGAGTTGGGATAAATGGTTCATTCTCAGACTGGCAATCAGTGACTAGTGGTGTTCCGCAGGGGTCAGTGCTGGGTCCCCAAATCTTTACAATCTATATTAACGATTTGGAGGAAGGGGCCGAGTGTAACATATCAAAGTTTGCAGATGATACAAAGATGGGAGGGAACGTAGTGAGTGAGGAGGACATAAAAAACCTGCAAAGTGACATAGACAGGCTAAGTAAGTGGGCAGAGTTTTGGCAGATGGAATACAATACTGGAAAGTGTGAGGTTCTGCACTTTGGTAGGAAAAATCATAGAGCAAGTTATTATCTGAATGGCAAGAAACTGGAAAGTACTGTAGTACAAAGGGATCTGGGTGTCCTGGTGCACGAAACTCAAATAGTTAGTATGCACAAGTGATCAAGTTAGTAGACACAAGTGATCAAGAAGGCCAATGGAATGTTGGCTTTTATTGCTAGGGGGATAGAATATAAAAACAGGGAGGTATTGCTTCAGTTGTACAAGGTATTGTTGAGCCCGCACCTGGAACACTGCATACAGTTTTGGTGTCCATACTTAAGAAAAGACATACTTGCTCTCGAGTCAGTACAAAGAAGGTTCACTAAGTTAATCCCGGGGATGAGGGGGTGGTCATATGAGGAGTGGTTGAATAGATTGGGACTCTACTCATTGGAGTTCAGAAGAATGAGAGGCGATCTTATTGAAACATATAAGATTGAGAAGGGGCTTGATCGGCTGGAAGCGGTGAGGATGTTCCCAATGATGGGTGAAACTAGAACTCGGGGGCAAAAGCTTAAAATAAGGGGCTGCTCTTTCAAAAGTGAGATGAGGAGAAACTTCTTCATTCAGAGTGTGGTAGCTTTGTGGAATTTGCTGCCCCAGAAAGCTGTGGAAGCTACATCATTAATTAAATTTAAAACAGAAATAGATCGTTTCCTAGAAGTAAAGGGAATTAAGGGTTACGGGGAGCGGGCAGGAAATTGGACATGAGTCTAGGTTCGGAATGGTCATGGCCCTGTGGGTAGTGGAACGGGCCCAGGGGCCTTGTAGCCTCGTTCTGCTCCTACTTCTTGTGTTCTAATTCTGTGTTAGTTTTCAGGAGATGGTTTTATTCCTGTTCGTGGCTGGGGTGGAGATCGCCTTTACAGAAGGTAAGTACTGTAGAAAATATAGGGACAGAGTGATCTCCTGGAAGAGTTTCGATCGCCTAGATGGGTTGGTGAGGAATTTCCCAGATTTTTTCTCCCAAATTTGCCATTGGGTTTTTTAGCTGGTTTTTCGCCTCTCCCGGGAGATCACATGGGTTCGGGTGGGATGGAGAGTGATAGAAGATTTGAGGTTAGGATCAGATCAGCCATGATCTTATTGAATTGTGGAGCAGGCTCGAGGGGCAGATTGGCCTACTCCTGCTCCTATTTCTTGTATTCTTGTGTCTCGTACTGTTCTCGTCCCCGTTCTTTACTCCACATTGATTGAGGGCGCATAACTGATGGCATCTCTCGGATCTGAGTAGCAACATTGTAAGTTGAAGGTCCAGTTTATGACTAAGCCCATAGTTTATCCTGACAGCGCAGTGCAGTGCTGAGGGGCGCTGCATTATGGGAGGGGCCTTTCTCTGGTGGAACAGAAGGTCACTAACCAGAAACACTAACTCTGTTCTCTCTTCACAGACGCAGCCTGAGCTGTGAGTGTTTCCAACATTGTCTGCTCTCTCTCTCTTTCTCTATCTCAATCGGTTATTCACTGACTATCTGTCTGTCTCTTTTAGAGCTAATTTGGCAGTGATTGTGATCCTGTCCCGAGGAAGGTGCGGTCTCTCCAGATGTATCACTTACTACCTCGTATCCATGGCGGGGACGGATCTCCTGGTCATTATCACGGCTGTGCGATGGAACCGGATTGTAGGTATTTATTTCCCATTCTGTTTCCTGTCCATCACTCCGGTCTGTAGTCTCAAGCTTGCGCTAATTTATGGACTCATAGGAAGTTCTGTCTGGGTAACGGTTGCTTTTACCATTGATCAACTTGTAGCTATTAATTGCTAGAAGCTGAAAACAAAATATTTCACCGAGATAACGGCGGCAGGGGTTCTAGGAACGGCCTGTATAATGAGCTGTGCTGGAAACATCCCTTGGTACTTTATGTATGAGCCTTTTTTATCATTAACGATGCATCTTGGCTCTGCAGCTTTAAGTAATGGTCCAGAAATTCGGGTCTCCACAGGTGAGTACGCGCTGGGTACTCACCCGTAGGCCCAACGAAAGTGCTCGTTTTGTGCATGCACTGCGCATGCGTGGGAAACCGGAACTTCCAAAGGAAGGGGTTCAGAGGTCAAACGCATGTGCCGGGGAGGCAGTGCCTGCGCCTGGAACTTACTTTTTTTTGCACGTTTCTCCGGGAGGGTAAGTCTCCAACAGTTACACATTTAAGAAGCAGGCACAAGGCCTGCTTTTAATAAGGTAAGTGGTGGATTAATTGAAATTAAAACATTTTTCCGCAGGTTTATTATTTTTAAATACTTTAATGAAAGATAAGTTTATTTTTAACCCCGTTAGAAAAATGTAATTATTTTTTTCAAAAATTTAAATTGGCCCAGTATTTTGACTCGGGGGCTTCCCGCGGGTGCAAGCCACCGACCTCACTTACATTGCGCGCTGTGGGCTCTGGGCTCCCATGGAATTCCGCTCCGGGGCCTGAACCAGCTGCTGGCGCGCTGTGTTTGCGTGTCCCAGGGGCATTGTTCGTGCGATACGTCCCCTGGGATCACGTGAGCCATGGGCTGCCAATCAGAGGAGGGAAAAGCCCATTCATAAGATTGACGGGAAGACCTGTCTAAAATTATGAATATACGGGCCCCAAAATAACAGTAAACCTTGAAATAAATTTTAAAAATATCACACTTTTTAAATAAACTATAAATTACATTAAATAACTATTTTAAACAATAATTTAATATTTGAAAAAAATACTTTTATGAAAAAATGGGGCTTAAAATAAACTTACCTTGCTTTAAAGTATTTAAAAATAATAAACCTGTGGAAAAAATGTTTTAATTTTAATGAATTGACCACTTACCTTTTAAAATGCAGGCCTTACGCCTGGTTTTTACATTTCTAAAATCTAAAGACATACCTTCACGGAAAAACCTGTAAAAAAACGTAAGTTCAAAGTGCACGCGCAGACTCCCGCATTCACGCGTTCGACCTCTGAACCCATTTGTTCAGAGGAACGGAAGTGCCGGTTTCCCATGCATGTGCAGTGCATGCAAGAAACCAGCACTTCCATTGGGTCCACGCATGAGTACCCCATGCGCACTCACGCGTTGGGACCCGAATTTCTGGCCATTATTGTTTAAAATAGTTATTTTATGTAATATATAGTTATATTTTAAAAATGTGAATTAAAAAAAAAATTTAAATTTTAGTTATGTTTGGGGCTTATAGTATTTATAGTTTTGACAGCTCTTCCTGTCAAATTTATGAATGGGCACTCACTGCTACCACTGGCTCTCCATGGCCCATGTGATCCCAGGGGCACTTTGAATTAACTGCGCTCCTGGGATACGCAAGTACTGCGCACCGCCAGTTGGAGGAGGCCCAGGATCGGAATCCTACGTCGGCCCACAGCACAATGGCTGGCATGGTAGGTAAGTGCAGGTATAAGGTTTGCACCCGTGGGAATCCTCCGACCCGAATTTCTGGGCCATTAATATGTTATAGCTCACCTGCATGGGTCGCATATGACTGGTTTCATCATATTTTAACCCCATGCCTCCCATTCATTCTGATTTTGCTGCTCAATGCTCTGACCGTCAGACACATTCGAGCGGCCAATAGAATTCACAGGAGACTCCGGGCTCACAGCAATGGGGAGAATCAGACTACCCAGAGATGGCGAGCCAGAGAAAGCCCACGGTCTTACTCTTCTGTATCTCGGGCAGTTTCATGATGTTATATTTTTTGTATCTTTTATCTTTCTGCTTTGTCCAGATTGCGAGCGTTACATGTTTCAGAGGTTCTGGTTTCAAGGAATCAAATGTTATTCTGGAGGAAAGTGGATATATGCTTGAACTTGTGAGTTCCTGTGTCAACCCGTTAATTTATGCAGGGACCCAGAGTAAATTGAGGGAGGCAATAAAGGATGGGGTGAAATATGCAATGAATTTAATTGCTAAATTATTTAAATGATGAAAATAGTAAAGTATAGCATGGATTTTACCTTATATTCCATGCAGTGCTCTTCTTTTCTGTGTCAGGCACGGCCTCCCCTTCCAGATACACAGTCACTCATTCTAAGACCCTTACCCAATGAGAATTTAAGAATTTATAAGGAACACTGCATCAGCGCACAATTCAGTGTTGTAACCCGTTCTCAGTTAGTTTCCAGTTCTCTTGTCGGTGCTGACTCAGACCTGGTACATTCCCACCAGCCCCGAGGGCCCTGGAGTATCTCTACATGCATGCGGAGTCTGACCTCTGATCTGTCATTGCATATCAATCTTAACTTTTTAATGATGAGACCCAAAATCCCTCCTGGGAATGGTTTGGATCTTGAGTGTTGGATACGCTCTGAAATGGGAGCACGCGCTGACCCCACGCATTGTTCCCCACTCACTGGGCACCACCCCACAGCCACACTCCTGTGTCCAGAAACACAGGAACAGAGGAATTGCTGGAGGATAAAGAAAACGACTATCGAGATCACTTTTTACTCTTTTCAGTTTTCAGTTATGACGACACCCCCAGTGTCATTAAACAAAATAAAATTAATCTAAACAATAATCACCAAAATCATAAAAATAGGAAATTGATCAAATTAAATGAGATGATCATCTTCACTATTGACTATGCACTCCAGTCTAGTTCAATTTCTATCATCCTAGTAGTCCCATGATACACCGATAAGAGCTGTTGAAAATTCACAGCAGTCAATCTCTATCAATTAGTCTACAACAGACCCAGAGATGAGCCGGGCTTTTTGGTGAGGTAACAGAAAGGGTTGATGACGGCAATGCTGTTGATGTGGTGTACATGGACTTCCAAAAGGCGTTTGATAAAGTGCAACATAATCGGCTTTCCAGCAAAGTTGGATCCCATGGAATAAAGAGGATAGTGGCAGCATGGATACCAAATTGGCAAAGTGACAGGAAACAGAGAGTAGTGGTGAACGTTTCTTTTTTGGACTGGAGGAAGGTACACAGTTGTGTTCCCCAGGGGTCAGTACTAGTACCACTGCTTTTCTTGATATATATTAATGGCATAGACTTGGGTGTGAAGGGCAAAATTGATAATGTGCAGATGACATAATACTTAGAAGTATAGTGAACAGTGAGGAGAGTGATAGACTTCAAGAGGACAGAGACAGGCTGGTGGAATGGGCGGACACATGGCAGATGACATTTAATGCAGAAAAGTGCGAAGTGATGCATTTTGGTAGGAAGAAGGAGGAGAGACAATATAAGCTAAAAGGTAGAATCATAAAGGGTGTGCATGAACAGAGATATCAGTGGGTATATGTGCATAAATCGTTGAACGTGGCAGGGCAGGTTAAGAAAGCGGTTAAAAAAGTGTACTGCATCTTGGGCTTCATAAATAGAGGCGCAGAGTACGAAAGTAAGAAAGTTATGATAAAACTTTATGAAACATTGGTTGGGCCTCAACTGGACTAGTGTGTCCAATTCTGGGGAACGAACTTTAGGAAGGATGTGAAGGCCTTAGAGAGGGTGCAGAAAAAATTAAAAGAATTGTTCCAAGGATGAGTGTCTTGGGTTACCGGATAGCCTCGAGAAGCTGGGTTGTTTTCCTTAGAACAGAGAAGGTTGAGAGGAGATTTGATAGAGGTTTTCAAAATCAAGAGGGGTCTAGACAGAGTAGAGAGATAAACTGTTCTGATTGACAGAAGGGCCGAGAACCAGAGGACACAGGTTTAAGGTGATTGGCAGAAGAACCAAAGGCGACATGAGAATAACATATTTATGCAGTGACTGGTTAGGATCTGAAATGTGCTGCCTGAAAGGGTGGTGGGGCAGATTCAATCGTGGCTTTCAAAAGGGAATTGGATAAGGGAAAAAAATTGAAGGGCTGTGGGGGAAGGACGGGGGGTGGGACCAGCTGAAGTGCTCTTTCAGAGAGCTCAGCAAGGGCTCCATGGGCTGCATGGACTCCTTCTGTGCTGTAACCATTCTATGATTCTATTTTATGTTTCTGTGAAAACCCCAGATGTGGAGAGCTTTAGGAAACATGGGCAAGAACTTCGGGTCACCATGGGTGAGAACATGCTGGGTACTCATGTGTAGGCCCAACGAAAGTGCCAGTTTCGTGCATGCACTGAACATGCGCGGGAAACCGGAACTTCCATTCCCTAACAGGAAGGGGTTCACAGGTCGAACGCACGTGCTGGAGAGGCAGCGCATACACCTGGAAGTTCCGTACTTTTTTGCAGGTTTCTCTGGGAGGGTAAGTCTCCAGGAGCTACGCTTTTATAAAACAGTCACAAGGCCTGCTTTTAACAACGTAAGTGGCGAATCAAGTAAACTTTAAAAACAATTTCCACAGGTTTATTACTTTTAAATACTTTAAAGAAAGGTAAGTTTATTTTTAGCCCCATTAGAAACTGTAATTAATTTCTTCAAAAATTTAAATTATTGTTTAAAATAAGTTATTTTATGTAATTTATAGTCATTTTAAAAATGTGATTTTTTTAAAGATAGTTGGGCCTAGAAATTTGGTGGCGCCCAGTCTCACCAGGGCGCCGGAAGTATCACCCCGGAAGGAGTCACGAGCGCCCACCGGAAAATCAGTTTGAGCGCCCCAAACGGAAGCGCAGCGCTACACGAGGAGCCCCGCATCCGTCTTGGGGTGCTGCAACTGAAGTTCGCAGCACAACATGCCGAAGCACCACACACGGCGGCTGGAGCATTGCAGTACTGCAGGCCTTCCTCCCCTTCTTAAAGGGCAGGTGCCTGCTGCAGTGCAATCTAAGATCGCGAGTGCTGGCAAATGATCCCGGCACCGAGGAGAAGTGCCGGGCTCTTGGAAGGCAGCCAGCACAATGCCTGGGTGGGTGCTCAGGAGGTTGAGGACGGCTGCACGAAGAGGTGCTGGCAGGTGGCCAGCAAAAAAAATGGCCGCCCGCACCGCAGCACCTCTACCGCCGCAGGTAGGCCCCACTCAACCGGTCGCAAATTGCGACCTGCGTTACAGCAGGGGACGCTACCAAATTTCGCGATCAGGGTGGTAGCGGGACGCTGCGCACACCGATGATGTCATCGGTGGTGGCACAGCGCTAATGGCTAGCGCCACCATTAGCGCCCCGCTAAATTTCGCGGGAGGCTTGGCCACTGGCGCTAAACCTACTAAGTGCCCTCTTTGGCCGCTAAATGCTGGCACAGCCCACCGAATTTCTAGGCCTTGAAGTTTTAGTTATGTTTTGAGGCCGAATGGTATTCATAGATTTGACAGGACTTCTTGTTAAATCTATGAATACAGATTCCCTGCTAGCATTGGCTCTCCATGGCCCACGTGATCCCAGGGGACGCTTCGAACTAACTGTGCCCCTGGGATATGCAAGCTCTGCATGCCGGCAGTTGGAGCAGGCCCAGGATCGGAATCCCATGCGGGCCCACAGCACAACGGCCGGCGTGCTAGGTAAGTGCAAGTCGGACGCTTGCACCCGCGGGAAGACTCCGACCCGAATTTTTGGGCCCATAGGTCCAAAATCACCTCTTCCTCCCGAGCACGCTGCACTTTCCACATGTCATGTCTCTAATTATTCACATTCTGTATCCCAAAGTATTATTCTAGGAATGATGTCTATTTAATTTGCATTTGAATGAATCGAAACCAACTGCTTCCACCATCTCTCTCGGCAGCCTGTCCCACAGATTGACCACTCACTCACTGAAATACTGGTTCAGCAGATTGGGTTTGAATTGAATCCCTTCAAGCGAGGCCGTATCCTCTGCTTCTACAGTCTGGGCAAGGTGAAATAACTTGTCATGCTCTACGTTATCTGCTCCCTTTAGAATCCTAAAAACAGCAATCAGATCACCTCTCGACATTCTCTTTTCCAGTGAGAACTTGCTCAATTTACACAATCGCTCCTCACAATCCAATCCCTTCATCCTCCAGTAATTCTGGCCACTCTCTTCCATGTCCGTTCACTAGCTGCAATACCCCGTGTTGTCCAGAGCTGTACACGGTAATGTGAGCCCGGTTGCACCAATGATTTGTAAAGTGGTGCAGGATTGCCAAGCTTTCTCCGTCCAATATTGACATTTTAATACAGCCCAACGTCTGATTTGCTTTACGCATTGTTGCAATAGCTTCAATTTACCGTCAATAAGACCCCCAGATCTCTTTAATTTTCCAGGAGATTAATATTTTTTCATTTAAGTGATTGTCCCTTCCTGGATTCCTTGCCTCCATGTGACGCAGTTTGTCTTTCTCGACATTGAATGACATCTGTCGCCTGACTACCCAATTCCCAGGTATTTAAATCCTCCTGTAGCTTATCCTCTTCAGCTTTGCAGTCTGCCACCTGCACCAGCTTTATTTCATCTGAAAGTGTTGCCATTGTTCATGTGACTCCTAGCTCCAAATCATTTATAAAGATAGTGAAAAAAAAGGTACAGACCAGATCTCTGTGGACCCCATTGGTAATATTCTCCCAGTCTGATGGCAATCCCTGTATCACTGCTCTCTGGGTTCAATCGGTGTACTATTTACACATCCCTTGTAAAATATTCCCAAAGATTCTCACGATCTTCCTTTCCAGTCCCATCCTTTCCAGCGGATGTGTATAAAAGGCCTGATTGAAGCCAAGTCCACCTCACCCACTGCCTTACCCCTGTCCAGCTCCTTTGTCACACTCTCGAAGGGAACTAGTGAACTAGATTGGCAAGAGATTCTGGTTAGCTTTTAGGATAACATTTCTATCCAGATGCTCCATGATCTTATCTTTAATCAGGGTTTCCATGACTTTACCCACAATGGACCTCTAACTCACTGGTCTGTAGTTTCCTCTTACGTTTGCTACCTTTTTTCTTTAAAAATATACATATAGCATCTGCCTTTCTCCGGTCCCCAGCACCTGTCCAGCATTCAATAATTTCTCCCAGATTTAGGCTGGAGTTCCTGCAATTTTCTTTTCTATCTCCACAAGGATCCTCGGATGAATCTTCCCCGGCAGCTGAGATTGATTCAACAAAAACAACAACTTGTATTTATATAGCGCCTTTAACGTAGTAAAACGTCCCAAGGCACTGCACAGGAGTATTTTAAGACAAAAAAAAATTGACACCGATCCACATAAGGATAAATTAGGGCAGGTGACCAAAAGCTTGGTCAAAGAGGTAGGTATTCAGGAACGTCTTAAAGGAGGAAATAGAGGTAGCGAGGTGGACAGGTTTTGACAGGGAATTCCAGAGCTTAGGGCCTAGGCAACAGAAGGCACAACGAACAAAGGTTGAGCAATTATAATCAGCGATCCTCAAGAGGGCAGAATTAGAGGAGCACAGATATCTCGGTGGTTTGTGGGGCTGAAAGAGATTACAGAGATAGGAAGGGGCGAGGCCATGGAGTGATTTGTAAAAAGGGACGAGAATTTTGAAATTGAGGCCCTGCTTAAACGGGAGCCAATGTAGGTCAGCCAGCACAGGGGTGATGGGAGAATGAGACTTGGTGCGAGTTACAGACAGCCGAGTTTTGGATGACCTCAAGATTATGTAGGGTGGAAAGTGGGAGGCCAGCCAGGAGCGCGTTGCAATAATCAAGTCTAGAGGTAACAAAGGCACGAATGAGGGTTTCAGCAGCAGATGAGCTGAGGCAAGGGCAGTGATGGGCGTTGTTACGGAGGTGGAAGTAAGCTGTCTTTGTTATTCATCTTAAGATTGTACAGCTGTTCGTCAACCATGCTGGTGGTAATGTGAATAGTGCCACAACTTACCACTAAAAAACCTTCTAGTTCCCATTTCCAGTTGAAATAAATTATCATAGCAATCCTTTTTAGAAACTAAGGCAAAAAACTTATTCACCCTTTTGCAGCCTGCGTCAACTCAGTTATCATGTGTATGTAGCATCAAATATCCTGTGCATTTACATCAGTTATCATGTGTACATAGCATCAGTTATCACGTGTATGTAGCATCAGTTATCATGTGTATGGAGCATCAGTTATCATGTGTATGTAGCATCAGTTAGCATGTTTATGTATCATCAGTTATCATGTGTATGGAGCATCAGTTATCATGTGTATGTAGCATCAGTTATCATGTGTATGGAGCATCAGTTATCATGTGTATATAGCATCAGTTATCATGTGTATGTAGCATCAGATATTATGTGTATGTAGCATCAGTTATCGTGTGTATGGAGCATCAGTTATCATGTGTATGTAGCATCAGTTATCATGTGTACGGAACATCAGTTATCATGTGCGTATAGTGTCTGTTATCATGTGTGTATAGAATCAGTTATCATTTGTATGTAGCATCAGTTATCATGTGTATGGAGCATCAGCTATCATGTGTATACAGTATTTCTTATCATGTGTGTGTAGAATCGGTTATCATGTGTATGTAGCATCAGTTTTCATGTGTATGCAACATCAGTCATCATGTGTATGTAGCATCAGTTATCATGTGTATGTACAATCAGTTATCATGTGTATGCAGAATCACTCATTATGTGTATGCAGCAACAGTTATAATGTGTCTGTAGCATCAATCATCATGTGTGTGTAGCATCAGTTATCATGTGTCTGTAGCATCAGTCATCATGTGTATGTAGCATCAGTGGTCATGTGTGTACAGCATCAGTCGTCATGTGTATGTAGCATCAGTTTTCATGTGTCTGAAGCATCAGTCATCATGTGTATAATCTTCAGTTATCATGTGTATGTAGCATCAGTTATCATGTGTATGGAGCATCGGTTATCATCTTATAATATCTGTTATCATGTGTATTGTGTCTCAAGGGGTTTTATACCCTTACCTATATAACAATTAAGAAGGACTCCGGGGTGGAGAGTTTAGTTAACAGCCATTTTATTTACAATGTGCTTCTTCACTCAATGCACTACATTTCCCATAGTGCATTGCAAATCACCACTACGGCATCCCATGTGGGACAATTCTAATACACATTCAAAATACACAACATATTTCCTCCCCCTTAAAGTAGAATGTCCACAAAACAGAATAACTGAAAATGACTATAACTTGGAAGAGAGGGCAGACTGCCTCTACATTCCGCAAACCCTGGAGATTATTCTGCCCCATGCACACAGGTTAGCACTAACTGTAACTAAGGCGCTCTGGAGGCTGCCTTTCTCTTTGGGGTTAACGCCTAGTCTCAGGAGCAGGCTCTGGCTGGCTCTCCCATGATCCTGCAGGCGTGGCGTCCAACCTCGATGGCACAAGAGTGGATGGTGCCACCATCTAAGGGTCGAACGACCAATCCCTGCTGGAGCCCCCAGCAGGTCCTTGATCCTCTGTTTCTTGGGTTACCTGTGGCGACTGTCTTGGCAGTAACTGGTCTACATGCCATCTCCATGTTTGATCGTCTCCGGTGCGGACGCGGTATGAAACGGGGCCCATCTTTTGAATGGCCATAGCTGGGACCCACTGCTCTGGGGTGGTGTAGTTACATGCGAGGACTTTGTCCCCCACCAAAAAGTGTCATTCTTTGGACCTCTGAGCTCGTCTGCTGACTTGATCCTGCTGATTGGCGTGCACCACTGCTTCTGTGGACGTTGGCCTCAGCAGGTCAAGGCGTGTCCGTAGCTGCCTTCCCATGAGTAGGTAAGCAGGAGATGCTCCAGTCGTAGCATGAGGTGTGTTTCGGTATTTCAGCAAGAAAGCATTCAGGCACTGCTTTAGAGGAGCATCACTCCTTGCCGCTTTCAATGCGCATTTCAGTGTTCTGACAACTCTCTCCGCCAATCCATTCATGGATGGATGATAAGGCGCGGAGAACGTGTGCTGGATTCCATTGCTCTTGAGGAACTCTTCCATCTCCTGGGATGTAAACTGTGTTCCATTGTCGGTTACGATCTGCTCCAGCAGACCAAATCGCCCGAACATCTCTCTCAGAGTCTCGATGGATTTCTCCGTAGTGGTAGTGGACATTACTGCAACCTCCGGCCATTTGGAATGGGAGTCCACCACGACCAGGAAGATTACTCCTACCACTGGTCCCGCAATGTCCTGATGGATCCGTTGCCATGGTGTCACTGGCCATTCCCATGGATGCAGTGGCGCTGCTCTTGGTGTATCCTTGGTTGTCTCGCATGATGGGCATGATTTCGCTTCAACTTCAATTTCATGATCCAGACCGGACCACCAGAAGTAGCTTTGTGCCAGCTCCTTCATCCGGACAATACCACAATGTCCTGAGTGCAGCTCGTTGAGGACATGTTTCTGCAGCTTTGGTGGTATGATCACTTGCATGCCCCAAAGGAGGCATCCTGATGTGACAGACAAGTCCTTCCCTCTTGACAGGTAAGGTAGGAGCTCAGGTAGTGCGTCTGACACCCGTGGTCCGTCTCCTCGCATCACCCGATCCAGCACCTTGGATAGTGTAGGGTCCACTCTGGTCTCTTTCTTGACCTGCCAGGCCATGACAGAGGCACTGCTTACCATGTCAAAGTAGAAAATCTTCTGCTCAATGCCTTCAGAGGGCACAGGCAGCAGAAGTCTTGACAATCCGTCCGCATTGCCATGTGCTGCTGAACTCTGGTATTTGATGTTGTAATTGTGAGCGCTTTACATCAGCGCCCAGCTCTGCATCCTGCACGCTTCCAGGGTGAGTATTCCTGTGTGTGGACCAAAGATCGATGTCAGAGGACGATGATCCATCAGCAAGGTGAATTTCCTTCCGAACAAGTAGTGATGGAACTTTTTGATTCCAAAGATGATGCCCAAAGCCTCTTTTTCGATCTGCGGGTATTTCACCTCCACCTTGCTCAGGGACCTTGACGCAAATGCAATCAGCTTCTCTTCACCTGAGGGAAAGGTGCGGGACACGACCGCACCGACGCCATAAGGCGATGTGTCACAGGCCAGCTCAATCTGCAACGATGGGTCTAAGTGCATCTACACTCTGGGGTCACCCAAAGCTGCTTTGGCTTGCTTGAATGCAGCTTTGCACTCCTTCGTCCACGCCCAGGCCTTGCCCTGACACAGCAACTCATGTAATGGCTTTAACAGTGATGCCAGCTGTGGAATAAACTTTCCGCAATAGTTCAGGAGACCTAAGAATGACCGCAGCTGACCGACATTTGTAGGTGCGGGAGCGTCGGCAATGGCTTTCACTTTCGACAGTGCTGTGTGCAGGCCATCCGCGTCGATGACATGGCCTAGGTACTCCACTGATGGCTTGAAAAATTCGCATTTGTCCTTGCGAACGCGTAAGCCATACTCTTCAAGTCTTCCCAGTGTCTTCGTCAGGGTCTGCAGATGCTCGTTGTCGTCCTTTCCTGTGACAAGGACATCGTTGAGATAACATTGTACCCCTGGAATGCCGCTTAAGATCTGGTCCATAGCCCGCTGAAACAATGCTGGTGCTGACGTTATACCATAGGGTAGGTGGCACTACCTGTAGAGACCCTTGTGGATGGTGATGGTGAGTTACTTCTGTGAGTCCTCTTCTACATGCTTCTGCAAGTAGGCTTGGCATAGATCAATCTTGCCAAACTTCTGACCACCTGCTAGACCCGCGAAAAGATCTTCAATGATGGGGAGGGGGTGCTGTTCAGCTGAGAGCACAGGATTCACTGTTACTTTGAAATCTCCACATAAGCGAACTGCGCCATCACTCTTCATCACTGGTACCACAGGCGTGGCCCACTCACTGTGCGAAACCGGCACCAGGACCCCTATCTTGACCAGACGCTCCAGGTCAGCCTCCACCTTTGGTCTGAGGGCATAGGGAACGTTCCTGGCCTTCAGGAATCGTGGCTGGCTGTCAGGCTTCACCTTGAGATTGACCGGAATCCCCTTCATACTCCCCAATTCTCCATCAAAGACAGCCGCATGCTTTGTCAACACTGCCGCTAGCCCCGCCTCTTCGACTGACACCGCATTCACTTTTTTACGATCCAGATGAATTTTCTCCAACCATGGCCTGCCCATCAGGGATGGATAGTCACCCTTGAGCATGTAAACTGGCAGCATCACGGTTTGTCCATTAAGCTTCACCTTGACCTCCGTCTTACCCAGCATTGGGACTGTTTCCCCAGTGTAGGTCTTTAAGATGAGCTTGGCCGGCGTCATTGATAGGTGGTTCAGTTTACTTTGAATAACTTCTCTGAAATCAAGGAGAAAGCGGCCCCCGTATCCAGCTCCATTTTGACTGGTATTCCCTCTAGTAGTGGCGGGACTCCATAGCCTGATGAGCCTCCATTCACCATTAACACATGGAGATTCAGCTCCCCATCAGAGCCTGTGTCACTGTCTTCCTGTTCTTGTTTCACCATGTGTAGGTTTTTCGTTTTAGAACGCCAGTTGGATGTGTTTTCTTGTTTGTTTTTGTGTGTCTCTATGTAGGATTGTTTGCTATGCCCTTTACACACACGTTCAATGTGTCCTTTCTTTTCACATTTCCGACAGGTCAGGTCTTTACACCAGCAGTCAGATGGCTGATGACCTGACCTTCCACATCCGTAAAACTCTCTGGCGCCCCTTGCATGCTTATCCGTTGTAGCTGCTAGCCTGTGCACTCTTGTTGCAGCCCCCAACAGCTGTGCATCTTTAGCTGCTAACTCCATAGACACAGCGAGCTCCACTGCTGATTTAAGCATCAGTTTGTCCGTCGTGAGCAAGCGCTTCTGTGTTGCTTCACATCTTAATCCACACACAAACCTATCACGGACAGTGTCATTTAGAGTTTCACCAAACTCACAATGCTCAGTTAGCTTCTTTAGCACTGCAACATATTCGGCTATGGACTCACCCTCCCCTTGGTTTCGTTTGTGAAACCTGAACCTCTCGGCAATCAGCATCGGCTTTGGTGCGAAATGTGTTTACAAAACTTCCACAATCTGATCATATGTCTTAGCGCCGGGCTTATCCGGGAGCATCAAACTCCGTAACAAGCCAAATGTTTTTGCTCCAATCACACTGAGGAACGTCGCCACTTTCACATCATCTTTAATGCCATTTGCAGTCACAAAAAATCCAAAACGCTCTGTATAAGCACTCCATTTCTCCGCCATTTCATCAAATGGTCCAAACGCTCCGGTTAGCATAGCCATTTTGTTTTCTTTTTTTTTATTCTTTACAGTCCTTTTCCTCCACTTTTTATTTTACTTTTACAGTCCGTTTTCCTCCACTTCGTTTCACTGTATCGTTACTCGCCCCCTTCTTATTTGTGTAACACATGAACCGCCACCTTTACGAGGTGATTGCATCTGCAACTAAACTGCGGGCGCGCCATTAAGAAAAGACAGGAACTTCTTACTTTAAACATCGCCGATTCCAGTGCAAAGTGATGCACAAGTCTGTCGTCCTCATCGCCAGTTTTATTGTGTCTCAAGGGGTATTATACCCTTACCTATGTAACAATTAAAAAGGACTCCGGGGTGGAGAGTTTAGTTAACGGCCATTTTATTTACAATGTGCGTCTTCACTCAATGCAGTACATTTGCCATAATGCACTGCAAATCATGACTACGTATCCCATGTGGGACAATTCTAATACACATTCAAAATACACAACAATGTGTGTGTAGAATCAGTTATCATGTGTACGGAGCATCAGTTATCATGTGTATGGAGCATCAGTTATCATGTGTATATAGTATCTCTTATCATGTGTGTGTAGAATCAGCTATCATGTGTATGCAGCATCAGTCATTATTTGTATGTAGCATCAGTTATCATGTATCTGTAGCATCAGTCATCATGTGAATGTAGCATCAGTCGTCATGTGTATGTAGCATCAGTCACCATGTGTATGCAGCATCAGTTATCATGTGTCTGTAGCATCAGTCATCATGTGTATGTAGCATCAGTTATCATGTGTCTGTAGCATCAGTTATCAGGCCCTCATCAGATCACACTTCCACTGGCCCCACTTTATTCATCGTTTCACTTTTTCCCTTAATGCAACAAAACAACAATTAATTACCTTCCCTTCTGTTGCCATTTTCAACTCGAAATTTTTCAGTGCCACCTTAATGCCCTTTTTACATTCCAGGCGTGCGTTTTGTATTGATTCCATCTGCACTATTTAACTGTGCCACCTAACATTGCTGTCAGTAATCTTGGATATATGGCTCGCTATTCCTTCATCTCCAGGGATGCCTTTTGGTATTGAATTCAACTTAATTCTGTGCTATTTTCTTTCATGACTTTAAATGCTTGATTTATTTCGTTGTATTCATAACTTTCAGGGTCAGGGTTGCACGCAAGTCCTCCCAGCATATCAAGGTGCAGTCACTAGGGAGGTGTGTATATTTGTTAGTGCAAAGACAAATTCATTAATAATGCCGGAGAATTGCATAATTGATTAAAATATTTTTTCAACCACTCATTGACTTATAATGTAAATTCATTAAGACAATATGTGATTGATTTGAATCTGTCTTCACAAAAGAGGATTAGTCTGCCAATGTCGCAGAGGAGGATGGAGCAATTGTACAGGATAAAATTAGATGAATATTTAGACAGTGACCAAAGTAGAAAGTCATTCGGTCCAGATGGGATGCATCCTAGTTGATGAGGGGAGGGAGGGTGGAAATAGCGGATGCCCTGGCCAAAAATGTTCAACCTTGCTTGGATACAGGAGTGGTGCCAAAAGATGGGAGGGTGCAAATGTAACACTGCTGTTCAAAACAAGGGATTGGATTTATCCATTAACTGCAGGCCAGTCAGCCTAATATCGGTGGCAGGAAAAGTTCTCGTGAGCAAAATCCGCGACAACATTAATTATCATTTGGAAGACCATGGGTTATACATGGATTTGTTAAATGGAGAGAGTTGATGAAGTTACTGCTGTTGATGTGTAAATGGACTTTCAAAAGGTGTTTAGTAAAATGCATTGTTTGCAATATACAAGCACTTGGGATTAAACAGGCAGCGCCAGAATGGACACAGACTTGGCTCAGAGACAGAAAGCAGAGAGTAGTGATGAATGGTTATTTTTCAGACGAGAGGAAAGTATACGGTGGTGTCCCCCAGGGGTCGGTTTTAGGGACACTTCTCCATTTGATATGTACTATTAACCAGGAATTAGGTGTAGGAGCCATAGTTTCAAAGGTTGTAGCTAAAACAACACTAGGAAATATTGTAAAATGTGAGGAGGATCGTAGCAGATTTCAGGAGGACATAGACAGACTGGTGAAATGGTGCAGCGTGAAGTCATGCATCTTGACCGAAAGAATTAGGAGAACCAGTATTATATAAATGCTACAATTTAAAGGGACTGCAGGAACAGAGACACCTGAGGGTGTATGGACACACATCTTTGAAGGAGGCAGGACAAGTTGATAAGGCTGTTAAAAAGCATACAGAAACCTGGGCTTTATATATAGAGGCATAGTGAACAAAAACAAGGAAGTTATGAAAACTTTATCAATGACTGGTCAGGCTATTCAAAGCCAAGGTTGAAGCTGACCCATTACCAATTGATTTACGTGAAGTTTGTCCAGAATACTAAACAGTCCTGGATATGATTAATATCAGCGAAATTCAAACCCCTGCAGACACATGTAAGCTCGCTGGTGTGTCACAATTGGCATCATGACTAAATCCCTCTCCACCGAGGGAACATTTCAATGGTTTCTGCCCCCTGTGAGGATACTGGAGTGTGAGCGATGGGAGGACTTGTTCAATTCTTTCCCACAGGCGAAGCAGGTGAACGGCGTCATCCCGATGTGAGTTTCAAGCTGGGACTGGTAATTGAACCCCTGCCCACAGTCCCCACATTTCCCCTGATTCTCTATGGTGTAGGTGTCCTTGCGTCTCTCCAGGTTGGAAAATCGGTTGAAGCCTCGTCCACACACAGAACACATGTACGGTTTCTCCCCACTATGAATGGTGCGATGTTTTTTTTCTGGCTGTGCGACTGGTTAAAGCTCTTTCCACAATCAATACATGGAACACTCTCACGTGGGTGTGTGTGTCTCGATGATTTTTCCAGTCACGCTGATATTCCCCTCCATCCCCTCCCCTGAATTTGCTGACTCTGGCTTTGTTCAGTTCTACATTCACTGGTTCCTTTCCCTCTCCGGCCCGGAAGCTGCTGGTTCTGGTTGGGCTCAGTTCTACACTCACTGGTTCCCCATGCTCTCCTCCACCGAAGCTGCTGACTCTGGCTGGGTTCAGTGCTCCCCTCACTGGTTCCCCTCCCTCTCCTCACCTGAAGGTGCTGACTCGCCCACTCCCAATCTCTCTCTCTCACTCCCAATCTCTCTCTCTCTCACACTACAATTCTCTCTCTCTCTCACACTCCCAGTCTCTCTCTCTCACACTCCCAATGTCTCTCTCTCACACTCCCAATCTCACTCTCTCACACTCCCATTCTCTCTCTCTCTCTCACACTCCCAATCTCTCTCTCTCTCACACACTCCCAGTCTCTCTCTCTCACGCTCCCAATCTCTCTCTCACACACCCCCAATCTCTCTCTCTCTCACCCCTAGTCTCTCTCTCTCTCACTCCCAATCTCTCTCTCACACACTCCCAATCTCTCTGTCACACTCCCAATCTCTCTCTCACACTCCCAATCTCTCTCTCTCTCACACCACAATTCTCTCTCTCACACTCCCAGTGTCTCTCTCTCACACTCCCAATGTCTCTCTCTCACACTCCCAATTTCTCTCTCTCACACTCCCATTCTCTCTCTCTCTCACACTCCCAGTCTCTCTCCCTCTCACACTCCCAATGTCTCTCTCTCACACTCCCAATCTCTCTCTCTCACACTCCCATTCTCTATCTTTCTCTCACACTCCCAATCTCTCTCTCTCTCACCCGCAGTCTCTCTCTCTCTCACTCCCAATCTCTCTCTCACACACACTCCCAATCTCTCTGTCACAATCCCAATCTCTCTCTGACACTCCCAATCTCTCTCTCTCTCACACTACAATTCTCTCTCTCTCACACTCCCAGTCTCTCTCTCTCTCACACTCCCAATGTCTCTCCCTCACACTCCCAATCTCTCTCTCTCACACTTCCAATCTTTCTCTCACACTCCCAGACTCTCTCTCTCTCACACAACCAATCTCTCTCTCTCACACCCCCAATCTCACTCTCTCTCTCTCACTCCCAATCTCTCTCTCTCACACACTCCCAATCTCTCTCTCACACTCCCAGTCTCTCTCTCTCACACTCCCAATCTCTCTCTCTCACACCCCCAATCTCTCTCTCTCTCACTCCCAGTCTCTCTCTCTCTCACTCCCAATCTCTCTCTCTCTCACACTCCCAATCTCTCTGTCACACTCCCAATCTCTCTCTCTCACACTCCCAATCTCTCTCTCTCTCACACACCCAATGTCTTTCTCTCTCACGCTCCCAACCTCTCTCTCACACACCCAATCTCTCTCTCTGACACTCCCAATCTCTCTCTCTCACACTCCCAATCTCTCTCTCTGACACTCCCAATGTCTCTCTCTCTCACACTCCCAATCTCTCTCTCTCACACTCCCAATCTCTCTCTCTCTCGCACACACATTCTCTCTCTCTCTCAAACTCCCAATCTCTCTCTCTCACACTCCCAATCTCTCTCTCACACTCCCAATCTCTCTCTCTCTCACACCACAATTCTCTCTCTCACACTCCCAGTGTCTCTCTCTCTCACACTCCCAATGTCTCTCTCTCACACTTCCAATTTCTCTCTCTCACTCCCCCATTCTCTCTCTCTCACACGCCCAGTGTCTCTCTCTCTCAAACTCCCAATGTCTCTCCCTCTCTCACACTCCCAATGTCTCTCCCTCACACTCCCAATCTCTCTCTCTCACACTTCCAATCTTTCTCTCACACTCCCAGACTCTCTCTCTCTCACACAACCAATCTCTCTCTCTCACACTCCCAATCTCTCTCTCTCACACCCCCAATCTCACTCTCTCTCTCTCACTCCCAATCTCTCTCTCTCACACACTCCCAATCTCTCTCTCACACTCCCAGTCTCTCTCTCTCTCACTCTCAGTCTCTCTCTCTCTCACTCCCAATCTCTCTCTCTCTCACACTCCCAATCTCTCTGTCACACTCCCAATCTCTCTCTCTGCCACTACCAATCTCTCTCTCTCTCACACACCCAATGTCTTTCTCTCTCACGCTCCCAACCTCTCTCTCACACACCCAATCTCTCTCTCTGACACTCCCAATCCCTCTCTCTCACACTCCCAATCAGTTCAGTTTCAGTTCAGTTCAGTTCAAATGCTTTATTGGCATGAAAGTTTACAGAGAACCATATTGCCAAAGCTTACATTGCAAAAAGGTACAGTTTTCCAACATTCTGTAGGTGTCAATCGATTTGACATTTGTTGGGTATATACAATATTACTTTTAAACAATATTAATTTTAAACAGTCTTTCTACTTCATTTGGTACGTTCAATATTAATTTTAAACAGTCTTACTTTTAATCAGTCCTCAGGTTGTGACATGTTGTTACATATTTAGCCCCAAGGTATGGTCTGTCTCCTTCTCCTAGGACTAATCTCAATTTTGACAGATCATCCAATTCCTTGAAATCTGGGGTTGTTTGGCTTAGCTTGTTGAATAATATGTTTCTTGATGTGTTGAATTTTTCGCATTTTAGGAGGAAATGCATTTCTGTTTCAACCTCGCCAGCCAGACATTGATCGCATATTCTATTCTCTCTAGGCTGCCAGGATTTCTTGTATCTGCCTTTTTCAATTTCCAGTTGGTGGTCGCTTAGTCTGTACCTGGTGAGGGTTTGTCTCTGTTTTGTGTCTCTGATGGTCGTGAGGTAGTCTGCCAGTTTATATTCTCTTTTTAGGGCCCGGTAACATTCTAATCTGCTTTGGCTTTCGGTTATTTTGTTCCAATGTTCCAGGTAGGTTTCTTTGCATTTTTTAATGATTTGGTTCACTCGGATTGGTGTTTGGACGGCTGTGTTGGTCTGGGGCTGGTCAGGGTCCGGTTGAGTACTTAGTTTCAGTAGCAGCTGACTCAGGGGACTCTTTTCTGGGTTTAGCTCTTGGGTCTGAAAGGCTTTGAAATGAAGGGTGTCTGGGGAGCTAGATTTGAGGTGATTTAGGAAGTTTAGTGCTCGTTTTTGGATGTTTATTATCAGTGGGTATCTGCCTAGTTCGGCTCTGCATGCATTTGTTGGCGTTTTTCTTTGGGTGCGAAGGATGCTTCGGCAGAATTCTGCATGTAGGGCTTCTATTGTGTGTTTTTCCCATTTAGTGTAGCTTTGGTGATTTAGCGGGCCCCATACTTCACTACCGTACAGTGCAATGGGCAGGATTATGCTGTCAAAAATTTTGAGCCAGATTTTGATTGGGATTTGGATGTTCTCTCTCTCTGACACTCCCAATGTCTCTCTCTCACACTCCCAATCTCTCTCTCTCTCTCGCACACACATTCTCTCTATCTCTTACACTCCCAATCTCTCTCTCTCACACTCCCAATCTCTCTCTCACACTCCCAATCTCTCACACACCCAATCTCTCTCTCTCTCACACACCCAATCTCTCTCTCACACTCCCAATCTCTCTCTCTCTCACACCACAATTCTCTCTCTCACACTCCCAGTGTCTCTCTCTCTCACACTCCCAATGTCTCTCTCTCACACTTCCAATTTCTCTCTCTCACTCCCCCATTCTCTCTCTCTCACACTCCCAGTCTCTCTCCCTCTCACACTCCCAATGTCTCTCACTCTCACACTCCCAATCTCTCTCTCTCTCACACTCCCAATCTCTATCTCTCTCACTCCCAATCTCTCTCACTCTCACACTCCCAATCTCTCTCTCTCTCACACTCCCAATCTCTACTTCTCACACTCCCAATCAATCTCTCTCTCACACTCCCAGTCTCTCTCTCTCTCACACTCCAAGTCTCTCTCTCTCTCACACTCCCAGTCTCTCTCTCTCACACACTCCCAGTCTCTCTCTCTCACACACTCCCAATCTCTCTCTCTCACACTCCCAATCTCTCTCTCTCACACACTCCCAATCTCTATCTCTCTCACACTCCCAATCTCTCTCTCTCTCTCACACTCCCAATGTCTCTCTCTCTCACACTCCCAATCTCTCTCTCTCTCACACTCCCAATCACTCTGTCTCTCACACTCCCAATCTCTCTCTCTCACCCTCCCAATCTCTCTCTCTCACACCCCGAATCTCACTCTCTCTCTCTCACTCCCAATCTCTCTCTCTCACACACTCCCAATCTCTCTCTCACACTCCCAGTCTCTCTCTCTCACACCCCCAATCTCTCTCTCTCTCACTCCCAGTCTCTCTCTCTCTCACTCCCAATCTCTCTCTCTCTCACACTCCCAATCTCTCTGTCACACTCCCAATCTCTCTCTCTCACACTCCCAATCTCTCTCTCTCTCACACACCCAATGTCTTTCTCTCTCACGCTCCCAACCTCTCTCTCACACACCCAATCTCTCTCTCTGACACTCCCAATCTCTCTCTCTCACACTCCCAATCTCTCTCTCTGACACTCCCAATGCCTCTCTCTCTCACACTCCCAATCTCTCTCTCTCACACTCCCAATCTCTCTCTCTCTCGCACACACATTCTCTCTCTCTCTCACACTCCCAATCTCTCTCTCTCACATTCCCAGTCTCTCTCTCACACTCCCAATCTCTCACACACCCAATCTCTCTCTTTCTCACACACCCAATCTCTCTCTCACACTCCCAATCTCTCTCTCTCTCACACCACAATTCCCTTTCTCACACTCCCAGTGTCTCTCTCTCTCACACTCCCAATGTCTCTCTCTCACACTTCCAATTTCTCTCTCTCACTCCCCCATTCTCTCTCTCTCACACTCCCAGTCTCTCTCTCTCTCACACTCCCAATGTCTCTCCCTCACACTCCCAATCTCTCTCTCTCACACTTCCAATCTTTCTCTCACACTCCCAGACTCTCTCTCTCTCACACAACCAATCTCTCTCTCTCACACTCCCAATCTCTCTCTCTCACACCCCCAATCTCTCTCTCTCTCTCTCACTCCCAATCTCTCTCTCTCACACACTCCCAATCTCTCTCTCACACTCCCAGTCTCTCTCTCTCACACTCCCAATCTCTCTCTCTCACACCCCCAATCTCTCTCTCTCTCACTCCCAGTCTCTCTCTCTCTCACTCCCAATCTCTCTCTCTCTCACACTCCCAATCTCTCTGTCACATTCCCAATCTCTCTCTCTGACACTCCCAATCTCTCTCTCTCTCACACACCCAATGTCTTTCTCTCTCACGCTCCCAACCTCTCTCTCACACACCCAATCTCTCTCTCTGACACTCCCAATCCCTCTCTCTCACACTCCCAATCTCTCTCTCTGACACTCCCAATGTCTCTCTCTCACACTCCCAATCTCTCTCTCACACTCCCAATCTCTCTCTCACACTCCCAATCTCTCTCTCTCTCACTCCCAATCTCTTTCTCTCACACTCCCAATTTCTCTCTCTCTCACACTCCCAATCTCTCTCTCTCTCACACTCCCAATCTCTCTCTCTCTCTCACAGTCACTCTCTCTCTCTCTCTCACACTCCCAGTCTCTCGCTCTTTCACACTTCCAGTCTCTCCCTCTCACACACTCCCAGTCTCTCTCTCTCTCACCCTCCCAATCTCTCACACTCCCATTCTCTCTCTCTCACACACTCCCAATCTCTCTCTCTCTCTCACACTCCCAATCTCTCTCGCTCTCGGTCCAGTCTCTCTCTCACTCACACTCCCAGTCGCTCTGTCTCACAATCCCAATCTCTCTCTCTCACACCCCCAATCTCTCTCTCTCTCATTCCCAGTCTCTCTCTCTCACTCCCAGTCTCTCTCTCTCACTCCCAATCTCTCTCTCTCTCACACTCCCAATCTCTCTGTCACACTTAAAATCTCTCTCTCTGACACTCCCAATCTCTCTCTCTCTCTCACACTCCCAATCTCTCTCTCTCACACTCCGAGTCTCTCTCTCTCACACTCCCAATCTCTCTCTCTCTCTCACACTCCCAAACTCTCTCGCTCTCACTCCCAGTCTCTCGCTCTCTCTTAATCCCAATTACTCTCTCTCACACCCCCAATCTCTCTCTCTCTCACTCCCAGTCTCTCTCTCTCTCACTCCCAATCTCTCTCTCTCTCACACTCCCAATCTCTCTGTCACACGCCCAATCTCTCTCTCTCACACTCCCAATCTCTCTCTCTCTCACACACCCAATCTCTCTCTCTCTCACACTCGCAATCTCTCTCTCACACACCCAATCTCTCTCTCTGACACTGCCAATCTCTCTCTCTCTCACACTCCCAATCTCTCTCTCTGACACTCCCAATCTGTCTCTCTCTCACACTCCCAACCTCTCCCTCTCGCACTCCCAATCTCTCTCACTCAAACAGCCAATCTCTCTCACTCTCTCACTCCCAATCACTAACTCACTCACACTCCCAATCTCTCTCTCTCACACTCCCAATCTCTCTCTCTCACTCCCCGTCTCTCTCTCTCACACTCCCAATCTCTCTCTCACACTCCCAATCTCTCTCTCTCTCACTCCCAATCTCTCTCACTCTCACACTCCCAATCTCTCTCTCTCTCACATTCCCAATCTCTACTTCTCACACTCCCAATCAACCTCTCTCTCACACTCCCAGTCTCTCTCTCTCTCACACTCCCAATGTCTCTCTCTCACACTCCCAATCTCTCTCTCTCACACTCCCATTCTCTCTCTCTCTCACACTCCCAACCTCTCTCTGTCTCTCACACTCCCAATCTCACTCGCTCTCACTCCCAGTCTCTCGCTCTCTCACACTCCCAGTCTCCCTCTCTCACACTCCCTATCTCTCTCTCTCACACCACCAATCTCTCTCTCTCTCACTCCCAGCCTCTCTCTCACACGCCCAATCTCTCTCTCTCTCACACTCCCAGTCTCTCTCTCTCATACTCCCAATCTCTCTCACTCTCACACTCCCAATCTCTCTGTCACACTTCCTATCTCTCTCTCTCAGACTCCCATTCTCTCTCTCTCTCTCACACTCCCAATCTCTCTCTCTCTCTCACACTCCCAATCTCTCTTGCTCTAACCTCCAGTCTCTCTCTCTCTCACACTCCCAGTCTCCCTCTCTCACACTCCCAATCTCTCTCACTCTCACACTCCCAATCTCTCTCTCACACTCCAATTCTCTCTCTCTCACACTCCCAATCTCTCTCTCTCACACTCCCAATCTCTCTCTATCACTCGCAGTCTCTCTCACTCACACTCCCAATCTCTCTCTCACACTCCCAATCTCTATCTCTCTCACTCCCAATCTCTCTCACTCTCACACTCCCAAGCTCTCTCTCTCTCACACTCCCAATCTCTACTTCTCACACTCCCAATCAATCTCTCTCTCACACTCCCAGTCTCTCTCTCTCTCACACTCCAAGTCTCTCTCTCTCACACACTCCCAATCTCTCTCTCACACTCCCAATCACTCACACACCCAATCTCTCTCTCTCTCACACACCCAACCTCTCTCTCACACTCCCAATCTCTCTCTCTCTCACACCACAATTCTCTCTCTCACACTCCCAGAGTCTCTCTCTCTCACACTCCCAATGTCTCTCTCTCACACTTCCAATTTCTCTCTCTCACTCCCCCATTCTCTCTCTCTCACACTCCCAGTCTCTCTCTCTCTCACACTACCAATTTCTCTCCCACACACTCCCAATCTCTCTCTCTCACACTTCCAATCTTTCTCTGACACTCCCAGACTCTCTCTCTCTCACACAACCAATCTCTCTCTCTCACACACTCCCAATCTCTCTCTCTCACACCCCCAATCTCACTCTCTCTCACTCCCAATCTCTCTCTCTCACACCCCCAATCTCTCTCTCTCTCACTCCCAGTCTCTCTCTCTCTCACTCCCAATCTCTCTCTCTCTCACACTCCCAATCTCTCTGTCACACTCCCAATCTCTCTCTCTGACACTCCCAATCTCTCTCTCTCTCACACACCCAATGTCTTTCTCTCTCACGCTCCCAACCTCTCTCTCACACACCCAATCTCTCCCTCTGACACTCCCAATCCCTCTCTCTCACACTCCCAATCTCTCTCTCTGACGCTCCCAATGTCTCTCTCTCTCACACTCCCAATCTCTCTCTCTCACACTCCCAATCTCTCTCTCTCTCTCTCGCACACACATTCTCTCTCTCTCTCACACTCCCAATCTCTCTCTCTCACACTCCCAATCTCACTCTCACACTCCCAATCTCTCACACACCCAATCTCTCTCTCTCTCACACACCCAATCTCACTCTCACACTCCCAATCTCTCTCTCTCTCACACCACAATTCTCTCTCTCACACTCCCAGTGTCTCTCTGTCTCACACGCCCAATGTCTCTCTCTCACACTTCCAATTTCTCTCTCTCACTCCCCCATTCTCTCTCTCTCACACTCCCAGTCTCTCTCCCTCTCACACTCCCAATGTCTCTCTCTCACACTCCCAATCTCTCTCTCTCACACTCCCATTCTCTATCTCTCTCTCACACTCCCAATCTCTCTCTCTCACTCCCAGTCTCTCTCCCTCAGACTCCCAATCTCTCTCTCTCTTACACTCCCAATCTCTCTCTCACACTCCCAGTCTCTCTCTCTCACACGCCCAATCTCTCTCTCATACTCCCAATCTCTCTCTCTCACATTCACATTCTCTCTCTCTCTCACACTCCCAATCTCTCTCTCTCTCTCACACTCCCAATCTCTCTCGCTCCCACTCCCAGTCTCTCTCTCTCACACTCCCAGTCTCTCTCTCTCACACTCCCAATCTCTCTCTCTCACACCCCCAATCTTTCTCTCTCACTCCCAGTCTCTCTCTCTCTCACTCCCAATCTCTCGATCTCTCACACTCCCAATCTCTCTGTCACACTCACAATCACTATCTCTCACACTCCCAATCTCCCTCTCTCTCACACACCCAATCTCTCTCTCTCCCACACTCCCAATCTCTCTCTCACACACCCAATCTCTCTCTCTGGCGCTCCCAATTTCTCTCTCTCTCACACTCCTTATTTCTCTCTCTGAAACTGCCAATCTCTCTCTCTCTCTCACACTCCCAATCTCTCTCTCTCACACTCCCAATCTCTCTCCCTCACACTCCCAATCTCTCTATCTCACACTTCCAATCTCTCTCTCTCTCACGCCCAGTCTCTCTCTCTCACACTCTCAATCTCTCTCTCACACTTCCAATCTCTCTCTCTCTCTCACTCCCAATCTCTCTCTCTCTCACACTCCCAATCTCTCTCTCTCTCACACGCCCAAACTCTCTCTCTCTCACACTCCCAATCTCTCTCTCCTTCACTCCCAATCTCTCTTTCTCACACAATTCAATCTCTCTCTCTCACACACTCCCAATCTCTCTCTCTCTCGCACACACATTCTCTCTCTCTCTCACACTCCCAATCTCTCTCCCTCACACTCCCAATCTCTCTCTCACACTCCCAATCACTCACACACCCAATCTCTCTCTCTCTCACACACCCAACCTCTCTCTCACACTCCCAATCTCTCTCTCTCTCACACCACAATTCTCTCTCTCACACTCCCAGTGTCTCTCTCTCTCACACTCCCAATGTCTCTCTCTCACACTTCCAATTTCTCTCTCTCACTCCCCCATTCTCTCTCTCTCAGACTCCCAGTCTCTCTCTCTCTCACACTCCCAATGTCTCTCCCACACACTCCCAATCTCTCTCTCTCACACTTACAATCTTTCTCTCACACTCCCAGACTCTCTCTCTCTCACACAACCAATCTCTCTCTCTCACACTCCCAATCTCTCTCTCTCACACCCCCAATCTCACTCTCTCTCTCTCACTCCCAATCTCTCTCTCTCACACACTCCCAATCTATCTCTCACACTCCCAGTCTCTCTCTCTCACACTCCCAATCTCTCTCTCTCACACCCCCAATCTCTCTCTCTCTCACTCCCAGTCTCTCTCTCTCTCACTCCCAATCTCTCTCTCTCTCACACTCCCAATCTCTCTGTCACACTCCCAATCTCTCTCTCTGACACTCCCAATCTCTCTCTCTCTCACACACCCAATGTCTTTCTCTCTCACGCTCCCAACCTCTCTCTCACACACCCAATCTCTCCCTCTGACACTCCCAATCCCTCTCTCTCACACTCCCAATCTCTCTCTCTGACACTCCCAATGTCTCTCTCTCTCACACTCCCAATCTCTCTCTCTCTCTCTCGCACACACATTCTCTCTCTCTCTCACACTCCCAATCTCTCTCTCTCACACTCCCAATCTCACTCTCACACTCCCAATCTCTCACACACCCAATCTCTCTCTCTCTCACACACCCAATCTCTCTCTCACACTCCCAATCTCTCTCTCTCTCACACCACAATTCTCTCTCTCACACTCCCAGTGTCCCTCTGTCTCACACTCCCAATGTCTCTCTCTCACACTTCCAATTTCTCTCTCTCACTCCCCCATTCTCTCTCTCTCACACTCCCAGTCTCTCTCCCTCTCACACTCCCAATGTCTCTCTCTCACTCACCCAATCTCTCTCTCTCACACTCCCATTCTCTATCTCTCTCCCACACTCCCAATCTCTCTCTCTCACTCCCAGTCTCTCTCCCTCAGACTCCCAATCTCTCTCTCTCTTACACTCCCAATCTCTCTCTCACACTCAGTTCAGTTCAGTTCAGTTCAAATGCTTTATTGGCATGAAAGTTTACAGAGAACCATATTGCCAAAGCTTACATTGCAAAAAGGTACAGTTTTCCAACATTCTGTAGGTGTCAATCGATTTGACATTTGTTGGGTATATACAATATTACTTTTAAACAATATTAATTTTAAACAGTCTTTCTACTTCATTTGGTACGTTCAATATTAATTTTAAACAGTCTTACTTTTAAACAGTCCTCAGGTTGTGACATGTTGTTACATATTTAGCCCCAAGGTATGGTCTGTCTCCTTCTCCTAGGACTAATCTCAATTTTGACAGATCATCCAATTCCTTGAAATCTGGGGTTGTTTGGCTTAGCTTGTTGAATAATATGTTTCTTGATGTGTTGAATTTTTCGCATTTTAGGAGGAAATGCATTTCTGTTTCAACCTCGCCAGCCAGACATTGATCGCATATTCTATTCTCTCTAGGCTGCCAGGATTTCTTGTATCTGCCTTTTTCAATTTCCAGTTGGTGGTCGCTTAGTCTGTACCTGGTGAGGGTCTGTCTCTGTTTTGTGTCTCTGATGGTCGTGAGGTAGTCTGCCAGTTTATATTCTCTTTTTAGGGCCCGGTAACATTCTAATCTGCTTTGGCTTTCGGTTATTTTGTTCCAATGTTCCAGGTAGGTTTCTTTGCATTTTTTAATGATTTGGTTCACTCGGATTGGTGTTTGGACGGCTGTGTTGGTCTGGGGCTGGTCAGGGTCCGGCTGAGTACTTAGTTTCAGTAGCAGCTGACTCAGGGGACTCTTTTCTGGGTTTAGCTCTTGGGTCTGAAAGGCTTTGAAATGAAGTGTGTCTGGGGAGCTAGATTTGAGGTGATTTAGGAAGTTTAGTGCTCGTTTTTGGATGTTTATTATCAGTGGGTATCTGCCTAGTTCGGCTCTGCATGCATTTGTTGGCGTTTTTCTTTGGGTGCGAAGGATGCTTCGGCAGAATTCTGCATGTAGGGCTTCTATTGTGTGTTTTTCCCATTTAGTGTAGCTTTGGTGATTTAGCGGGCCCCATACTTCACTACCGTACAGTGCAATGGGCAGGATTATGCTGTCAAAAATTTTGAGCCAGATTTTGATTGGGATTTGGATGTTGTAGAATTTTCTTTTTATTGCATATAGGGCTCTTCGGGCTTTTTCTTTTAGTGCATTCACTGCTATGCTGAAGCTCCCTGATGCTGTAATAGTTAGACCAAGGTAGGTGTAGCTCATAGTGTGTCCTATAGTGGTATCACTGAGGGTAAACTGGTATTTGTTTTCCTGACATCTGGGTCTTTTCTGAAAAATCATGATGTTGGTTTTCTTTAGATTTACTGTTAGAGCCCAATTTTGGCAGTATTTGTCGAGTAGGTCTAGTTGTTGCTGTAATCCCTGTTCTGTGGGAGACAGCAGAACCAGGTCGTCCGCATAGAACAGGGACTTCACTTCTCCATCCAGGAGACGGAGACCTGGTGACTCGCTTTGCTCCAGCATGTCTGCTAATTCATTTATGTATATGTTGAACAGGGTCGGGCTCAAATTGCAGCCCTGCCGGACGCCTCTTCTCTGGGTGAAGAAATCGGTGCGTTTGTCTCCAATTTTGACCCCGCATTTGTTTTTCAGATACATTGATTTAATAAGGTCATAGACTTTGCCCCCTATTCCACACTGAAGAAGTTTATAATAGAGCCCTTCGTGCCATATAGAGTCAAAGGCTTTCTTGAAGTCGATGAAACAGGCGAATATTTTCCCATTTTTTGTTTGGTGTTTATGTTTTTCAATGAGGGTGTGAAGGGTATAGATATGGTCGGCGGTGCGGTGTTTTGGAAGAAAGCCTATTTGGTTTTTTCTGAGGATATTATGTTTGTTAAGAAAATCAAGTAATCTACTATTTAGAATACTGCAGAATAACTTCCCTAGACAACTGTTGACACAGATGCCGCGGTAGTTATTTGGGTCTGATTTGTTTCCACTTTTATATATGGGGGAGATTAGTCCTTGGCACCAGATATCGGGAAAACAGCCTGAGCGTAATATGATGTTGAATAGTTTGAGTATCGCACCCTGCATCTCCATATTGCTGAACTTTAGCATTTCATTTTTGATGTTGTCTGGGCCACAGGCTTTCTTTAGGTGGAGAGATTTTGTTTTTGTGGCCAGTTCTTTCCATGTGATTGGGGAGTCTAGAGGGTTTTGGTTGTCTTTAATTGTTGCTTCTAATGTGTGGAGTTTTTCTGTGACCTGATGTTGACTTGTGTTTGTTTTGTTTTTTGGGATGTCTTTGTAGAGGTTTTCAAAATGTGTTCTCCAGATGTCGCCATCTTGGATTGGTAATGCTTGCAATTGTGTTGTACTCAGGTTATTCCACATTTCCCAAAATTGTTTTGGATTGGTGGAGTTTTCAATTTCTTCGAGTATTTTGTGGGTATAGTTTTGTGTTTTGTTCCTAATGGTGTGTTTATATCTTTTGAGGGTTTCGTTGTATCTAGTACGTAGGTCCGGGTTGTTTGGTTGCCGATGCTTTTGGTTGATATTTTTCTCAGGTCTTTTCTGGCATTTTTGCATTCGTGGTCAAACCATTTCATATTTTTATTTTGTCTTTTGTGATGCTTCCTCTTCTGTTTCACGAGGTCGGCTTTTACAGCTGCCTCATGGAAGATCATATTTATATCCTCTATGGCCGTGTTTACACCAGCTCTGGTGATCTCATATAGATTTTCTTTAAATTTTGAAATTTTACTTGTGAGATCAGGTGAATTTAGTGCTGTGATGAATTTATCTCCACTGTCTGGGGCCCATCTGTATGTCTGGTTTATTTTATGCAGCTTACTGTGTTCTTTTTTTGTGTCTGTAGTTTGGGCAGAAAGTTTAAGGTACACATTTATTTGGTTATGGTCTGAGAGGGGGGATTGCTGCCTGACAGTGAATGCGTTGATATCGCAGGGGTCCAGGTCAGTGATTGTATAGTCCACCACACTAGACCCAAGAGTTGAGGAGTATGTGAGTCTCCCTAGGGAGTCCCCTCTGAACCTACCATTAACTATGTACAGGCCTAAGGCTCGGCAGAGTTGCACTACCTCCCTACCGCTTTTATTTATTTCACGATCAAGGTTGTTCCGATTTGCGATGGCTGGTGTGACATCTAAAGGGGTCTGGCCAAACACATGGTTGTTTCCCTGTGGGTCTATGAAGTCAGGTTCACAACCAGTCCTTGCATTTAGGTCCCCACATATTATCACCTTTCCTTGGGCCTGGAAATGGCTGATTTCCATGTGGAGAGTATCAAATAACTCCTCTTCGAAATATGGCGAATCTATTGGAGGTATGTAGATCGCACATAAGTAAACATCTTTTTTTGCTATTCCTATATTTTTATCTAGTTTTAGCCATACGTGTGATTTCCCCTGTTTTACCGGTGAGATGTGTTTGTCCAGTTCTCCCTTATACCACACCAATATTCCCCCGGAGGTTCTGCCCTTGCGTGTTTTAGTGTTCTTTACTGAGGGCACAATGATTTCATGGTACATTGGAGGACAGTGGGTCGGCATGTCCTTTTGGCACCATGTTTCTGTTAACACAATTATATCAATGTCTTTTATAGCTTTTAGGAATTCAGGGTCTGTACTCTTCATCCCAAAAGTTGAGGAGCGGAGGCCCTGGATATTCCAGCAGCTTATGTGGAAAGAACGCATTTATATAGTTCAATAAAACGAAATAAAATGGACCTATTTTGTGGGATGAGTGTGGAAACACTATTTTCTATAATGCTAAGTGATGATTTAGTATAAATTTCATGAGGCATGCACATATATCTATCTAATAATAGTAATAATACTGATAAGATAACAATAATGATAATGATAAATAACAATATTAATAATTTCTCCGGCTTTCTATCAGGCTGTTCAGCATCGTCATGATCTTTCTCAGTTCTTGGTCTACAGTCTGTGGTCTAGAGGGGGGTCTTGGGTCAGGTATAAAAGCACGGTTCTGTTGTCGGTTTTGTAAAGGGGGGTGGGGGACATTGGTGGTCCTGTTTGGGTTCCAATGGTAGGGGGGGTGGGAGGGCTGCGTCTTTTGGCAGTGTTTATGAGGTTTCTTGCGAAGACCCACATCCGCTGTTTGAGTAGATGTATTTCGTCATAGAGGTCCCTTGTGTTGATGTTTGGATGATGGGCCAGGGAGACGTTGGGGAGGACAGAACATCTCGTGTCGATCTCCCACTCCCAGTCTCTCTCTCTCACACGCCCAATCTCTCTCTCATACTCCCAATCTCTCTCTCTCACATTCACATTCTCTCTCTCTCTCACACTCCCAATCTCTCTCTCTCTCACACTCCCAATCTCTCTCGCTCCCACTCCCAGTCTCTCTCTCTCACACTCCCAGTCTCTCTCTCTCACACTCCCAATCTCTCTCTCTCACACCCCCAATCTTTCTCTCTCACTCCCAGTCTCTCTCTCTCTCACTCCCAATCTCTCGATCTCTCACACTCCCAATCTCTCTGTCACACTCCCAATCACTATCTCTCACACTCCCAATCTCCCTCTCTCTCACACACCCAATCTCTCTCTCTCCCACACTCCCAATCTCTCTCTCACACACCCAATCTCTCTCTCTGGCGCTCCCAATCTCTCTCTCTCTCACACTCCTTATTTCTCACTCTGAAACTGCCAATCTCTCTCTCTCTCTCACACTCCCAATCTCTCTCTCTCACACTCCCAATCTCTCTCCCTCACACTCCCAATCTCTCTATCTCACACTTCCAATCTCTCTCTCTCTCACTCCCAGTCTCTCTCTCTCACACTCTCAATCTCTCTCTCACACTTCCAATCTCTCTCTCTCTCTCACTCCCAATCTCTCTCTCACACTCCCAATCTCTCTCTCTCTCACACGCCCAAACTCTCTCTCTCTCACACTCCCAATCTCTCTCTCCTTCACTCCCAATCTCTCTCTCTCACACAATTCAATCTCTCTCTCTCACACACTCCCAATCTCTCTCTATCTCACACACCCAATCTCTCTCTCTCTCAAACTCCCAATCTCTCTCTCTCACTCCCAGTCTCTCTCCCTCAGACTTCCAGTCGCTCTCTCTCTCACACTCCCAATCTCTCTCTCACACTCCCAGACTCAATTCAATTCAATTCAATTCAAATGCTTTATTGGCATGAAAGTTTACAGAGAACCATATTGCCAAAGCTTACATAGCAAAAAGGTACATTTTCAAACATTCTGTAGGTGTCAATCGATTTGACATTTGTTGGGTACATACAGTATTACTTTTAAACAGTATTAATTTTAAACAGTCTTTGTACTTCATTTGGTACGTTCAATATTAATTTTAAACAGTCTTAATTTTAAACAGTCCTCAGGTTGTGACATGTTGTTACATATTTGTCCCCAAGGTATGGTCTGTCTCCTTCCCCCAGGGCTAATCTCAATTTTGACAGGTCATCCAATTCCTTGAAATCTGGGGTTGTTTGGCTTAGCTTGTTGAATAATATGTTTCTTGATGTGTTGAATTTTTCACATTTTAGGAGGAAATGCATTTCTGTTTCAACCTCGCTGGCCAGTCATTGATCGCATATTCTATTCTCTCTCGGCTGCCAGGATTTCTTGTATCTGCCTTTTTCAATTTCCAGTTGGTGGTCGCTTAGTCTGTACCTGGTGAGGGTCTGTCTCTGTTTTGTGTCTCTGATGGTCGTGAGGTAGTCTGCCAGTTTATATACTCTTTTTAGGGCCCGGTAACATTCTAATCTGCTTTGGCTTTCGGTTATTTTGTTCCAATGTTCCAGGTAGGTTTCTTTGCATTGTTTAATGATTTGGTTCACTCGGATTGGTGTTTGGACGGCTGTGTTGGTCTGGGGCTGGTCAGGGTCCGGCTGAGTACTTAGTTTCAGTAGCAGCTGACTCAGGGGACTCTTTTCTGGGTTTAGCTCTTGGGTCTGAAAGGCTTTGAAATGAAGGGTATATGGGGAGCTAGATTTGAGGTGATTTAGGAAGTTTAGTGCTCGTTTTTGGATGTTTATTATCAGTGGGTATCTGCCTAGTTCGGCTCTGCATGGATTTGTTGGCGTTTTTCTTTGGATGCGAAGGATGCTTCGGCAGAATTCTGCATGTAGGGCTTCTATTGTGTGTTTTTCCCATTTAGTGTAGCTTTGGTGATTTAGCGGGCCCCATACTTCACTACCTTACAGTGCAATGGGCAGGATTATGCTGTCAAATATTTTGAGCCAGATTTTGATTGGGATTTGGATGTTGTAGAATTTTCCTTTTATTGCATATAGGGCTCTTCGGGCTTTTTCTTTTAGTGCATTCACTGCTATGCTGAAGCTCCCTGATGCTGTAATAGTTAGACCAAGGTAGGTGTAGCTCATAGTGTGTCCTATAGTGGTATCACTGAGGGTAAACTGGTATTTGTTTTCCTGACATCTGGGCCTTTTTTGAAAAATCATGATGTTGGTTTTTTTTTAGATTTACTGTTAGAGCCCAATTTTGGCAGTATTTGTCGAGTCGGTCTAGTTGTTGCTGTAATCCCTGTTCTGTGGGAGACAGCAGAACCAGGTCGTCCGCATAGAACAGGGATTTCACTTCTCCATCCAGGAGACGGTGACCTGGTGACTCGCTTTGCTCCAGCATGTCTGCTAATTCATTTATGTGTATGTTGAACAGGGTCGGGCTCAAATTGCAGCCCTGCCGGACGCCTCTTCTCTGGGTGAAGAAATCGGTGCGTTTGTCTCCAATTTTGACCCCGCATTTGTTTTTCAGATACATTGATTTAATAAGGTCATAGACTTTGCCCCCTATTCCACACTGAAGAAGTTTATAATAGAGCCCTTCGTGCCATATAGAGTCAAAGGCTTTCTTGAAGTCGATGAAACAGGCGAATATTTTCCCATTTTTTGTTTGGCGTATATGTTTTTCAATGAGGGTGTGAAGGGTATAGATATGGTCGGCGGTGCGGTGTTTTGGAAGAAAGCCTATTTGGTTTTTTCTGAGGATATTATGTTTGTTAAGCAAATCAAGTAATCTACTATTTAGAATACTGCAGAATAACTTCCCTAGACAACTGTTGACACAGATGCCGCGGTCGTTATTTTGGTCTGATTTGTTTCCACTTTTAAATATGGGGGAGATTAGTCCTTGGCACCAGATATCGGGAAAACAGCCTGAACGTAATATGATGTTGAATAATTTGAGTACCGCACCCTGCATCTCCATATTGCTGAACTTGAGCATTTCATTTTTGATGTTGTCTGGGCCACAGGCTTTCTTTAGGTGGAGAGATTTTGTTTTTGTGGCCAGTTCTTTCCATGTGATTGGGGAGTCTAGAGGGTTTTGGTTGTCTTTAATTGTTGCTTCTAATGTGTGGAGTTTTTCTGTGACCTGATGTTGACTTGGGTTTGTTTCGTTTATTGGGGTGTCTTTGTAGAGGTTTTCAAAATGTGTTCTCCAGATGTCGCCATCTTGGATTGGTAATGCTTGCAATTGTGTTGTACTCAGGTTATTCCACATTTCCCAGAATTGTTTTGGATTGGTGGAGTTTTCAATTTCTTCGAGTATTTTGTGGGTATAGTTTTGTGTTTTGTTCCTAATGGTGTGTTTATATCTTTTGAGGGTTTCATTGTATCTAGTACGTAGGTCCGGATTGTTTGGTTGGCGATGCTTTTGGTTTGATATTTTTCTCAGGTCTTTTCTGGCATTTTTGCATTCGTGGTCAAACCATTTCTTATTTTTATTTTGTCTTTTGTGACGCTTCCTCTTCTGTTTCACAAGGTCGGCTTTCACAGCTGCCTCATGGAAGATCATATTTATATCCTCTATGGCCATGTTTACACCATCTCTGGTGATCTCGTATGGGTTTTCTTTAAATTTTGATATTTTACTTGTGAGATCAGGTGACTTTAGTGCTGTGATGAATTTTTCTCCACTGTCTGGGGCCCATCTGTATGTCTGGTTTATTTTATGGAGATTACTGGGTTCCTTTTTTGTGTCTGTAGTTTGGGCAGAAAGTTTAAGGTACATATTTATTTGGTTATGGTCTGAGAGGGGGGATTGCTGCCTGACAGTGAATGAGTTGATATCGCAGGGGTCCAGGTCAGTGATTGTATAGTCCACCACACTAGACCCAAGAGTTGAGGAGTATGTGAGTCTCCCTAGGGAGTCCCCTCTGAACCTACCGTTAACTATGTACAGGCCTAAGGCTCGGCAGAGTTGCACTACCTCCCTACCGGATTTATTTATTTCACGATCAAGGTTGTTCGGATTTGCGATGGCTGGTGTGACATCTAAAGGGGTCTGGCCAAACACATGGTTGTTTCCCTGTGGGTCTATGAAGTCAGGTTCACAACTGGTCCTTGCATTTAGGTCCCCACATATTATCACCTTTCCTTGGGCCTGGAAATGGCTGATTTCCATGTGGAGAGTATCAAATAACTCCTCTTCGAAATATGGCGATTCTATTGGAGGTATGTAGATCGCACATAAGTAAACATCTTTTTTTGCTATTCCTATATTTTTATCTAGTTTTAGCCATACGTGTGATTTTCCCTGTTTTACCGATGAGATGTGTTTGTCCAGTTCTCCCTTATACCACACCAATATTCCCCCGGAGGTTCTGCCCTTGCGTGTTTTAGTGTTCTTCACTGAGGGCACAATGATTTTATGGTACATTGGAGGACAGTGGGTCGGCACGTCCTTTTGGCACCATGTTTCTGTTAACACAATTATATCAATGTCTTTTATAGCTTTTAGGAATTCAGGGTCGGTACTCTTCATCCCAAAAGTTGAGGAGCGGAGGCCCTGGATATTCCAGCAGCTTATGTGGAAAGAACGCATTTATATAGTTCAAAAAAACGCAATAAAATGGACATATTTTGTGGGATGAGTGTGGAAACACTATTTTCTATAATGCTAAATGATGATTTAGTAAAAATTTCATGAGGTATGCACATATAGCTGTCTAATAATAGTAATAATACTGATAAGATAACAATAATGATAATGATAAATAACAATATTGATAATTTAGTGCATTCCTCTCCGGCTTTCTACCAGGCTGTTCATCATCGTCATGATCTTTCTCAGTTCTTGGTCTACAGTCTGTGGTCTAGAGGGGGGTCTTGGGTCAGGTATAAAAGCACGGTTCTGTTGTTGGTTTTGTATAGGGGGGTGGGGTGCATTGGTGGTCCTGTTTGGGTTAGGGCTCCCAATGGTAGAATGGGTGGGACGGCTGCGTCTTTTGGCAGTGTTTATGAGGTTTTTTGCGAAGACCCACATCCGCTGTTTGAGTAGATGTATTTTGTCATAGAGGTCCCTTGTGTTGATGTTTGGATGATGGGCCAGGTAGACGTTGGGGAGGACAGAACATCTCTTGTCGATTTCCCTTTTGGCGTTGTGGATTATATGGGCTGGGGTGTCCTTTCTGGGCAGTAGTGTGGAGATCACGATCTGTGTCTCGGGGAATTCCCTGCTGGCCTTTTCGGCCATCTTGCTCATTGCCCTAGCAGTGTCTCCCCGTAGTGTGCGTAGGTCGTTCGTGCCTGTGTGGATCACAATCCATTTGGGGCTACCAAGGGATTCTTTGTTCAGGATCTTCATTGCTTGGTCTGTGTTGCTGCACCATTTTTTCAGGACTTGATGGCCTGGGAACAGCCTCTGGGGGTCCAGAAAATTCCCGCTGGAATCGGTCAGCAGGACTGCCTGAGGGGCTGGTTTTTCAGACTGGGTAACAGTAGTCTTGGCAAGACTCGACTGATGGCTGGTTGTTGGCTGGGTTTCTGGGATATGTTGTGTGGCAGGAGCAGGGTTTGAGGCTTTCGGTGTGTCCTCGTTTGGGGGGGTATCTGATGGTTTTTGTGTTCCTGTGTGTGAGGACTGGGTAGCCGTAGTCTTGGCATGGCTCGACTGAGGGCTGGTTGTTGGCTGGGTTTCTGGGATAGACTGTGTGGCAAGAGCGGGGTTTGGGGCTTTTGATGTGTTCTCGTGTGGGGCTGCATCCGACGGGTTCTGTGTCCTTGTGTGTGTTGTTTTTGTGTCATCAGGTTTTTGGACCCTAGGAGTTTTGTGTTGCATGCTGAGCCTTTCTACTGCCTCCATAGTTTTGTTTAGCTGAGTATGGAGTTCTTTGATCTCATTTCTTTGTTCCTCTACGGTCTTTCTCAGCTTGTGGATGGTGGACTCGTTTTCCGTATTCAGCTGTTTGAGTTCCTCCTTCAGATTCTTGGCCTGTGTTTCTCTGTATTCGTTGAAATCGATTTCTAGTTTGGACAGACTCTCCTTCAGCATTGTGTTTGCGTTGAGAGGTGTGTGGGGGGGTGGAGATGGGCAGGGAGGTGATTGCCTCTGCTGGTCTCTCTTCTTCTTCCTCCGCTTGGCTCTCCTCATCCTCTGTTCGAATCTCTATTGCCTCCTGTCCATTGGTCCTCTTTGTGGCTGCATTCGTTTTCAACTGGGGGAAATCTTTTTCGAAGGAGTTCAGATTTGCTGCATTCCCCTGTATCATGATCTTTCCTGTTTTGATGTAGTAGCTTATGGTTAACAGGGGGTCATCTTTATCTAGATTTCCATCTTTACATATTTTCAGTCTGCCTCCACTGCCAATACCTTCACTGAAGACGTATGCGTAGTGTTTTTTAAAAGTCTCCTTCCATGAGGGAGTGGAGTCGGTGTAGAATATGAGGTTGTTCTTCCTCTTAATCCCTCTGTGTGTGGTATAGTCAACGTAGAGGACCTCTGGGTTACTTTTTAGTGTTATGTCCTTGTATTTTTCCTTTGTTTTATTTTTTGTGTAATGCTCAGGATATGTCATTTCCCTGCTCATTGTAGTCGTTTGTTTTTGTCTCAGATATATAACTTTTTTTCTTATATTTTTTTTTTTTCTTTCGTGTTCCACTTTATCCCACTTTTAGGTCCAAAATTGAAAGTTTTTCAGGGGTTCATCTTTGATATAGTTGCTCTTAAAAGTTTCTCTTTCTCTTTCTTTCACAGGCTCTTGGTTCGGGTAGTTTATCTATTCTCTCGGGTTTCTATTCCTTTTTCTCGCGAGTTTGTTGTTCTTTTTTCAGGTTTTTTCTTTTTTTCGAAATAAATTTAGATAAGATTAAACTATTTTTTTTTCGAACTAAATTTGAATAAAATGAAACTTAGGTAGAATTACTTTTTTTTCACAGAATTTTTCACAGAATCACAACAGTGCAGATAGAGGCCATTTTCGGCCCATCGAGCCTGCACCGACACATATCCCACACGATCCCCATAACCCCGACACCAACACATATCCCACGCTATCCCTGTAACCCCATGTATTTAATCCCCCGAACACTAAGGGTCAATTTATCATAGCCAATCAACCTAACCCGCACATCTTTGGCCTGTGGGAGGAAACCGGAGCACCCGGAGAAAACCCATGCAAACACAGGGAGAATGTGCAAACTCCACACAGACAGTCGCCCGAGGCCGGATTCGAACCCGGGTCTCTGGCGCTGTGAGGCAACAATGCTAACCAGTATGCCACCGTGTTTTCCTCTTCCAACTCTCTCACTCGCTCTCCGGGCCTTGGACTCGCTCTCTCTCCTTGCTCCAAATTCGTCCACTCTCCGTTCCTCGGACTCGTTTGCTCTCCGCGCTCCGGGCGGCTCTCCTCGCGTCGTCGTGTCGGTCTCAGGCCCCCGGGATTTTTGACTCACCAGGCTGTTTTCTGCCCTGGTCTCCCGGTCTCCGATCCCGCTGTCTCTGGGCCTCGTGGTCTCGGGTTCAACCTCCCCAGGCCTCTTATTCACTGTCCTGGTTCGGGCCGCTCCTCCCGTTCTCCGACCTCGTGGTCTCTGGGCCTCGTGGTCTCGGGTTCACCCTCCCCAGGTCTCTTACTCGCTTTCCTGGTTCGGGCCGCTCCTCCCGGTCTCCGATCCCGCGGTCTCTGGGCCTCGCGTTCGCCCTCCCCAGGCCTCTTACTTGCTGTCCCGGTTCAGGCCGCTACTCCCGGTCTCCGATCCCGCGGTCTCTGTGTCTCGCGTTCTCGGGTACGCCCTCCCCAGGCCTCTTACTTGCTGTCCCGGTTCGGGCCGCACCTCCCGATCTCCGAACCCGCGGTCTCTGGGCCTCGCGTTCTCGTGTTCGCCCTCCCCAGGCCTCTTACTTGTTGTCCCGGTTCGGGCCGCTCTTCCCGGTCTCCGTTCTCGCGGTTCAGGCTCCGTGCTGCGGCTGCTGCTCGGGCTCTGTTTCGGTGCCTCGCTAATCCGGGTTTATCTCGCTGGCTTTTTCTTTCTTTTTTTTCTTTTTTCCGGGTTTTTTTTTTTTCCATTGGCGCTCTAGTACTTAATCTAAACTTAACTTAACTTAACTTCAAGTGAACTAAACTAAACTGAACTCTCTCACATTCTCTCTTTGACTAAAGTTAACTTTAGCTTTTAGAAGTAGCCTTTTCTACACTTAAAAGATAAAAACCTTAAGAAAATTCAACAGCCCATCTTCAGCGTGTCTGCTTTCTCCAGGCTCTCTCTCTCACCTGTCTCTCTCTCTCTCTCTCTCATACACCGAATCAGTCTCTCTCACACTCCCAATCTCTCTCTCTCACACCCCCAATCTCACTCTCTCTAACTCACTCGCAATCTCTCCCTCTCACACTCCCAATCTCTCTCTCTGACACTCCCAATCTCTCTCGCTCTCACACACTCCCATTCTCTCCCTCTCACACTCCCAATCTCTCTCTCCACACTCCCAATCTCTCTCTCTCACACTCCCAATCTCTCTCTCTCACTCCCAATCACTCTCTCTCTCACACTCCCAATCTCTCTCTCCCTCATACTCCCAATCTCTCTCTCTCTCACACTCCCAGTCTTTCTCTCTCACACTCCCAATCTCTCTCTCACACCCACAATCTCTCTCTCTCACTCCCAGTCAATCTCTCTCTCACTCCCAATCTCTCTCTCTCTCACACTCCCAATCTCTCTGTCGAACTCCCAATCTCTCTCTCTCACACTCCCAATCTCTCTCTCTCTCAGACACCCAATCTCTCTCTCTCTCACGCTCCCAATCTCTCTCTCACACACCCAATCTCTCTCTCTGACACTCCCAATCTCTGTCTCTCTCACACTCTCAATCTCTCTCTCATACTCCCAATCTCTCTCTCTCACACTCACATTCTCTCTCTCTCTCACACTCCCAATCTCTCTCTCTCTCTCACACTCCCAATCTCTCTCGCTCTCACTCCCAGTCTCTCTCTCTCACACTCCCAGTCTCTCTCTCTCACACTTCCAATCTCTCTCTCTCACACCCCCAATCTTTCTCTCTCTCACTCCCAGTCTCTCTCTCTCTCACTCCCAATCTCTCTCTCTCTCACACTCCCACTCTCTCTCTCACACTCCCAATCTCTCTCTCACACCCACAATCTCTTTCTCTCACTCCCAGTCTATCTCTCTCTCACTCCCAATCTCTCTCTCTCTCACACTCCCAATCTCTCTGTCGAACTCCCAATCTCTCTCTCTCACACTCCCAATCTCTCTCTCTCTCAGACACCCAATCTCTCTCTCTCTCACGCTCCCAATCTCTCTCTCACACACCCAATCTCTCTCTCTGACACTCCCAATCTCTGTCTCTCTCACACTCCCAATCTCTCTCTCATACTCCCAATCTCTCTCTCTCACACTCACATTCTCTCTCTCTCTCACACTCCCAATCTCTCACTCTCTCTCACACTCCCAATCTCTCTCGCTCTCACTCCCAGTCTCTCTCTCTCACACTCCCAGTCTCTCTCTCTCACACTTCCAATCTCTCTCTCTCACACCCCCAATCTTTCTCTCTCTCACTCCCAGTCTCTCTCTCTCTCACTCCCAATCTCTCTCTCTCTCACACTCCCAATCTCTCTGTCACACTCCCAATCTCTCTCTCTCACACTCCCAATCTCCCTCTCTCTCACACACCCAATCTCTCTCTCTCCCCCACTCCCAATCTTTCTCTCACACACCCAATCTCTCTCTCTGGCGCTCCCAATCTCTCTGTCTCTCACACTCCTTATTTCTCTCTCTGAAACTCCCAATCTCTCTCTCTCTCTCACACTCCCAATCTCTCTCTCTCACACTCCCAATCTCTCTCCCTCACACTCCCAATCTCTCTATCTCACACTTCCAATCCAATTCCAATTCCAATTCAAATGCTTTATTGGCATGAAAGTTTACAGAGAACCATATTGCCAAAGCTTACATAGCAAAAAGGTACAGTTTTCCAGCATTCTGTAGGTGTCAATCGATTTGACATTTGATGGTTACATACAATATTACTTTTAAACAATATTAATTTTAAACAATCTTTGTACTTCATTTGGTACGTTCAATATTAATTTTAAACAGTCTTAATTTTAAACAGTCCTCAGGTTGTGACATGTTGTTACATATTTGGCCCCAAGGTATGGTCTGTCTCCTTCTCCTAGGACTAATCTCAATTTTGACAGGTCATCCAATTCCTTGAAATCTGGGGTTGTTTGGCTTAGCTTGTTGAATAATATGTTTCTTGATGTGTTGAATTTTTCGCATTTTAGGAGGAAATGCATCTCTGTTTCAACCTCGCCGGCCAGACATTGATCGCATATTCTATTCTCTCTAGGCTGCCAGGATTTCTTGTATCTGCCTTTTTCAATTCCCAGTCTCTCTCTCTCACACTCTCAATCTCTCTCTCACACTCCCAATCTCTCTCTTTCTCTCACTCCCAATCTCTCTCTCTCTCACACTCCCAATCTCTCTCTCTCTCACACTTCCAATCTCTCTCTCTCTCACACTCCCAATCTCTCTCTCTCTCACACTCCCAATCTCTCTCTCTCTCACACTCCCAATCTCTCTCTCTCTCACACTTATATTCTCTCTCTCTGTCACACTCCCAGTCTCTCTCTCTCTCACACTCCCAATCTCTCTCTCACACTGCCAATCTCTCTCTCTCACACTCCCATTCTTTCTCTCTCTCTCACACTCCCAATCTCTCTCTCTCTCTCACACTCCCAGTCTCTCTCTCTCACACTCCCAATCTCGCTCTCTCACACCCCCAATCTCTCTCTCTCTCACCCCCAGTCTCTCTCTCCCTCACTCCCAATCTCTCTCTCTCACACAATTCAATCTCTCTCTCTCTCACACTCCCAATCTCTCTCTCTCTCACACACCCAATCTCTCTCTCTCTCAAACTCCCAATCTCTCTCTCTCACTCCCAGTCTCTCTCCCTCAGACTTCCAATCTCTCTCTCTCTCACACTCCCAATCTCTCTCTCACACTCCCAGACTCTCTCTCTCACACACCGAATCTCTCTCTCTCACACTCCCAATCTCTCTCTCTCACACCCCCAACCCCCAATCTCACTCTCTCTCTCTCACTCGCAAACTCTCTCTCTCACACTCCCAATCTCTCTCTCTGACACTCCCAATCTCTCTCTCACACACTCCCAATCTCTCTCTCTCACTCCCAATCACTCTCTCTCTCACACTCCCAATCTCTCTCTCCCTCATACTTCCAATCTCTCTCTCTCTCACACTCCCAGTCTCTCTCTCTCACACTCCCAATCTCTCTCTCTCACACACCCAATCTCTCTCTCTCACTCCCAGTCTCTCTCTCTCTCACTCCCAATCTCTCTCTCTCTCACACTCCCAATCTCTCTGTCGCACTCCCAATCTCTCTCTCTCACACTCCCAATCTCTCTCTCTCTCAGACACCCAATCTCTCTCTCTCTCACGCTCCCAATCTCTTTCTCATACACCCAATCTCTCTCTCTGACACTCCCAATCTCTGTCTCTCTCACACTCCCAATCTCTCTCTCTGACACTCCCAATCTCTCTCTCTCTCTCACACTCACAATCTCTCTCTCACACTCCCAATCTCTCTCTCTATCACACAAACAATCTCTCTCTCTCTCACTCCCAATCTCTCCCTCTCACTCCCAGTCTCTCTCCCTCAGACTCCCAATCTCTCTCTCTCTCACACTCTCAATCTCTCTCTCACACTCCCAGTCTCTCTCTCTCACACCCCCAATTTCACTCTCTCTCTCACACTCCCAATCTCTAACTCACTCACACTCCCAATCTCTCTCTCTCACGCTCCCAATCTCTCTCTCTCTCCCGCGCCCAGTCTCTCTCTCTCACACTCCCAATCTCACTCTCTCACACCCCCAATCTCTCTCTCTCTCACTCCCAGTCTCTCTCTCTCTCACTCCCAATCTCTCTGTCTCTCACACTCCCAATCTCTCTCTCTCTCACACTCCCAATCACTCTCTCACACACCCAATCTCACTCCCTGACACTCCCAAACACTCTCTCTCTCACACTCCCAATCTCTCTCTCTGACACTCCCAATCTCTCTCTCTCACTCACACTCACAATCTCTCTCTCTCACACTCCCAGTCTCTCTCTCTCACACTCCCAATCTCTCTCTCTCACTCCCAATCTCTCTCTCTCTCTCACTCCCAAACCCTCTGTCTCTCACACTGCCAATCTCTCTCTCTCACACTCCCAATCTCTCTCTCTCTCATACTCCCAATCTCTCTCTCTCTCACACTCCCAATCTCTCTCTCTCTCATACTCCCAATCTCTCTCTCTCTCACACTCCCATTCTCTCTCTCTGACACTCAAAATCTCTCTCTCCACACTCCCAAACACTCTCTCTCTCACACTCCCAATCTCTCTCAGTTTTTTCAGTTCAGTTCAGTTCAAATGCTTTATTGGCATGAAAGTTTACAGAGAACCATATTGCCAAAGCTTACATTGCAAAAAGGTACAGTTTTCCAACATTCTGTAGGTGTCAATCGATTTGACATTTGTTGGGTATATACAATATTACTTTTAAACAATATTAATTTTAAACAGTCTTTCTACTTCATTTGGTACGTTCAATATTAATTTTAAACAGTCTTACTTTTAAACAGTCCTCAGGTTGTGACATGTTGTTACATATTTAGCCCCAAGGTATGGTCTGTCTCCTTCTCCTAGGACTAATCTCAATTTTGACAGATCATCCAATTCCTTGAAATCTGGGGTTGTTTGGCTTAGCTTGTTGAATAATATGTTTCTTGATGTGTTGAATTTTTCGCATTTTAGGAGGAAATGCATTTCTGTTTCAACCTCGCCAGCCAGACATTGATCGCATATTCTATTCTCTCTAGGCTGCCAGGATTTCTTGTATCTGCTTTTTTCAATTTCCAGTTGGTGGTCGCTTAGTCTGTACCTGGTGAGGGTCTGTCTCTGTTTTGTGTCTCTGATGGTCGTGAGGTAGTCTGCCAGTTTATATTCTCTTTTTAGGGCCCGGTAACATTCTAATCTGCTTTGGCTTTCGGTTATTTTGTTCCAATGTTCCAGGTAGGTTTCTTTGCATTTTTTAATGATTTGGTTCACTCGGATTGGTGTTTGGACGGCTGTGTTGGTCTGGGGCTGGTCAGGGTCCGGCTGAGTACTTAGTTTCAGTAGCAGCTGACTCAGGGGACTCTTTTCTGGGTTTAGCTCTTGGGTCTGAAAGGCTTTGAAATGAAGGGTGTCTGGGGAGCTAGATTTGAGGTGATTTAGGAAGTTTAGTGCTCGTTTTTGGATGTTTATTATCAGTGGGTATCTGCCTAGTTCGGCTCTGCATGCATTTGTTGGCGTTTTTCTTTGGGTGCGAAGGATGCTTCGGCAGAATTCTGCATGTAGGGCTTCTATTGTGTGTTTTTCCCATTTAGTGTAGCTTTGGCACTCCCAATCTCTCTGTCTCTCTCACACTCACAATCTCTCTCTCTCACACACCCAGTCTCTCTCTCTCACACTCCCAATCTCTCTCTCTCACTCCCAATCTCTCTCTCTCTCACACTACCAATCACTGCCTCTCACACTCCCAATCTCTCTCTCACACTCCCAATCTCTCTCTCTCTCATACTCCCAATCTCTCTCTCTCTCACAGTCCCAATCTCTCTCTCTCCCTCACTCCCAATCTCTCTCTCTCACACTCCCAATCTCTCTCTCTCTCATACTCCCAATCTCTCTCTCTCTCTCACTCCCCGTCTCTCTCTCTCACACTCCCAATCTCTCTCTCTCACTCCCAATCTCTCTCTCTCTCACACTCCCAATCTCTCTCTCACTCCCAGTCTCTCTCTCTCTCACACCCCCAATCTCACTCTCTCTCTCTCACTCCCAATCTCTCTCTCTCTCTCACTCCCAATCCCTCTGTCTCTCACACTGCCAATCTCTATCTCTCACACTCCCAATCTCTCTCTCTCTGACACTCCCAATCTCTCTCTCTCTCACACTCCCAATCTCTCTCTCTGACACTCCCAATCTCTCTCTCTCTCACACTCCCATTCTCTCTCTCACATTCAGAATCTCTCTCTCCACACTCCCAAACACTCTCTCTCTCACACTCCCAATCTCTCTCTCTGACACTCCCAATCTCTCTCTCTCTCTCACACTCACAATCTCTCTCTCTCTCACTCCCAGTCTCTCTCTCTCACACTCCCAATCTCTCTCTCTCACTCCCAATCTCTCTCTCTATCACACACACAATCTCTCTCTCTCTCACTCCCAATCTCTCCCTCTCATTCCCAGTCTCTCTCCCTCAGACTCCCAATCTCTCTCTCTCTCACACTCCCAATCTCTCTCTCACACTCCCAGTCTCTCTCTCTCACACCCCCAATTTCACTCTCTCTCTCACACTCCCAATCTCGAACTCACTCACACTCCCAATCTCTCTCTCTCACGCTCCCAATCTCTCTCTCTCTCACTCCCAGTCTCTCTCTCTCACACTCCCAATCTCTCTCTCTCACACCCCCAATCTCTCTCTCTCTCACTCCCAGTCTCTCTCTCTCTCACTCCCAATCTATCTGTCTCTCACACTCCCAACCTCTCTCTGTCTCACACTCCCAATCTCTCTCTCACACACCCAATCTCACTCCCTGACACTCCCAATCTCTCTCTCTCTCACACTCCCAATCTTTCTCTCTTTCACTTCCTATCTCTCTCTCTCTCTCACACTCCCAACCTCTCTCTCTCACATTCCCAATCTCTCTCTCTCACACTCCAAATCTCTCTCTCTCTCTCACACTCCCAATCACTAACTCACTCACACTCCCAATCTCTCTCTCTCACACTCCCAGTCTCTCTCTCTCTCACACTCCCAGTCTCTCTCTCACACACGCCCAGTCTCGCCCTCTCACACACTCCCAATCTCGCTCTCTCTCACACTTCCAATCTCTCTCTCTCTCACACTCCCAATCTCTCTCTCTCACACTCCCAATCTCTCTCTTTAACACTCCCAATGTCTCTCTCTCTCACACTCCCAATCTCTCTCTCTCTCACACTCCCAATCTCACTCTCTCTCTCACACTCCCAACCTCTCTCTCTCTCACTCCCAATCTCTCTCTCTCTCACTCCCAATCTCTCTCTCTCTCACACTCCCAATCTCTCTGTCACACTCCCAATCTCTCTCTCTCACACTCCCAATCTCTCTCTCTCTCAGACACCCAATCTCTCTCTCTCTCACGCTCCCAATCTCTCTCTCGCACACCCAATCTCTCTCTCTGACACTCCCAATTTCTGTCTCTCTCACACTCCCAATCTCTCTCTCTTACACTCCCAATCTCTCTCTCTCTCTCACACGCACAATCTCTCTCCCTCACACTCCCAATCTCTCTCTCTATCACACACACACTCTCTCTCTCTCTCACTCCCAATCTCTCCCTCTCACTCCCAGTTTCTCTCCCTCAGACTCCCAATCTCTCTCTCTCTCACACTCCCAATCTCTCTCTCACAATCCCAGTCTCTCTCTCTCACTCCCCCAATCTCACTCGCTCTCTCACACTCCCAATCTCTAACTCACTCACACTCCCAATCTCTCTCTCTCACGCTCCCAATCTCTCTCTCTCTCACTCCCAGTCTCTCTCTCTCACACTCCCAATCTATCTCTCTCACACCCACAATCTCTCTCTCTCTCGCTCCCAGTCTCTCTCTCTCTCACTCCCAATCTCTCTCACTCTCACACTCCCAATCTCTCTCTCTCTCACACTCCCAATCTCTCTCTCACACACCCAATCTCTCTCCCTGACACTCCCAATCTCTCTCTCTCTCACACTCCCAATCTTTCTCTCTGACACTCCCTATCTCTCTCTCTCTCTCACAATCCCAACCTCTCTCTCTCACACTCCCAATCTCTCTCTCTCACACTCCCAATCTCTCTCTCTCTCACACTCCCAATCACTAACTCACTCACACTCCCAATCTCTCTCTCTCACACACACAATCTCTCTCTCTCTCACACTCCCAATCTCTCTCTCTCACACCCCCAATCTCACTCTCTCTCACACTCACAATCTGTAACTCTCTCACACTCCCAATCTCTCTCTCTCACACTCCCAATCTCTCTCTCTCTCACTCCCAGTCTCTCTCTCTCTCACTCCCAATCTCTCTCTCTCACACCCCCAATCTCTCTCTCTCTCACTCCCAGTCTCTGTCTCTCTCTCTCCCAATCTCTCTCTCTCTCTCACACTCCCAATCTCTCTGTCACACTCGCAATCTCTCTCTCTCACAATCCCAATCTCTCACTCTCTCACACACCCAATCTCTCTCTCTCTCACACTCCCAATCTCTCTCTCTCTCACACTGCCAATCTCTCTCTCTGACACTCCCTATTTCTCTCTCTCTCTCTCACACTCCCAACCTCTCTCTCTCACACTTCCAATCTCTCTCTCTCACAAACCCAATCTCTCTCTCTCTCACACTCCCAATCACTAACTCACTCACACTCCCAATCTCTCTCTCTCACACTCCCAATCTCTTTCTCTCTCACTCCCAGTCTCTCTCTCTCACAATCCCAATCTCTCTCTCACACTCCCAATCTCTCTCTCTCTCACTCCCAATCTGTCACTCTCTCACACTCCCAATCTCTCTCTCTCTCACACTCCCAATCTCTACTTCTCACTCTCTCAATCACTCTCTCTCTCACACTCCCAATCTCTCTCTCTCACACTCCCAGTCTCTCTCTCTCTCACACTCCCAGTCTCTCTCTCTCTCACACTCCCAGTCTCTCTCTCTCACACTCTCCCAGTCTCGCCCTCTCACACACTCCCAATCTCGCTCTCTCTCACACTTCCAATCTCTCTCTCACACACCCAATCTCACTCCCTGACACTCCCAATCTCTCTCTCTCTCACACTCCCAATCTTTCTCTCTTGCACTTCCTATCTCTCTCTCTCTCTCACACTCCCAAACTCTCTCTCTCACATTTCCAATCTCTCTCTCTCACACTCCAAATCTCTCTCTCTCTCTCACACTCCCAATCACTAACTCACTCACACTCCCAATCTCTCTCTCTCACACTCCCAGTCTCTCTCTCTCTCTCACTCCCAGTCTCTCTCTCTCACACACGCCCAGTCTCGCTCTCTCTCACACTTCCAATCTCTCTCTCTCTCACACTCCCAATCTCTCTCTCTCACACTCCCAATCTCTCTCTTTAACACTCCCAATGTCTCTCTCTCTCACACTCCCAATCTCTCTCTCTCTCACACTCCCAATCTCACTCTCTCTCTCACACTCCCAACCTCTCTCTCTCTCACTCCCAATCAGTTCAGTTCAGTTCAGTTCAAATGCTTTATTGGCATGAAAGTTTACAGAGAACCATATTGCCAAAGCTTACATTGCAAAAAGGTACAGTTTTCCAACATTCTGTAGGTGTCAATCGATTTGACATTTGTTGGGTATATACAATATTACTTTTAAACAATATTAATTTTAAACAGTCTTTCTACTTCATTTGGTACGTTCAATATTAATTTTAAACAGTCTTACTTTTAAACAGTCCTCAGGTTGTGACATGTTGTTACATATTTAGCCCCAAGGTATGGTCTGTCTCCTTCTCCTAGGACTAATCTCAATTTTGACAGATCATCCAGTTCCTTGAAATCTGGGGTTGTTTGGCTTAGCTTGTTGAATAATATGTTTCTTGATGTGTTGAATTTTTCGCATTTTAGGAGGAAATGCATTTCTGTTTCAACCTCGCCAGCCAGACATTGATCGCATATTCTATTCTCTCTAGGCTGCCAGGATTTCTTGTATCTGCCTTTTTCAATTTCCAGTTGGTGGTCGCTTAGTCTGTACCTGGTGAGGGTCTGTCTCTGTTTTGTGTCTCTGATGGTCGTGAGGTAGTCTGCCAGTTTAAATTCTCTTTTTAGGGCCCGGTAACATTCTAATCTGCTTTGGCTTTCGGTTATTTTGTTCCAATGTTCCAGGTAGGTTTCTTTGCATTTTTTAATGATTTGGTTCACTCGGATTGGTGTTTGGACGGCTGTGTTGGTCTGGGGCTGGTCAGGTTCCGGCTGAGTACTTAGTTTCAGTAGCAGCTGACTCAGGGGACTCTTTTCTGGGTTTAGCTCTTGGGTCTGAAAGGCTTTGAAATGAAGGGTGTCTGGGGAGCTAGATTTGAGGTGATTTAGGAAGTTTAGTGCTCGTTTTTGGATGTTTATTATCAGTGGGTATCTGCCTAGTTCGGCTCTGCATGCATTTGTTGGCGTTTTTCTTTGGGTGCGAAGGATGCTTCGGCAGAATTCTGCATGTAGGGCTTCTATTGTGTGTTTTTCCCATTTAGTGTAGCTTTGGTGATTTAGCGGGCCCCATACATCACTACCGTACAGTGCAATGGGCAGGATTATGCTGTCAAAAATTTTGAGCAAGATTTTGATTGGGATTTGGATGTTGTAGAATTTTCTTTTTATTGCATATAGGGCTCTTCGAGCTTTTTCTTTTAGTGCATTCACTGCTATGCTGAAGCTCCCTGATGCTGTAACAGTTAGACCAAGGTAGGTGTAGCTCATAGTGTGTCCTATAGTGGTATCACTGAGGGTAAACTGGTATTTGTTTTCCTGACATCTGGGTCTTTTCTGAAAAATCATGATGTTGGTTTTCTTTAGATTTACTGTTAGAGCCCAATTTTGGCAGTATTTGTCGAGTAGGTCTAGTTGTTGCTGTAATCCCTGTTCTGTGGGAGACAGCAGAACCAGGTCGTCCGCATAGAACAGGGACTTCACTTCTCCATCCAGGAGACAGAGACCTGGTGACTCGCTTTGCTCCAGCATGTCTGCTAATTCATTTATGTATATGTTCTCTCTCTCTCTCTCTCAATCTATCTCTCTCACACCCACAATCTCTCTCTCTCTCGCTCCCAGTCTCTCTCTCTCTCACTCCCAATCTCTCTCTCTCTCACACTCCCAATCTCTCTGTCACACTCCCAATCTCTCTCTCTCACACTCCCAATCTCTCTCTCTCTCAGACACCCAATCTCTCTCTCTCTCACGCTCCCAATCTCTCTCTCACACACCCAATCTCTCTCTCTGACACTCCCAATTTCTGTCTCTCTCACACTCCCATTCTCTCTCTCTTACACTCCCAATCTCTCTCTCTCTCTCACACGCACAATCTCTCTCTCTCACACTCCCAATCTCTCTCTCTATCACACACACACTCTCTCTCCCTCTCACTCCCAATCTCTCCCTCTCACTCCCAGTTTCTCTCCCTCAGACTCCCAATCTCTCTCTCTCTCACACTCCCAATCTCTCTCTCACAATCCCAGTCTCTCTCTCTCACTCCCCCAATCTCACTCTCTCTCTCACACTCCCAATCTCTAACTCACTCACACTCCCAATCTCTCTCTCTCACGCTCGCAATCTCTCTCTCTCTCACTCCCAGTCTCTCTCTCTCACACTCCCAATCTATCTCTCTCACACCCACAATCTCTCTCTCTCTCGCTCCCAGTCTCTCTCTCTCTCACTCCCAATCTCTCTCACTCTCACACTCCCAATCTCTCTCTCTCTCACACTCCCAATCTCTCTCTCACACACCCAATCTCTCTCCCTGACACTCCCAATCTCTCTCTCTCTCACACTCCCAATCTTTCTCTCTGACACTCCCTATCTCTCTCTCTCTCTCACAATCCCAACCTCTCTCTCTCACACTCCCAATCTCTCTCTCTCACACTCCCAATCTCTCTCTCTCTCACACTCCCAATCACTAACTCACTCACACTCCCAATCTCTCTCTCTCACACACACAATCTCTCTCTCTCTCACACTCCCAATCTCTCTCTCTCACACCCCCAATCTCACTCTCTCTCACACTCACAATCTGTAACTCTCTCACACTCCCAATCTCTCTCTCTCACACTCCCAATCTCTCTCTCTCTCACTCCCAGTCTCTCTCTCTCTCACTCCCAATCTCTCTCTCTCACATCCCCAATCTCTGTCTCTCTCACTCCCAGTCTCTGTCTCTCTCTCTCCCAATCTCTCTCTCTCTCTCACACTCCCAATCTCTCTGTCACACTCGCAATCTCTCTATCTCACACTCCCAATCTCTCACTCTCTCACACACCCAATCTCTCTCTCTCTCACACTCCCAATCTCTCTCTCTCTCACACTGCCAATCTCTCTCTCTGACACTCCCTATCTCTCTCTCTCTCTCACACTCCCAACCTCTCTCTCTCACACTTCCAATCTCTCTCTCTCACAAACCCAATCTCTCTCTCTCTCACACTCCCAATCACTAACTCACTCACACTCCCAATCTCTCTCTCTCACACTCCCAATCTCTTTCTCTCTCACTCCCAGTCTCTCTCTCTCACACTCCCAATCTCTCTCTCACACTCCCAATCTCTCTCTCTCTCACTCCCAATCTCTCACTCTCTCACACTCCCAATCTCTCTCTCTCTCACACTCCCAATCTCTACTTCTCACTCTCCCAATCACTCTCTCTCTCACACTCCCAATCTCTCTCTCTCTCACACTCCCAGTCTCTCTCTCTCTCACACTCCCAGTCTCTCTCTCTCTCACACTCCCAGTCTCTCTCTCTCACACTCTCCCAGTCTCGCCCTCTCACACACTCCCAATCTCGCTCTCTCTCACACTTCCAATCTCTCACTCCCTGACACTCCCAATCTCTCTCTCTCTCACACTCCCAATCTTTCTCTCTTACACTTCCTATCTCTCTCTCTCTCTCACACTCCCAAACTCTCTCTCTCACATTCCCAATCTCTCTCTCTCACACTCCAAATCTCTCTCTCTCTCTCACACTCCCAATCACTAACTCACTCACACTCCCAATCTCTCTCTCTCACACTCCCAGTCTCTCTCTCTCTCTCACTCCCAGTCTCTCTCTCTCACACACGCCCAGTCTCGCCCTCTCACACACTCCCAATCTCGCTCTCTCTCACACTTCCAATCTCTCTCTCTCTCACACTCCCAATCTCTCTCTCTCACACTCCCAATCTCTCTCTTTAACACTCCCAATGTCTCTCTCTCTCACACTCCCAATCTCTCTCTCTCTCACACTCCCAATCTCACTCTCTCTCTCACACTCCCAACCTCTCTCTCTCTCACTCCCAATCTCTCTCTCTCTCACTCCCAATCTCTCTGTCACACTCCCAATCTCTCTCTCTCACACTCCCAATCTCTCTCTCTCTCAGACACCCAATCTCTCTCTCTCTCACGCTCTCAATCTCTCTCTCACACACCCAATCTCTCTCTCTGACACTCCCAATTTCTGTCTCTCTCACACTCCCATTCTCTCTCTCTTACACTCCCAATCTCTCTCTCTCTCTCACACGCACAATCTCTCTCTCTCACACTCCCAATCTCTCTCTCTATCACACACACACTCTCTCTCTCTCTCACTCCCAATCTCTCCCTCTCACTCCCAGTTTCTCTCCCTCAGACTCCCAATCTCTAACTCACTCACACTCCCAATCTCTCTCTCTCACGCTCCCAATCTCTCTCTCTCTCACTCCCAGTCTCTCTCTCTCACACTCCCAATCTATCTCTCTCACACCCACAATCTCTCTCTCTCTCGCTCCCAGTCTCCCTCTCTCTCACTCCCAATCTCTCTCACTCTCACACTCCCAATCTCTCTCTCTCTCACACTCCCAATCTCTCTCTCACACACCCAATCTCTCTCCCTGACACTCCCAATCTCTCTCTCTCTCACACTCCCAATCTTTCTCTCTGACACTCCCTATCTCTCTCTCTCTCTCACAATCCCAACCTCTCTCTCTCACACTCCCAATCTCTCTCTCTCACACTCCCAATCTCTCTCTCTCTCACACTCCCAATCACTAACTCACTCACACTCCCAATCTCTCTCTCTCACACACACAATCTCTCTCTCTCTCACACTCCCAATCTCTCTCTCTCACACCCCCAATCTCACTCTCTCTCACACTCACAATCTGTAACTCTCTCACACTCCCAATCTCTCTCTCTCACACTCCCAATCTCTCTCTCTCTCACTCCCAGTCTCTCTCTCTCTCACTCCCAATCTCTCTCTCTCACACCCCCAATCTCTCTCTCTCTCACTCCCAGTCTCTGTCTCTCTCTCTCCCAATCTCTCTCTCTCTCTCACACTCCCAATCTCTCTGTCACACTCGCAATCTCTCTCTCTCACACTCCCAATCTCTCACTCTCTCACACACCCAATCTCTCTCTCTCTCACACTCCCAATCTCTGCTCTCTCACACTGCCAATCTCTCTCTCTGACACTCCCTATCTCTCTCTCTCTCTCACACTCCCAACCTCTCTCTCTCACACTTCCAATCTCTCTCTCTCACAAACCCAATCTCTCTCTCTCTCACACTCCCAATCACTAACTCACTCACACTCCCAATCTCTCTCTCTCACACTCCCAATCTCTTTCTCTCTCACTCCCAGTCTCTCTCTCTCACACTCCCAATCTCTCTCTCACACTCCCAATCTCTCTCTCTCTCACTCCCAATCTCTCACTCTCTCACACTCCCTATCTCTCTCTCTCTCACACTCCCAATCTCTACTTCTCACTCTCCCAATCACTCTCTCTCTCACACTCCCAATCTCTCTCTCTCTCACACTCCCAGTCTCTCTCTCTCACACTCCCAGTCTCTCTCTCTCTCACACTCCCAGTCTCTCTCTCTCACACACTCCCAGTCTCGCCCTCTCACACACTCCCAATCTCGCTCTCTCTCACACTTCCAATCTCTCTCTCTCTCACACTCCCAATCTCTCTCTCTCTCACACTCCCAATCTCTCTCTTTAACACTCCCAATGTCTCTCTCTCTCACACTCCCAATCTCTCTCTCTCTCACACTCCCAATCACTCTGTCTCTCACACTCCCAATCGCTCTCTCTCACACTCCCAATCTCTCTCTCACTCATACTTCCAATCTCTCTCTCTCTCACACTCCAAATCTCTCTCTCTCACACACCCAATCTCTCTCTCTCACACTCCCAATCTCTCTCTCTCTCATACTCCCAATCTCTCTCTCTCTCTCACTCCCCGTCTCTCTCTCTCACACTCCCAATCTCTCTCTCTCACTCCCAATCTCTCTCTCTCTCACACTCCCAATCTCTCTCTCACTTCCAGTATCTCTCTCTCTCACACCCCCAATCTCACTCTCTCTCTCTCACTCGCAATCTCTCTCTCTGACACTCCCAATCGCTCTCTCTCTCACACTCCCAATCTCTCTCTCTGACAATCCCAATCTCTCTCTCTCTCACACTCCCATTCTCTCTCTCACACACTCAAAATCTCTCTCTACACACTCCCAAACATTCTCTCACACTCCCAATCTCTCTCTCTGACACTCCCAATCTCTCTCTCTCACTCACACTCACAATCTCTCTCTTTCACAATCCCAGTCTCTCTCTCTCACACTCCCAATCTCTCTCTCTCACTCCCAATCTCTCGCTCTCTCTCACTCCCAATCCCTCTGTCTCTCACACTCCCAATCTCTCTCTCTCACACTCCCAATCTTTCTCTCTCTCATACTCCCAATCTCTCTCTCTCTCACACTCCCAATCTCTCTCTCTCTCATACTCCCAATCTCTCTCTCTCTCACACTCCCATTCTCTCCCTCTCACACTCAAAATCTCTCTCTCCACACTCCCAAACACTCTCTCTCTCACACTCCGAATCTCTCTCTCTGACACTCCCAATCTCTCTGTCTCTCTCACACTCACAATCTCTCTCTCTCACACTCCCAGTCTCTCTCTCTCACACTCCCAATCTCTCTCTCTCACTCCCAATCCAATTTTCCAATTCCAATTCAAAAGCTTTATTGGCATGAAAGTTTACAGAGAACCACATTGCCAAAGCTTACATAGCAAAAAGGTACAGTTTTCCAACATTCTGTCGGTGTCAATCGATTTGACATTTGTTGGGTACATACAATATTACTTTTAAACAATATTAATTTTAAACAGTCTTTGTACTTCATTTGGTACGTTCAATATTAATTTTAAACAGTCTTAATTTTAAACAGTCCTCAGGTTGTGACATGTTGTTACATATTTGGCCCCAAGGTATGGTCTGTCTCCTTCTCCTATTACTAATCTCTCTCTCTATCACATTCCCAATCTCTCTCTCTCTCACACTCCCAATCTCTCTCTCTCTCACATTCCCAATCTCTCTCTCTCACACTCCCAATCTCTCTCTCACCCTCCCAATCTCTCTCTCTCTCTCACACTCCCAATCTCTCTCTCTCACACTCCCAATCCCTCTCTCTCTCACACTCCCAATCTCTCTCTCTCTCACACTCCCAATCTCTCTCTCTCACACTCCCAATCTCTCTCTCTCACACTCCCAATCTCTCTCTCTCTCACTCCCAATCTATCTCTCTCTCACTCCCAATCTCTCTCTCTCTCTCTCACACTCCCAATCTCTCTCACATTCCCAATCAGTTCAGTTCAGTTCAGTTCAAATGCTTTATTGGCATGAAAGTTTACAGAGAACCATATTGCCAAAGCTTACATAGCAAAAAGGTACTGTTTTCCAACATTCTGTAGGTGTCAATCGATTTGACATTTGTTGGGTATATACAATATTACTTTTAAACAATATTAATTTTAAACAGTCTTTCTACTTCATTTGGTACGTTCAATATTAATTTTAAACAGTCTTACTTTTAAACAGTCCTCAGGTTGTGACATGTTGTTACATATTTAGCCCCAAGGTATGGTCTGTCTCCTTCTCCTAGGACTAATCTCAATTTTGACAGATCATCCAATTCCTTGAAATCTGGGGTTGTTTGGCTTAGCTTGTTGAATAATATGTTTCTTGATGTGTTGAATTTTTCGCATTTTAGGAGGAAATGCATTTCTGTTTCAACCTCGCCAGCCAGACATTGATCGCATATTCTATTCTCTCTAGGCTGCCAGGATTTCTTGTATCTGCCTTTTTCAATTTCCAGTTGGTGGTCGCTTAGTCTGTACCTGGTGAGGGTCTGTCTCTGTTTTGTGTCTCTGATGGTCGTGAGGTAGTCTGCCAGTTTATATTCTCTTTTTAGGGCCCGGTAACATTCTAATCTGCTTTGGCTTTCGGTTATTTTGTTCCAATGTTCCAGGTAGGTTTCTTTGCATTTTTTAATGATTTGGTTCACTCGGATTGGTGTTTGGACGGCTGTGTTGGTCTGGGGCTGGTCAGGGTCCGGCTGAGTACTTAGTTTCAGTAGCAGCTGACTCAGGGGACTCTTTTCTGGGTTTAGCTCTTGGGTCTGAAAGGTTTTGAAATGAAGGGTGTCTGGGGAGCTAGATTTGAGGTGATTTAGGAAGTTTAGTGCTCGTTTTTGGATGTTTATTATCAGTGGGTATCTGCCTAGTTCGGCTCTGCATGCATTTGTTGGCGTTTTTCTTTGGGTGCGAAGGATGCTTCGGCAGAATTCTGCATGCAGGGCTTCTATTGTGTGTTTTTCTCATTTAGTGTAGCTTTGGTGATTTAGCGGGCCCCATATTTCACTACCGTACAGTGCAATGGGCAGGATTATGCTGTCAAAAATTTTGAGCCAGATTTTGATTGGGATTTGGATGTTGTAGAATTTTCTTTTTATTGCATATAGGGCTCTTCGGGCTTTTTCTTTTAGTGCATTCACTGCTATGCTGAAGCTCCCTGATGCTGTAATAGTTAGACCAAGGTAGGTGTAGCTCATAGTGTGTCCTATAGTGGTATCACTGAGGGTAAACTGGTATTTGTTTTCCTGACATCTGGGTCTTTTCTGAAAAATCATGATGTTGGTTTTCTTTAGATTTACTGTTAGAGCCCAATTTTGGCAGTATTTGTCGAGTAGGTCTAGTTGTTGCTGTAATCCCTGTTCTGTGGGAGACAGCAGAACCAGGTCGTCCGCATAGAACAGGGACTTCACTTCTCCATCCAGGAGACGGAGACCTGGTGACTCGCTTTGCTCCAGCATGTCTGCTAATTCATTTATGTACATGTTGAACAGGGTCGGGCTCAAATTGCAGCCCTGCCAGACGCCTCTTCTCTGGGTGAAGAAATCGGTGCGTTTGTCTCCAATTTTGACCCCGCATTTGTTTTTCAGATACATTGATTTAATAAGGTCATAGACTTTGCCCCCTATTCCACACTGAAGAAGTTTATAATAGAGCCCTTCGTGCCATATAGAGTCAAAGGCTTTCTTGAAGTCGATGAAACAGGCGAATATTTTCCCATTTTTTGTTTGGTGTTTATGTTTTTCGATGAGAGTGTGAAGGGTATAGATATGGTCGGCGGTGCAGTGTTTTGGAAGAAAGCCTATTTGGTTTTTTCTGAGGATATTATGTTTGTTAAGAAAATCAAGTAATCTACTATTTAGAATACTGCAGAATAACTTCCCTAGACAACTGTTGACACAGATGCCGCGGTAGTTATTTGGGTCTGATTTGTTTCCACTTTTATATATGGGGGAGATTAGTCCTTGGCACCAGATATCGGGAAAACAGCCTGAGCGTAATATGATGTTGAATAGTTTGAGTATCGCACCCTGCATCTCCATATTACTGAACTTTAGCATTTCATTTTTGATGTTGTCTGGGCCACAGGCTTTCTTTAGGTGGAGAGATTTTGTTTTTGTGGCCAGTTCTTTCCATGTGATTGGGGAGTCTAGAGGGTTTTGGTTGTCTTTAATTGTTGCTTCTAATGTGTGGAGTTTTTCTGTGACCTGATGTTGACTTGGGTTTGTTTTGTTTTTTGGGATGTCTTTGTAGAGCTTTTCAAAATGTGTTCTCCAGATGTCGCCATCTTGGATTGGTAATGCTTGCAATTGTGTTGTACTCAGGTTATTCCACATTTCCCAGAATTGTTTTGGATTGGTGGAGTTTTCAATTTCTTCGAGTATTTTGTGGGTATAATTTTGTGTTTTGTTCCTAATGGTGCGTTTATATCTTTTGAGGGTTTCATTGTATCTAGTACGTAGGTCTGGATTGTTTGGTTGCCGATGCTTTTGGTTTGATATTTTTCTCAGGTCTTTTCTGGCATTTTTGCATTCGTGGTCAAACCATTTCATATTTTTATTTTGTCTTTTTTGATGCTTCCTCTTCTGTTTCACGAGGTCGGCTTTTACAGCTGCCTCATGGAAGATCATGTTTATATCCTCTATGGCCGTGTTTACACCATCTCTGGTGATCTCATATAGATTTTCTTTAAATTTTGAAATTTTACTTGTGAGATCAGGTGAATTTAGTGCTGTGATGAATTTATCTCCACTGTCTGGGGCCCATCTGTATGTCTGGTTTATTTTATGTAGCTTACTGTGTTCCTTTTTTGTGTCTGTAGTTTGGGCAGAAAGTTTAAGGTACACATTTATTTGGTTATGGTCTGAGAGGGGGGATTGCTGCCTGACAGTGAATGCGTTGATATCGCAGGGGTCCAGGTCAGTGATTGTATAGTCCACCACACTAGACCCAAGAGTTGAGGAGTATGTGAGTCTCCCTAGGGAGTCCCCTCCGAACCTACCATTAACTAAGTACAGGCCTAAGGCTCGGCAGAGTTGCACTACCTACCTACTGCTTTTATTTATTTCACGATCAAGGTTGTTCCGATTTGCGATGGCTGGTGTGACATCTAAAGGGGTCTGGCCAAACACATGGTTGTTTCCCTGTGGGTCTATGAAGTCAGGTTCACAACCGGTCCTTGCATTTAGGTCCCCCAATATTATCACCTTTCCTTGGGCCTGGAAATGGCTGATTTCCATGTGGAGAGTATCAAATAACTCCTCTTCGAAATATGGCGAATCTATTGGAGGTATGTAGATCGCACATAAGTAAACATCTTTTTTTGCTATTCCTATATTTTTATCTAGTTTTAGCCATACGTGTGATTTCCCATGTTTTACCGGTGAGATGTGTTTGTCCAGTTCTCCCTTATACCACACCAATATTCCCCCGGAGGTTCTGCCCTTGCGTGTTTTAGTGTTCTTTACTGAGGGCACAATGATTTCATGGTACATTGGAGGACAGTGGGTCGGCATGTCCTTTTGGCACCATGTTTCTGTTAACACAATTATATCAATGTCTTTTATAGCTTTTAGGAATTCAGGGTCTGTACTCTTCATCCCAAAAGTTGAGGAGCGGAGGCCCAGGATATTCCAGCAGCTTATGTGGAAAGAACGCATTTATATAGTTCAATAAAACGAAATAAAATGGACCTATTTTGTGGGATGAGTGTGGAAACACTATTTTCTATAATGCTAAGTGATGATTTAGTATAAATTTCATGAGGCATGCACATATATCTATCTAATAATAGTAATAATACTGATAAGATAACAATAATGATAATGATAAATAACAATATTAATAATTTCTCCGGCTTTCTATCAGGCTGTTCAGCATCGTCATGATCTTTCTCAGTTCTTGGTCTACAGTCTGTGGTCTAGAGGGGGGTCTTGGGTCAGGTATAAAAGCACGGTTCTGTTGTCGGTTTTGTAAAGGGGGGTGGGGGACATTGGTGGTCCTGTTTGGGCTCCCAATGGTAGGGGGGGTGGGAGGGCTGCGTCTTTTGGCAGTGTTTATGAGGTTTCTTGCGAAGACCCACATGCGCTGTTTGAGTAGATGTATTTCGTCATAGAGGTCCCTTGTGTTGATGTTTGGATGATGGGCCAGGGAGACGTTGGGGAGGACAGAACATCTCGTGTCGATCTCCCTGTTGGTGTTGTGGATTATATAGGCTGGGGTGTCCTTTCTGGGCAGTAGTGTGGAGATCACGATCCGCGCCTCGGGGAATTCCCTGCTGGCCTTTTCTGCCATCCTGCTCACCGCCCAAGCCGTGCCTTCCTGTAGGGTGCGTAGGTCGTTCGTGCCTGTGTGGATCACAATCCATTTGGGGCTTCCAAGGGATTCTTTGTTCAGGATCTTCATTGCTTGGCCTGTGTTGCTGCACCATTTTTTCAGGACTTGATGGTCTGGGAACAGCCTCTGGGGGTCCAGAAACTTTCCGTTGGAGTCGGTCAGCAGGACCGCCTGAGGGGCTGGTTTATCAGACTGGGTAACAGTAGTCTGGGTAGGACTCGCCTGGTGGCTGGTTGTTGGCTGGGTTTCTGGGATATGTTGTGTGGCAGGAGCGGGGTTTGGGGCTTTCGGTGTGTCCTCGTTTGGGGGGGTATCTGTCGGTTTTTGTGTTCCTGTGTGTGAGGACTGGGTAGCAGTAGTCTGGGCATGACTCGACTGAGGGCTGGTTGGAGCGGGGTTTGTGGCTTTCGGTGTGTCTTCGTGTGGGGTGGCATCCGGCGGGTTCTGTGTCCTTGTGTGTGTTGTTTTTGTGTCCTCAGGTTTTTGGACCTTAAGAGGTTTGTGTTGCCTGCTGAGCCTTTCTACGGTCTCCTTCATTTTGTTTAGTTGAGTACGGAGTTCTTTGATCTCATTTCTTTGCTCCTCTATGGTCTTTCTCAGCTTGTGGATGGTGGACTCGTGTTCCGTTTTTAGCTGTTTGAATCGCTCCTTCAAATTCTTGGCCAGTGTTTCTCTGTATTCGTTGAAATCAAGTTCTAGTTTGGCCAGATTCTCTTTCATCATTTTGTAATCGTTGAGAGGTGTGGGGGGGGGTGGAGATGTACAGGGAGGTGTTTTCCTCTGCTGGTCTCTCTTCTTCTTCCTCCACTTGGCTCTCCTCATCCTCTGTTCGACTCTCTTTTGCTTCCTGTCCATTGGTCCTCTTTGTGTCTGCCTTAGTTTTCAACTGGGGGAATTCCTTTTCGAAGGTGTCCAGATTTTCCACATTCCCCTGTATCATGATCTTTCTATTTTTGTTGTAGTAGCTTATGGTTAGCAGGGGGTCATCTTTATCTAGGTTTCCATCTTTACATATTTTCAGTCTGCCTCCACTGCCAATACCTTCACTGGAGACGTATGTGTAGTGTTTTTGTAAAGTCTCCTTCCAGGTGGTGACGTATTCGGTGTAGAATATGAGGTTGTTCTTCAGCTTAGTCCCTTTGTGTGTGGTATAGTCCACGTAGAGGATTTCTGGGTTATTTTTTAGTGTTGTGTACTTGTATTTTTCCTTTGCTTTATTTTTTGTGCATTGCTCAGGATATATCATTTCCCTGCTCATTGTAGTCGTTTGTTTTTTGTCTCAGATAGATAACTTTTTTTTTTTCTCTTTTTTGTGTCGTGTTCCACCTTAGCCCATTTTTAGGTCCAAAATTGGGAGTTTTTCAGGGGTTCATCTTTGATATAGCTGCTCTTAAAGGTTTATCTTTCTCTTTTTCTCACAGGCTCTTGGTTCGGGTAGTTTATCGTTTCTCTCGGGTTTCTATTCCTTTTCCTCGCGGGTTTGTTGTTCTTTTTTCAGGTTTTTTTTTTTTTTTCGAGCTAAATTTAAATAAAATTAAACTTTTTCCGAACTAACTTTAACTAAAATGAAACTTAGGTAGAGTTAGGTAAAACTTATTTCTCCGGCTTTTTCTCTCCAGCTGGTGTTTCCTCTCCTCTCTCTCTCTCTCTCACGCTCTCTCGCTCCGTCTCTCTCTCTCTAGGTGCAGTTACCTCTCTTTGCTCCTTTTCTCCTTTCAGCCGTTTCCCTTCGTTCAAATTTCGCGCTCTCAGCTCTCAGCTCCCAACGCTCTCTCCGGGCTTCTGCCCTGGCCCCAGCCCCTAGGCTCGGCTGTGCTGTCCCGGCCCGGTGTTTGTCCGAGTTTCTCCGACCCCGGAGTTTCTCGGGTTTCAGGCCCCGGGCTTGCTCGCTCTCCAGGCCCGACCCGATCCGGCACCCCTACCTCTCCACTCGCCTCTTTGACTGGCTCGGGCCGCTCCTCCCGGTCTGTGTCGACTCCTGTTGCTGCTCGCTCTCCTTCTCTCCGGTGCCTCGCTCGGCCCGGTTCCTCGGGCCTTTCTCCGGCTTCAGGCTCCGTGCTCCGGTTGCTGCTCGGGCTCTGCTCTCTCTCTCTCCCTGTTTTGGAGTTCTCTCTCTCTGTTCCCGGTTTCTCTCTCTCTGTTCCCGGGTTTTCCTGCGCTGTTCTGGCTCCGATCCCCCGGCCGCTGTTTTGCTCACGGGTGCTCAGTCTCTCTCCTCTCTCTCTCTCACTCCCAATCTCTCTCTCTCTCACACTCCCCATCTCTCTCTATGACACTCCCAATCTCTCTCTCTCTCACACTCCCAATATCTCTCTCTGACACTCACAATCTCTCTGTCTCTCTCACACTCCCAGTCTCTCTCTCTCACACTCCCAATCTCTCTCTCGCACACTCCTAATCTCTCTCTCTCTCACACTCCCGATCTCTAACTCACTCACACTCCCAATCTCTCTCTCTCACACTCCCAATCTCTCTCTCTCTCACTCCCAGTCTCTCTCTCTCACACTCCCAATCTCTCTCTCATACTCCCAATC